>NC_133467.1:27999212-28311712 GCF_048565385.1 Saimiri boliviensis | reverse complement strand
ATATCAGTTCACCCACAGTTGGATAGGGCAATGGTCAGAATCCTGAGGTCCTCATTTTAGGCCCTAGCTCCTACATGACATTTCTAGACACACCCTGGGCCAGAAGGAAACCCAGTGCCTTGAAAGGAAGAACCCAGTTCTGGCAGGATTCATCATATGCCAACTGAAGAGTTCCTAGACTCTGAAAAATCAGAAATGGTATCCAGGCAGTACTCACTGTGGGCCTTGAGAGAGATTCAGAGATTATTGGCTTCAGGTGTAACCTAGCTCATTCCTAGCTGTGCTGGCTATGGTAATTTATCTTGAGGGGAATTTATCTTGAAGTTTAGGTACCAGTTTGGCCACAGTAAGGTAGAACATAAAGTAGGCTCTTGAAGGTTCCTGATTCCAGGCCTTTGTTCCTCAGCGGCATTTCTGAACCTGCCCTGAACAAGAGATGAGCCCACTGTTCTAAAGGGAGAGACCTAGATCTTTCAGTATTTATCATAATCTGACTGAAGGGCCATTGGGTTGTGAGTGAATATCCATGGTAGCCAGGCAGTATTCAGCATGGGTCTGAGGTGGTGGTGGCCATAGGGAAAGGCTGCTGTTTGTAGAAAGAAAGTAGAAAAGTAGAAAGAACTTTCTCTTGTGTCTCATGTGCTAGCTCCGCCTCAGTAGGATAGAGCACCAACCATATTCTTAAGGTTTCTGACTCCAGGACCTTGCTGCCAGATGGCATCTCTAGACCCAGTGGGGCTGGAAGGATCTTGCCATCCTGAAGTGAAGAACACAAGCCTGGATGTCTTTGCCATCTGCTGATTGTAGAGCTCTAGGGCTTTGAGTAAACATAGGCAGTATCCAGGCAGTGGTAACTGCAGTCCTTAAGGGAGACCCAGTGGTGTGCTGGCTTCAAGTCTGACTCAACACAGTCCCTATGCAGGTGGCCACAGGAGTGTTTCTGTCACACCTCCTTCTGTTCCAGACAGCTCAGAGACACAAAGAGAGACTCCATTGGTTTGGGAAAAAGTATAAGAAGAGAACAAGAGTCTCTGTTCTTGTTCCAGAGAATTCTTAAAATTATTATTCAAGACCACCAAGACAGTACCTCTATAAGTCTGCAAGAACCACAGTATTACCGGGCCTGGGGTGCCTCTTAATGCAGACATGGCTGCAGTAACCGAAATCTTAGGTCTCAACATCCAAATTCCTTTGAATACCTGGACAGACATCCCAAGAAAGACAGGTACAAAGAAGCCCCGACTATGAAGACTACAGTAAATACCTAATTCTTCAATGCCCAGAAACTGACAAATATCCAGAGCCACAAGACCATCTAGGAAAACATGACCTTACCAGAAAAACAAATAAGGCACTAGTAACAAACCCTGGAGGAACAGAGATATGTGACTTTTCAGAGAGAAAACTCAAAACACCTGTTGTGATTATGAGGAAACTCAATGGAATACAAGATAAAACAGAGAAGGAATTTAGAATTCTATCAGATAAATTTAACAAAGATATTAAAACAATTTTTTAAAAAGCAGATATTCCGTAGTTGAAAAATACAACTGACATGTGGAAGAATGCATCAGTGCCTCTTAACAGCAGAATTGATTAAGCAGAAGAAAGAATTAGTGAGCTGGAATACAAGTTACTTGAAAATACAATGTCAGATGAGATAAAAGAAAAAGAATAAAAAAGAATGAGGCAGACCTACAAGATCTAATCAAAAGAAGACTACTTCAAAACATTTAATAATCAAGCTCTGAAAAGCAAGGGATGAAGAAGGAATCCTAAAAGCAGCAAGATAAAAGAATAATAACATATGATGGAGCTCAAATACATCTGGCAGCAGACCTCTCAGTGGAAACTTACAGGCCATAGTCAAGTGGCATGACATATTTAAAATGTTGAAAGACAAAAAACCAACCAACCAACCAACCAACCAACAAAAAACAAGCTTGTATCCTAGAATAGTATAGCCAGTAACAATATTCTTCAAACACAAAGAAGAAATACTTTTCCAGACAAACAAAAGCTGAGAGATTTTATCAACACCTGTCTCACAAGGAATGTTAAAGGGAGTTCTTCAGTCTGAAAGAAAAGGACATTACTGAGAAATAAAATATCATCTGAAGGTACAAAGCTAGCCAGTAACAGTAAATATAAAAAAACACACACAGAATGTTATCACTTTAATTGTGGTGTTTAAACTATCTCTTGAGTAGAAAGATTAAAAGACGAACTGATCAAAAATAATAATTAGAACAACTTTTTAAGACATAGTAAAATGACATAAATAGAAACAACAATAAGTTACAAAGCATAGGATAAAGGTAGCGGTTATATTAGTTTTTTCTTTGATAGTTTTATTAGTTTTCTGTCTTTTATGCAATCAGTGTTAAGTTGTCATCAGTTTAAAGTAACAAGTTATAAGACAGTCTTTCCAAATCTTATAACCTGATATAAAAAACATACCATAGATACAAAAAAAAACAAGAAATTAAAACATAAAAAGAAAATCACCTTTACTAAAAGGAAGGCAGGAAGGAAGGTAAGAAGGAAGAGAAGACCACAAAACAACCAGAAAACAAATAACAAACTGGCAGGAGTAAGTTTTATTTGCCAATAATAATTTTAAACATAAGTAGACTATCCAATTAAAGACATAAAAAGATTGAACTAAAAAAAAAACCCTCAACCATTTGTTGCCTACAGGTAACACATTTCACCTATAAAGACACACATAGACTTAAAGGGATGGAAAAAGATATTCTATATCAGTGGAATTTTAAAAAAAGAACAGGAGTAGCTATACTTATCTTAGACAAAATAGCACTCAAAACAATACTATACAAAGAATCAAAGAAGGTTATCATATAATGCTGAAGGAACAATTTAACAAGTAGATATAACAATTGTAAATATATATGTACGCAACACTGGAGCACCCAGATATATGATGCAAATATTATTAGAGCTAAGAGGGAGATAGACCCCCAATTCCATAATAACTGGAGACTTCAATACTCCACTTTCAGCATTAGACAGATCATATGGACAGAAAGACAACACAGAAACATCAAATTTAATCTGCATTACAGAATAAATAGGCCTAATAGATATTTGCAGAACATTTCATCCAATGGCTGCAGAATACATATTCCTCTACCCAGCACATAGGCCACTTTGAAGAATAAACCATATATTAGTCCACAAAACGAGTCTTAAACAATTTTAAAAAACTGAAATAATATCAAGCAGCTTCTCTGACCACAGTGGAATAAAACTAGAAATCAATAATAGGAGGAATTTTGGAAACTGTACAAATATATGAAAATTAAGCAACACATTCTTGAATGATCAATGAGTCAATGAAGAAATTTGTAAGGAAATTCTAAAAATTCTTGAAACAAATTATTTACAAAGAAAATATACCAAAAGCTATGGGATATAGCAAAAGCAGTAATACCTGCAGGAAAGTTCATATATATAAGCGCCTATATAAAACAAGTAGAATAAATTCAAATAAACATTTTAATTATGCATCTTAAGGACTAGCAAAGCAAGAGCAAACCAAATACAAAATTAGTACAAGAAAAGAAATAATAAAGATCAAAGCAGAAATAAATGAAATTAAAGAAAAAAATATACATAATAAATGAATCTGAAAATTGCTATTTTGAAAGAAAAGAAAAACAAAATTGACAAAACTTTAATCAGAACAAGTAAAAAGGACAGAAAACACAAATAAATAAAATCAGAGGTGAAAAAAGATATTACAACCAATACTGAAGAAACCCAAAGGATTATTAGAATATACTATAAGCAACTATTTGCCAATACATTGGAAAATCTAGAACAAATGAATGAACTCCTAGATATTCCTAGACTTTGGTAGGTTCCTGCAACCTACCAACATTGAACCATGAAGAAATCCAAAACCTAAACAATTTAATAACAAGTAATAATATGAAAGCCATAATAAAAATTTCCCAGCAAAGAAAAGCCTGGGACTTGATGGCTTCAGTGGCGAGTTTTACCAAACATCTCAAGAACTACTAACAATCCTGCTCATACTATTCTGAAAAATAGAGGAAGAGGTCATCCTTCAAAACAGAATCTATGAAGCCATTGTTATTATGACCAAAACCAGACAGGCACATAAAACAAACAAACAAATAAAAAACTACAGGCCAATATCCGTGATGAATATTGATGCAAAAATCTTCAACAAAATACCAGCAACCCATATTCAACAATACATTAAAAAGATCATTTGTCCTGATCAAATGAGATTTATCCCTGTGATGCAAGGCTGGGTCAACAAATCCAAATCAATCAACGTGATAACATTATATCAACAGAACAAAGAATAAAAACCATATGATCATTTCAATTGATGCTGAAAAAGCATTCAATAACACTCAATATCCTTTCATAATAAAAATCCTCAAAAAACTAGATATGGAAGAAATATACCTCAATTAATAAAAAGCTATACATAACAGACCCACAGCTAGTATCATCCTGAATGGAGAAATACTGAAAGCCTTTCCTCTAATATTTGGAACATGACAAGGAGGTTCACTTTTGCCACTATTATTCAACCTAATACTGTAAGTCCTAGCTACAGCATTCAGACAAGAGAAAGAAAGAAATATATAAGATTATATTATCTGCAAACAAGGATAATTTGACTTGTTTTAAAGAAAGAAGTCAAATTTCTTTTAAAGAAAGAAGTCAAATTATCCTTGTTTTCAGATAATATAATGCTATATTTGGAAAACCCTAAAGACTTCACCCAAAAACTACTAGAATTGATAAACAAATTCAGTAAAGTTGCAAGACACAAAATCAACATACAGAAATCATTAGCATTTCTATATTCCAGCAGCAAACAAGCTGTAAAAGAAATTAAGTGCATAATCTTATTTACAATAGCTACAAATAAAATACAATGCATAGGAGTTAACCAAAGAAGTGAAAGATCTCTACAATGACAACTATGCAACATTGATGAAAGAAATTAAAGAGGACATCTCAAAATATGGAAAGATATTTTACGTTCACTGACTGTAGAAATGAATATTGTTAAAATGCCTACACTACTCAAAGTAATCTACAGATTCAATGCAATCCTTGTCAAAATATCAATGACATTCTTCACAGAAATAAATAAAACAGCTTAAAATTTATATGGAACCACAAACAACTCAGAATACCCAAAGCTATCCTAAGTAAGAAGAACACAACTGAAAAAGCCACATTATCTGACTTTAAATTATACTACAAAACTAACATAACCAAAACAGCATGGTCCTGGCACGAAAACAGACACATAGGCCAATATAACAGCATAAAGAACCCAGAAACAAATCCATACACCCACAGCAAACTCATTTTCAACAAAGGGGCCAACAATATACATTGGGGATGGGATAGCTTCTTCAATAAACGATGCTGAGAAAGCTGGACATTCATATGCAGAAGAATTGAAACTAAACCCCTATCTCTCACCATACAGAAAAATCAAATCAAAATGGATTAAAAACTTAGATCTAAGACCTCTGACTATGAAACTATTAAAAGAAAACACTTATGACACCCTCCAGGATTGGACTGAGAAAAAAATTTTTTGAGTAATAACCCACAAGAATAATCAAACCAGGCAAAAACGGACAGATGGGATTACATCAAGTTAAAAAGCTTTGGCAAAGCAAAGGAAAAAATCAAAAACTGAAGAGACAACCCACAGAATGGAGGAACTATTTGCAAACTATCCATATAACAAGGGATTAATAACCAGCATATATGTAAGTATATATATTCTCAATAGGAAGAGAAATCTAATAACCAGATTTAAAAATAGACAAAGGATTCGAATAGGCATTTCTTAAAAGATGACATACAAATGGAAAACAGGTATATGAAAAGATACTTAACATCATTGATCATCGGAAAAATGCAAGTCAAAACCACAATGAAATATCTTCAGTTAAAATGGCTTATATCCAAAAGACAGGCAGTTACAAATGGTTGTGCAGATGTGGAGAAAAGAGAACCCTCGTGCACTGTTGGTGGGAATGTAAATTAGTACAACCACTATGGAGAACAGTTTGGAGTTTTTTCATAAACTAAAAATAGAGCTACCATATAATCCAGTAATCCCACTTCTATGTATATACCCAAAAGAAAGGAAATTAGTATATTAAAGAGATATATTCACTTCCATGTTTACTGCAGTACTATTCACAATAGCCAGAATTAGAAGCAACCTAAGTGTCTATCAACAGCCAAATAGAAAAAGAAAATATGGCACATATATGCAATGAAGTATTATTCAACCATAAAAAAGAATGAGATTCTGTCATTAACAATAACATGGATGGAAGTACAGGTGATTATATTATGTGAAATAAGCCAGACACAGAAAGACAAATTTTGCATGTTCTTACTTATTTATGGAAGCTAAAAATTAAAGCAATTAAACCCATATATATAGACAGTAGAATGATGGTTACCAGAGCTTGGGAAGGGTAGTGTGGGTGGAGGGAAATGGGGATGGCTAATGGATACAAAATATAGTCATATAGAATAAAGAAGATGTAATATTTGATAGCACAACATGGTGACTATAGTCAACAATAATTTATTCTTCATTTAAAGATAACTAAAAGAGAATAATTAGATTGTGATTATCACTCATTGCATGCCTGTATCAAAATATCTAATGTTCATATATCTAATAAATATGTGAACTTACTATATACATACAACATTTTTGAATATTAAAAAATCAAGGATTATATAGGAATGCAAGTTGTTTGTACTTCATGTATTAGTTCACATCAGATTACTATGGTAATTGTATACGACAATTCTGATTTTGCTTCCAAACAAGTTTCACTCTAAAATCTATTAATTCTTTTAAAATCATCCCAGGAGGTATAGTTTCCTTGTATATCATTACTAATTTTATCTGTTCCAACTTTACCACTACCACATGCCCTGTTTTTATTCTCTTCCTTTTCTTGGGGAAAAAAATATTGTAAAAAAGTTAGTAGGAGATCCTCTAGTCTGCTAAGCCATCTTTATGAAATCATTTAAAATCATGCAAAGAAGAACTTGAATGATCTGAAAAGTTTCCCAAAATGTCATTTGGCAGGATATTCATGCTTAAACACAGAGAAGTGGGTTTTGCTTTAGAGTGTCTCAGAAACGTCAACATGATAATATGTGTTATGAGTATAATATGTTATGTTTCTCAAATATACTTGACCATAGAGCATCTTATTAACACTTTCTGAAATAGCATCCCATTTACATTTTATCTAGCAGTGTTCTCTGGAACAGTTTGAGAAGTAGCGTTCTAGTCTAGACCAACCTGTTATGTGATCTATGAGCCACTGGCTCTTGCTATTCCTCATGACCACAGAAATTTAAATTTTTTCTGATATCCCTTTTAGTCATCATACAACACTAATGAGGAAAGACCCAATAACAAAGAAATAAATTTGTTGGTTATATACTGAAGTTTGGTTGACCTCACACTGGTATACAAGAGACTTCTCTGCTCAAACCTCAACCAGTAGCCCCTAGCCTAATAGCTTGTCAAATCACAATGTAATTCATTCCCTTTTCCCCCCTTGAACCTGCTGGAAGAGTTAGTATGTAAATTTCAACCTATTTTTAAGGGTTATTTTCACTCAAGTGAAATCTATCAAGGAAGGAGGGTTATTTTTACAGCATACAGCAACTGCTGATCACCATGGCAACCAGCCTGGTGAAATGCAATAAAGCATCCCTCTGTTATCGTAAACACAAAAGGGAAACACTGAAATCTAAAAGAAAGGCAATTATTGTATGGGAAAGAAACAACACACCAATGGAACATTTGCAATATTGTGTGACTTCACAGAGCTGGACAGTATTTCCAAAGCTAGCTCTGTCCACTTCTACTAGTCGTGACTACACAAAGGTTGGGTTAATAGTCTTTGGGTGAAGTTTTTTTAATTTCTAACTGACAAAACCATACATTATTTCAAACTAATATAAACTTTTTTCTTTTCTCATTTCTTAAATCATAAAATGGGCTTAGAAAATATAGACATTAGGAAGTAGGAAAAAATATCCCCATCAGTCTGCTTTTCTTTTGGGGAATATTTTATTGGTGACAATGGAATTATGGACAGAAAAAAAGAGAACAGTCTGTATAGATCACAGAATTCTTTTATATATAGCTTCTTCTCTTCCCTTAATTGACTTTTACTAGGGTTATTGGTAAATACCAAGTAGCCAAAAGCAAAGACATTATCAACAACTGCTAAAATATAGATTGAATAAGCTCTTAAGATTTATGTCAAATTTAGGGAGTCCATAGTACTTGGAAAACACACAAAAATTGACAAAAGTTAAGGAATAATAATTTTCATGCCCATATAACAGATTAAGAAGCTGGGGTCCATAAATGTGCAAATTAAAAATAAGCTGAATATAGAAGACTGTCTTAGAATTATAGAAAAAGCAGTGGATCAAAAATTAAAAGACTACAGAAACTTAACAAGTCATTCCGTTTTTGAGGATTTCTTCACAGCTTAAGAACCAGTGTTTTCTTTCCCCATAAGGATCACCTCTAAAGAAGTTAGAGAGGACTGCCCTATGTCTGCTCCCTGGCTGTGACCTTGACCACTGCTCCAATGTGCTGGCTGGCCATCATTCACTTATCTACAGCTCACAACCTGTAGATCACAGCACATACTCTTCCTCTAATACAAGTCAGCCCCTGCTTCTTGGGACTCTGTGGAGGTGGGCAGAGTGTTCTCCTTCAGACGACTACCATGCTGAGTTTGGGGTTATTGGCTTTACTGTGTTTGCGTAAAACTAAAGGGAATTACATCACATGAAACAAGACAATAAAACTGGCAGGTCATATATAACATTTATGTCCAAGAAAGTGCCCAGGATTAAACATTTCATGTGTTCAGTTCAGTTACAAAACTTGCCTTCTAGTCCATAATTTTCTCTGAAAAAGCACCTTCTTCTTGTCTTCATCTTTTAATTTTCATCACACACATTTCTAGACTCTTGGAAGAGCTTTATCTCCGGCTCACAGAAATTGGGCTTACTCTAATATTCATCCTCCTGCCTCCATCAATACATTTCATTATTCATTAAACAAATTTTTATTAAGTGCTTACTATGTGCCAAATAATGACCCATGCCTTGGTGATGTAGCAATGAAGGAAACAGATGAAAATTTGTGCTTCATAGAGTTTATGTCATATGAGAGGAGGTAGACAATAAACAGATAAACTAAATATGCAATATAACAGAAGAAAATAGATTCTATGTAGAAAAACAAAGTAAGAAACAAGCCTGATGAATACAGGATTTCAGGGGAGGGTACAATTTTTGACAGGGTGTTTAAGAAAGACCATATTGAGATGTTGACACTGGAGTCAAGAACCAAAGGAGATGAGAAAGTAAAGCACATAAATAGAAGGAAAAATTAGTATTCCAGGCTACATGAGTAAACATGCAGTCGCACTGAGGCAGGAGCATTCCTGGCATGTTCCTGGAGGCCAGTTTGGCTAAAACACAGTGAGCAAAGGGAAGAATAGTAGGTTGTGAGATGGGGAGGAGCAGAGGAACAGCTCCTGTGGGTCCACATGTGCCATTGTTAAGGACTCTGGCTTTAAAGAGAGGAGTATCATGATCTGATCTATATTTTAATGGCGTAACTCTGGATTTTGTGTTGAGAATATACTGTAGGCAGACAAAAGCAGAGAGCCTGATTAGGAGGCTATTGCAATAATCCAGGAGAGAAACAGATGGCAGCTGGGCAAAGATAATAGCTGAAGTGAAGAAAAGTAATTTTCTTCTACACATATATTTGTATGTATCTATTTATTTAAGACTCAGACTGAAGGATTTTCTGATGGCTTTCTAAATCTGTTATATGACCTAAATAATATTTCAGTGACTCAGGCAGGATAGTCCATATTGAATTGTTTGTCTAAGTTCCAAAAATATTCCAGGGTGGGAGATGGCACTCAAATATAGCCACCTCTGAAGTTTTCTCACCAGTGAGAGTTACAAACACATGTTTTTATTCTTTTTATGACCCAACAGGTATATGTTAGGTCTCTCTCTCTCTCTCATATACACACCAACCCACCACCGCCATACACCATGCATGCATGCATACAGATATACACAGATAAACACATATACACAGACACCTCATGAGGAAAACAATAATGCTTAAAGATATTTAATGCAAACTACTGCTTCACCAAGTGTGCCCACTGATTAATCATGACCTCCAGAAAGTAGACTGCAATTTGACAGATGTAGAAAAACGTAAACAATATTCTTTCATTACATTTCACAAACTTGAAATGTAAAATTATAATTTTTAAAGACATTTGGTAGGAGTCTTAAGGGAAACATATTTTTTAAAAGTCTGAACATGCATTCAGGAATTGCATTGGTAAGTTCACCTTCAATGACATTCACTTATCAGGGTACAGTTCATTTCAGCCAATGTATTTTCATGTTATTTCCATTTATGTTAAACTTGCCTCTCTCTTGTTGCATGCTATATCCACAATTCTCAAAAATAGGGCAATGTCTCAAAAGTGGCTTTTGGAAAAATGAAGAAGTGATAAAGTAATAACTATAAATACCAGAAGCCATAGTTAGATGAGCTGTGAACAGGACTCTAGTATATACTGCTACGAGTCCATCTGTGAGTCTGGGAATTATACCAAGTGGTTTCAAAATTAAAAAGAATATAAAATTATACAGATGAATTTTTGAACACTGACTCTTCCTAGACTGCACATGCATTCACCTGTAGTTCTTGGTGCCTTATATGTTATTATAAGTAGTGTAAAGTCACTAAGTTTTGTGTCATTATGCAATGAAGCACAGTAAACTTTCCAGAACATTGTTTCCCCAGGAACAAAATGAACACCATGCCTTACAGTAAAAAAAAAAAAAAAAAAAAAAAAAAAAAAACAAAAAAAAAACAACATTTTTTATTACCAAAAACAGGAAAAAGAGAAAACTCTAGAGCTATTATTCAAAGTGACACTGTTTGGACTGATGAGCACTCTGTACAGTGCTCAGGCTCTTATCACAAAACTTGTGAAATAGTAATGACAAAGGAATTCCTTCACGCTAACTCATAATCAACCACTAGCGATTGTGGAGTTGAATGACACTGTTTGGACATCAATGGCACAAAGTGAAAGAACAAATCCCATTTTTTATATCTGGAGGCAGATACTGAGTTTTATGTGAGGATGAAATGACAGGTGTGGAGTATGAAACAGCTCTTAACATGTATCTAGTACCAATGCAAGGGAGAAATATTAGATGACAATTTAGTTAATTACTAAGGAGCCATGATATATAGACAATATAAGGTTTTTGATTATAAGACATGATATAAACTGAAAGTGACTTATTGTGATCAATACTAACAGAAAAACATGTATAGAATAAAAAAGAAAATACATTTGAAGGCCAATCCATGCAACATTATCACCAGGGACTACGTACTGGCCAATATACAACTCATTATCTCAATTCACTATTGAAAGAAATAGTGGATTGTGAATATGATCAAATTGTACCCTATTTTTCAACATGGGAGTACAGATCGTTTCAAAGATGACACTAGTGGCTTAGTCTTAGTGAGTTTCTAGCTCTGCAGTAGTGGTTTGTTCCAGTAGTTGAACTGATGATAAATGGTGTGCCTACCACTTTGGGCCAAAATATTTAACTTTTTTAAATGTCAAGGTTGCTACTAATATTTTTCATTTTACAAATCTATGGTGAAAACATTTTAATCACCAAAATTTTACTTTTTGTTAATACCTGACTTTTCTCACTTAATGAGATCAAAAAGCCATTATTTGTAATATTTTAGAGCTACATAAAAATACTGCAGTAATAATGTAAAGAAATACTTTTCAGAGTTTGTGAATTTCCATTTTTATTTTAGATTCGGGGTGCATGTGCAGGTTTGTCACAAGGGTATAATGTGTGATACTGAGGTTTGGGCTTCTATAGATCCTGTCATCCAGACAGTGAAAATAGTAGCCAGTAAGTTTTCCCTGGCCCCCTCACTCTTTCTTCTTCTCTCCTTTAGGAGTCCCCAATTATCTATTTATTAATAGATAATGAATAATATTTATTATTCATTATCTATTAATATTATCTATTTATGAATAATTTATCTATTGATAATTATTAATAGATTATTTATTAATAGATATCTATTATCTATTTATTAACATCTATTATCTATTAAGATCTATTTATTAATAGATAATTAATAAAATATCGATTATTTCCATATTTATGTGCATGTGTACCCAAGGTTTATCTTCCACTTATAAATGACAACAGGCATTATTTGGTTTTCTGTTACATGTGTTTTAATTTTTTACTATGACTTTAAAATTTGTTGAGTAGGAAAAACTTGAGTTTTTTTTTAAAAAAAACAGGGAGCTGGAGGGCTAGTACTGTGACTTTTATGCTTACTGTTTAGTAACAGAGAGCCCTTTGGTTACTTTAGTTTACAGACACTACCTCAGTTCATAAGTAAGTCATTGAACTCCAATATCGATTTCATGACAAATCCCCTCTCCACAACAGGCATCCTGTACACTGGCTGCTTACATAGGGGAGTTAGTTGGCCCTTCTTTTGCTTAGTATTTCCTCTCCTGTCCCAGTTAGAGAATTGCTGTTTTAACCACTCTGGAGAGAGAAGACTGTAGCAAAAGATGCCAGTCCTACTTGGGCAGTGCAGTTGTCTTCTAGTCTAGGGCTCTTTGTGGGCAGATGAGCAAAGACAGACTCTCTTTTAGATTTTTTCATAAGTAGCACTTCGCTGAATGGGCCCTTTCCACTGTAACTCTAGTGACATCAACAGGACTTTCCTTGAAGTGGCCTTTCTCCCCCCATTCCATGTCACTAGTGATCCACTCCGTATCTAGAATGGCTCTGTTGAATCCTCATTGAGTTTCTAGGTTCTCTTCTTGAGCAGAACATAAAACACCTCTAAGGTGATGTTTTTCCACTGTGGACCACATCTGTCCCACTGAAAACATGCATGCATTATAGCCACCTGTTTTGATATTTGCATTTTGTTCCAGCCCATCACTTTAGCTTACTACATCTATTGCATCTAGGTTTTCTGACAAAGCTTCACTTTTAACATGGCATGCAATTTCAAACCACGTCTTCCTTTGAATTCTCGACCAATAGCCCCAAGCAGACTGTTAGGACCACTTGGCTCAACTTCTACATTTTTCTAGTCAATTCACTTTTCAGTCTTCTAAATTAATATTTTACACTTCCTTCACATTTCTCAAACCACCACAATTTCTATCTCATTGTCATCTGATGACATTTCTTTTTATCTCACTGAGAAGATAAAAGCAATCAAATGAGAACTTCCACACTCCTACCACCAGATGTGCCAAGCAATCCATGTATGTCCCTATATAATATTTTACCTCCCCAATCATTAAACGCATAAACTTTCCCAACCCCTATCTAAACTAAATTTCTCCACTTATTCTCTGGGTCTCAACATGACTGCATCTAAAACAGCACTCCTCTTCCATCTTTCACCTTCTCTCCTTTGCTATCACAATTTCTCACTCTATTTAGTCCCATGAGTATGCAAGTATGCCACATACATCTTTATGCACTACCTTATTTTTTACCTTCCTTTACAGAAAAACTCCTTAAAAACAGATGTTTATGCTTTGTATTTCTATTTTTGTTCCTCCAGTTCTTTCCTGTTTCAACTCCAGTTAGGCTTCTATCACCCTACACTGATCTTAGGAATGTTCCCAATGGCTATGCCTCTAAATTGCATTAGCTTGACCTAAGACACTTAACACTAGATTTTTCCCTCCTTTTCAGAGTCTGTCCTGGCCCTCCTTCTTCACTAGCTGCTCCTTTTCTGCCTCCTTTATTGGTTTCCCCTATCTTATTAGCAGTGACTTTGTGGAAATTACTTACATTTTCTGAATCTCCTCATACATAAAGTGGGATTAATAACAGTATCTGATTCATAGGGTTGTTTTGAGGGTTAAATGAATGAATACATTTAAATTACTTAAAACAAGTCCAGCACAAGGTAAGTGCTCTGTGGTGTTGGCTTTTATCATCCCCTTCATGATCATTATCATCACCATCATCATTATTATACTGATCAAAGAGCCCCCAGAGGTCATTCTACAGACCCTCTCCTTTATTCTGTTTACATCACTCCTCCAGTGATTTCCTCAATTTTATGACTAATTACCATAAAACACTTGATAATTCTCAAATTCCTGTCTAGTCCTATTTTTCTTATGAGCACCAGACTCCAATATTTAACATCCTTCTCAACATTCTCACTTGATATAGTCATTTCAAACTTGAAATATCAAAATGACCTCCTGATTTTCTCCCTAAACTGATAGCTCCCCAGATTTGTACCTTTCCGGTAAGTTGCAACTCTATTCCATTACTCAGGCCAAAACTTTAGTCTTCTCAATAGCCTCTCCTCTACCTATTTTGACATCTATAATTTACTTTAGAATATTAAGTATAATCAGTAAGAAAGTATAAATATTCCAGCAATATCAAGCTTAAATTTGTGGGGTAGTTAGCTAATATACTATGAAAAATTCCCAGTTCTGAGATAGTCAGTATTTTATCAGTCAGAACGTCACTCCAGACGTGGCCACTGCAAGCACTTCTGTTGTCTCTGTCTCACTGGGCAACCAGCATTTGCTGATTAGCATACTGGATGTCAAATTTGATTTTTATTTGTTAAACTAGCAACCTATTAATTAGCATAATGGATGTTAGAAGTGGGCTGGTGTGTATGTGTGTGTGTGTATGTGTGTGCGTGTGTGTAAAATTAAAGTCTTTAGGATTCAAGGACAGGCTTGAATAGCTTAGAGACTTTCCCCACCCTGTGTGCAAATATTCAACTCCCATATTCTGCAGTTCTTAGGGATGAGTCTCATGAGGTTGGATTCCTAATCATTTATATCCAGCCAGTAATTTAGAATTTCTGATTGCATTATTCTGACTATAGCACATAGAATCCTGTTTCCTGCCTTGGAAAAGTTGCCTGATCTGCCTATAGTTCATTTTTCTTACAGCTTGTGAGAGCTTGACTTCATTTAGTATGTCTAGGTGAGTCTATAAAATATTTTGTGCCTGTTGCCAAAAAAAAAATGTGGTCAGTAAATAACTCAGTACATCACAAAATTGGGTCTGAGATTTTGCTTATTATAATCAGACATTTTATAATGAGGTTGTGCAGAAACAGCTCTCCCTCACAACTTCAGACTTCTTGTTCAGCTATAATTAGCTATCGGGAATAAACTAAACATTGCACATGACCAAATGATTTAGATCAGTTTCTAACAGTCTTTCTCTCACACTCCTTACTTAGTCCATTAGTAAATAACCCACTAAGCTCCACAAACAGGAACTGTTTTGTCCACAACTATATCCTGTACACTTAGGACTGTGCTTGGCACAGAGTATGCTCTCAATAAATACATTTTTACTGTTAAATATTTCTTGTGCATTAAATAAACTTTAATACCTACATAATGTTTTATTTTAGCTTTTAAAGCATCTTGGGTCAGTTTTTACATTATTATTACTTAGGTGTACCAAACCTTTATCAGGCAGTTCTTAGAAATCCTTAGCTTCAGAAGCAATCACCTAAAACTAAAGGTGGAAGATAAATATTTTCCAAAGTAACCTCTGTGTAAGGCTTTAGCTCCTACTGCCATACTGGCATTTTCCATTCTCAAGTAAAGCAACATTAATTTCACTCATTCATACCTCGCCCTGGAACACTGCCCCCCTGGGCCTGCCAGGGTGAGGAATAGGACTCTGCCAATCCATGTACCTCTTAATGGCTGCTCACCTCGCTACACAAAGACCCCACAGAAGCTTTGAAATTACATCTCGTAAAGACCTGATTACTTTCTGGGACAAGGACTTTGTGTAGCATGTAGGGAGAAGGAGAAAGAATGACCTGAAACTGAAAGATTGTTTCTTTCTCTCATTGTTCCAAGAGAAAACTGCTGAAGTCTCTCTCAGATCCCTTCTAGCTCTGAGCCTCTCTTATCTCAAGCAGCAAAATGGTACAGACTCCTCGCCTAGTCAAATCTTGTGATTTTCAAGTTAGGTATCAGTGTGAACTCAATAAAACCATAGTCCTAACTTCTCCCCATCATTTACCCCAGCCAGGTGTGGCGTGTCAGGTGGGGTGGGGAGAACAGCTTGCGAAGGGAGCTAAAAGCATCTGTGCAGTCCTTGGCAGGTGTAAGATTCAAGGTGTAAAAGAAGGAAAACAAGCAATAGATGAAAAGAGTGAGAGAAAAAAAAATTTTTAAAGTAAGTGCGCACCTGTAGTCCCAGCTACTGGGGAGGCTGAGGCAGGGGAATCGCTTGAACCATGGAGGTGGAGGCTGCAGTGAGCTGAGATCATGCCACTGTACTCCAGCCTAGTGACAGCGTGAGACTCTAAAAAAAACAAAACAAAAACAAAACAAAACAAAACAAAACAAAACAAAAAAAAGCAGATTTCAGATAGAAGAGGAACCTGGTCTATCTTTTGAGTAGAAACAAACTGAGCAGGCTTTTACAACCAGGATGTCTCCACTCTTTTTCTCATTTTTCAGATTTCCCTACTTGCCTTTCTTTCTTCTGTCAAAATCTAAAATCGTGATTAGATATCGGTAAGAAAGGCAGGACTTTCACAAATTCTTGTGTTTTTCACTTTAAGCCTTTTTTTTTTTTTTTTAAAGAAACAGAATGCATGATCAGGAATAATGCCATGTGGAGAATTACGTCCTGTTGCATGAGCAGGATAACTGAATAAGGAATATGTTCTTAGTGCTGATTATTATCTTTCCCCTGCTTACATATTCAAATCTGTCTAGTTTTTCTCTACTCCAAGAGTTTAGTCCTAAATTCTAGAGAAAAGTTTACAGGACAAAATCTTAGAAGTATAGTTCTTGATTCTGCTCCCAGCTCCCTCTCCAGCTAGCTACGTGGCTTTGGTGTATGTCACTTGCCTTAAGTCATAATTACTATTCTGTATTTTGTCCGTTGATTTTCTACCTTAATCTATTCTGCTCATTCTACCAGAATATTCAGTGTAACTGGATGATTATATGTGGCAGTTCACTTAAACGTGAATACGAGTACCTCCTCACGATATTTTATGCAAATCATATGATAATATATATCAAGTACTTTGAAAACTGTAAAGCACTATACAAATATTATTCATTTATATCACTCCCTCCCTGCTTTTTGTACCCTTATCCTTCTTGCATGGAAATGTACCAAAGGATGTGGGTTCAATGATTATATGTAAGTTCCTCTCCAGAAATGCCACTGTAAGTAGTAGTTATAATGTCAGATTTCTGCAGCTGGCTCTCCAATGCAGACTTGTTTAACTCAATTGTCATTCAGCTGGTAATCACCTTTCTTTCCTGTAAAAACCACAGGAATGATGTTTCATCAGCAGCAAGATGCATAATAAAAGGGCACAACTCAGAGATGAAAGGAGAGAGAGCTAGACGTTGCACAATAACAGACAATGAGAGCATATTTGGATAACAGTAAAGTTTTCTTTAGGCAGCATTTTTGTTTCTCTTCCCTTCTACTGAGGGAAGGGGTGTATCCTGGAAACTCAAACCACCAGGTTAAGTAATATTTTACCTGGAGGTAGTTGACTTTTTCAATAATTAGGTGACTAATTCAATAATTCTATGAAAGGAACTATTGGCTCTAAAAAAGTGGTATCTTCCCTGGTATTTAGAGAATCTGTAGTTTCATTTGGAATGCACTCATATTCGTTTGTACATACTAGAAAATTTGGGATAATTTTACATGTTAGAGGACCTGGAGAAACATCATAATTCCCTAATATCTAACCATAAATTATTCAAATCATCATCTTACAACCTGTTTGACTCAGCTCATTAAGTCAGTCAAATTCAAATGGTATTATTTTTGCCTTTCCTACTTCATGTTTTGTAAAGAAATATTAAATTGGCCCTATGGAAAGCATACATAGTCAGACATAGATGTTTGGGGAAGAAATTTTTCTTTAAAACTTAAAATTTTATACTAAACATCTTAAAGAATTTCTGATTGTGTTGTATGCACCAAGATTCAGTCTGTTCAAAAGATATCAGTAGAACTCAAGGCTTCTTCAACTATTGTTTTGGAGAATAAAATGTCTTTATTTTCCTAGTACTTAAGTTTAAGGAATATCTTTTGCTATTTAAATGTTCAAGGTCTATAAATTCTCTACATCCAACTCAATATTTCCAACAGATCAGGTTAGGAAAGAAGTCATAATATTTATTAGAAGTTTTTCAAATATGGCCTTAACATTTATATATTTATTAAGAATTCTATATACATATTTACATGTCTAGTATCCGCAGCTAATATGTAATCACTTGAGAACTGAGGACATATTTTATTCATGTCTGTTCTTACCATGACACTTTATGGTACAAAATCTGTGTGTGCATATTAATTCAACAGTTCTACAGTTAAAATGTTATCTTTAGATTGCATGTATCAAGAGCCAGCAAATTTATTGCCCACAGCCAAATCTAGCCCACCACCTGCTTTTGCAAAGTTTTATTGGATAACTTCCATACTCATTTGTTTACATATTGTCTATGGCTGCTTTCAGTCTACAGCTGCAGATTTGAGTAGGTGCCACAGAAACTGCCCAGCAAGCCTAAAATAATTAACTGGCTCTTCACGCAAAAAGTTTGCTGATCCTTGGTCTATATAAATAGTGACGACATCATATGTAAGAGTTATTCTTAGTCCGAAGGCACTAGAGCTCAATTGAACAGAATCCACTGAAAAGAGAATGGAGTCAATAAGAAAAAAGTCCCTATTGCTTTATTCCTTAATCATCCATGAGTCTTATTTGGCATGCACTATCTGCCAGTCATTATTCTAGTACTTGATGTGTAGTGGGGAACACAGCAAAGTCTCAGCCCTCCTGGAGCTTTAATTTTGTAGTGGCATTGGGAAATAAGCACACAGTAAGTTCAGAGTCTTAGAAGCTAAGAAGAAAATAAACAGAATAATGGTGTAGATCAGTATTGCCCAACAGAAATATAGTACAAGCCACATATGTAATTTTGAATGTTCTAGTAGCCCAATAAATATTTTAGGCTGGGCACAATGGTTCCTGCCTGTAGTCCTAGCACTTTGAGAGTCTAAGGCAGAAAAACCACTTGAGTCCAGGAGTTTGAGGCCAGCCTGCCCAACAAATATTTTTGGTCACCTCTATAAAATACAAAAACAAAAATTACCCAGGCATGATAGCGTGTGCCTATAGTCCCAGCTACTTTGGAGGCTGAGGGGGGAGGTTAGCTTGACCCTAGGAAGTAGAGGCTACAGTGAGCCATGGTTGCACCCCTATACTCCAGCCTAGGCAACAGAGAGCAGACTTCAGCTCTTAAAAAAATGTTTAAAAAGTCAATTCAATTTTTAATTTTAAGATTATATTTTATTTAACCCAATATATCCCAATATCATAATTTAAACATTTAATATTGATGATATATTTTGTATGTATTTTTCATACTAGGTGTTTAAAATGCAGTGTATATTTTTTGCTTCCACTTGCAGCCCTTTTTCAACTTAGCCTAGTCACCTTTCACATGCTTATAGCCACATGTGGCTGGTGCCTACTATATTGGGCAATGCAGGTGTAGAGAATAACTAGAGAAGCTTCTCTAAGAAGGTAGCATTTGCCTTAACAGCCTGGTCCTGAGAAGAAAGCAACTAGACAGAGGGATCAGCTGGTGTATGAGGACTAAGGTGGACTCAAGAAGCTCCAGGAGGTAGAGTGGCTGAAGTTGGGAATAAGAAGGTATCGAAAGGAGACGTGGTGGAGATGTGGGCAGGCACTAGAAGACTAAAGGCCTTGTGTCTAACTAGGGAGCCTGAATTTAATTCTACGTGGGATGAAAATCCATGGGGTGGTTTTGAGCAAAGGATTGGCATAATTTGATTATTCTCATTAAAAATTACTCTTGATATGTCTTCTATACAGAGAATGGAAACAGGGAGACCAATTTGAAGGCCAGTTACTGGTCCAGTTGTAGGAAAACAGTGACTTGGATATTTATGCAACATTTAATGGATTTCAGAATACTTTTGTGCATATATCTCCTAGTGTTACTATAAAAGCAATTGTGTAAAATCATGTGGGAAGTGATTAGCACAGTGCCTGACATACAGTAAGTGCTCAATAATTTTTGCATGACATTATTAAGAAATTTAAATCTGGAAGATCCTTCTGCCTTAGCTAGAGCAGTATTTTGACAAGGCAAAGGTGCAGCCAGGTAACTTTAGGTTACTTTATTTAAGCAAAGAATACAGACTTTTCAAATTCTTCTATTTATAAGGACTTATGAGGTCAAACACAGGGAAGGTAGGAATCTCAGGGATCCTCAGAAACTCTTTACAGCTGTATTATTCCTTCAATAGCAAGAGTTCCTTACCCGTAAGCCTTGGGCATTGACATTCTTGGGAGCTAGCTGCTTTTCTTTTCTTTCTCTCTCTCTCTTTTCATTCCCCCTCACCTCCATCTGAGTAACTCTCCTCTTATTTTCTGGCCAAGGTTCCTAAGAGAGAGACTCTAATCAACATAGCTAATTACTTCACCCTTGTTAGGTTACAGTTTTTTTTTTTTTATCCAGATCACTGAGCAGTCTATGACTGATTGACCTTTTGTCATGTATTCACTCTTGGTTCAATCATCTATGGTAAAGTCATACAAGGGTGAAACCACAGAGTTATGTGGTACAGAACATGTAACTGCTAAAGGAAAAAAAAAGGTTTATCTTAGCAATGACTACGAATGCTGCTTTGTTCAAAGAGGATTATGTGTACAGTAGGCACTGTGATGAATCTCTTCAACACCTTGTATTCATTCAAAAGGTATTGCTTATGAGGTGTAGTCTCGTACTAGAGATAGGATATAGCAATGAACAAAACACAAATAATTCTGCCCTCCTGGAGCATGCATTCTATAGGGAAGCCACAGACATTAAAAATCAGTCCACAAACTATGTACAGTGGCTTGTAACATAAGTATTACAAGCAAAAGCAAGGCAGGAAGCGTGATGAACGGCACCGTTGGGAAAAGTGCTTTGATTTTATAAATGGCGGTCAGGAGAGGCTTGAAGTAGGTGAAGTGTTGGTGGTAAAGTTATCTAAGGGAGGGCTGGGGAAAAAATTCAAGCAAAAGTGAACAGCCAGCACAATGGCCCGGTGACAGGAGACTGACTGGAATGTTAGGAGAACGGGGAGGTCAGCATGGCAGAGCGGGAGGAAGAGAATAGCAGAAAACGCAGTCAGAGTGGTAGTGGGGACTAAGCTACATGAAGCCGTGTAGGTCGTTATAAGGACTTTAAGACCGACTCAGAAGTAAACAGAAAGCCATTAAAAGGTTCTGTGCAGTGAGTTACCTGGGCTGACTTCTGTTAACAAGAACAACAACACTTTGTCATGAGGGAAATACAGACACAAAGGCAAAAGCTGGGAAACCAGTTAAGAGGCTACTGCAATATCCAGAGACAAATGTTGGCAGCTTGGAAATGGTAAAAAAAAAAAAAAAAAAAAAAAAAATGGGTCAGATCCATCAGAGAAAGCTCCAGCTTGGAAGAGCATGGTCAACCCCTCTTGGAGTGCTCCTGAGTTGGATGAAGTTGGCCTATCCACCCTCCTTTGTTTATCTGTAATTCCCTGTGGCGTTAGAAACCTCTACCACCTAAGGAGAATTTGGTAGCGTTCTTATTACAAGATAAGAAATTGCAGTTCTTGATGGCTTATTTCTCAAGCTGGACATGGAATTGAGGAGAAAAAGGTCTGAGGAAGAGGCCAAGCCCTTAGGCAATGATAATGGAAATGACCTGCATAGGAAGAGGCCAGTTATTTCAAGGTTCAGTGACATAGTATCTTCTAAGCTTAAGGTCAGTGTTGGAATTGGAACCAAAGCAATTTCTGTTTGCCGCCTTTACCTCGGTGAGCCACCCATTTGGCTTCTGGTTACAGCCATCCTGACAGAGGGCACCTGTCCACCCATGGTGAGTGCAATCAGATGGAAGGTACATTCCCCACCCAGCTGCCCAGGGCTCCTGCCAACCATCTGGAGTCACTAGAGCATGACTGCTCCAGCTGGGGTAGGTGAGGAAGTGCTCTGAAAAAGAGCTGGAAAGTTGAGGGATCCATGCAGTTCAATAGAAAACCAGGTTCCACTTTCAATCTGGTCCTTACTCTCTTACAGGGAATACAATAATAAATGAAAACTCATTTCAATAAACATATACTACCCATGTGTCAGGCACATACTACAACCACAAATATAGATAACCACACATCCCTAACTTTAAGGAACTCATTCTATCAAAGGAAATAAACACATCAATAAATACCTTTTAAAAGAAGATGGCAAGTATTATAAAATGTATGGACACAATGTTGTGGGGACATAGATTAAGCTGAGACTAATTCTGGCTGGTGAAAATGAATATGTTCTATGTTTTGAAGAAAAAACTGCAGACAAGAGAAGGACATTGCAGGTTGAATATACAGTTGCAAGAATATGTAGAAAGATATAAAAACGAATGGCATATTTGGCAAATGACGAATAAAAGATTTTAACCAGAGCACAGTATTCAGGCAGAGTGACTGGAAATTTGGAAAAGTAGGTTGTTAACAGATTGTAAATAGCTACTTTATTGGATAGGAATATAAGCTTATAAAACATTTCTTGTTTCTTCTTTTTATTAGGAGAGTCACATGATGATTTTATAAAACAGGACATAAATGTCTTCAAAACTGAACTTGAATCTTACTCTTCTCTTACCCACATCTTTTCACTTTGTTTTATTCTTATTTCATTTCCAATTTTCCACACTGCCCCTGATTTTCCCTTTCATATCTCTGCACATTCTCCTCCATCTTCTTCCACCAAGATAGAAATAATGACATAATGTACACCAATAAAACTGTTCCAATATTAAAAAGGAAAAACTAGAACCTATCTCTTCTGTATGCTTGATAAATATGCAGGAGTTAGGTCCTCACAAACATACAGAGTGACACTAAAATTCTTCTCTGACTTTAGATGCGATCCATAAATCATGATTTGTTTTCATTTTAACCCAGTCGCATGAAAATATCAGTTAATTTGCTGGAAAATTAAAGCCTCTGGAACCGTGCTTCTCCCTTCATGGACACAGAATCTATATGCACATATTGTTTTATCATGACTTTTTTTCCATATTAAGATAATTTTGTGGGTTTTTGTTTTTCTTCCAATTTCTACTAGCAAAGGACCATGTACATCCAAATAATCAGCAATTTCTTAGTCGTCATAAAATGTCACAGAAAAGTGTATTCAGATTCATTTAAATCCATTAAACAAGAAGACTTCTATAGGTTTGACACCATGACTTTCTGGGAGGTGCACTAGACCAGCCATCAGGAGGCCTGGCCTGGCATCAGCTAGCTTTGTGACATTTCACAAAGTCCTTTTGTCTTCTGGACACTTCAACGTCACTGAAAATGAGGGATCTGGAGTTAATCTGCCTAACCGTTCTTGTAAGTTCCAATTTCAATGGCGATAAACTTCAGTGCGGTTACTCTGTCTGCAGAATTACTAGCCACAGAAGATACTTTATGGAACCTGCCAGTTGGCTAAGCCAATACCAAAAGCATGCCCTCCTATCTGACTTTCCAAAGCATCTCACTACTCATAAGTCTGGCCACATTAAGAGACTTAATTTTCGGATCATTTGTCAAATTACGTAAATCACCATGCAGGAATTCCTATTCATCCAGATTATGGTTTTGAAAAGCTAATAAAGAATAAAAAGGGAGAAGGTGAGGAATGGAAAAATAGGTGACAGAGAATTTGAGATCCAAAAAGGGATAATTCTTGCTTTAGTATTGAAGCTTGCTTTTTCATAATTTTCCCTAATGGTTTATCCAAGCATTGTAAGGTCAGAGATTTTTATCTCTCAATGAGGTGACACAGCCATTTATCACACTCAGGCTAATATAAATGCTTTGGATAACTCTAAAAAGGTTGGGGTGGGGGATTCTTTATTCTATCATTTTTCTCTTCTTCCTCTTTTTTTTGGTTAATAAGTTTTTATGGAACAGAGAAATATATGCTAATGCTCATCTTGAATTGTAAGCAGTTTGAAAAGATTTCTAATGATCCCTTTTATATTGAAATATTAGATGGTCAATTAACAGACACAGAGCCAATCTCCACCATCTCTTACTGGAGGGAAATCAATCACAGGTGCTGTCCTACAGGTAGATGAGATTCACTGAGTTATATGAGTCAGAGCAGTGTGGTCTCTCACAATATTAGATTGAAAATTATGTATTTTCATCAAATAATTGTTTCTATATGTTTCCAGGTAATTTCTCTAGCAGGGCTTTCTCTTCCCCTTTCAAATAGTGTCCCTATATGCTCAAATCATCATGACTCCCAGATTAAAAGGTTTTTTTTGAACACTAGGGTTTCAATAATTTTTACAAATCAGCCAGCCTTTTCTTAAGAGAGTTTTCAAAGACCATCTTCAAAAACGAGTTCAGTTAAACCCTCCTCATGGACTACATATCCTTTATCTTGTTCCTTTTCTATAACCCTTTTTAAAAACCCATACACTTATACGAGATTGTCCACATTGTCTTAAACCAACAGAGAAAAGAAAGAGTGATAGGATATTTCTGTAAATGTGAGATGCCTGCCTGATTCCTTTACATTTATTTCCCTTGGAAGGATCAGTGCTTGTTTTCACAATCCATTTTCTCTGTCCTCTAAGTAGCATAGACCTAACATAAGAATCATCACCTATACCAGATTACCACTATGTGTTTTCTGAGCACCTAATTTTCTATTACATCACAAGTAAGGGAATTACATACCTCACCAGCATGCCATAACAATGCCTAAATAGTAACAGCACTAATCATAATAATAATAGCTGTGATTTAGCAAATGTTTTCTATAGACCAGGTATGTGCTAAGAACTTCAAAAACATTATAATAGTTATTCCTTAGAACTACCCTTTGAAATAGGTGCTATCATATTGATTTTATAGATGAGGAGACTGAGACTCAGAAAAACGTAAATAATCTGCCAGGACAAAAATAGTAGACTTGGTAATTTAACTCAGATCTTTTTGACGTCAAATCATCTATTCTTTCTACTACACAAGAATTTTTCAACACTGGGTTTGTGACTTATTCTTTTTTGTGACTTTCTTTTTTTTGAGGTAGGTCTCACTTTGTGGCCCAGGCTGGAGTGCAGTGGTGTGATCACAGCTCGGTTAAGCCTAGATCTCCAGGGTTCAAGGAATCCTCCCACTTCAGCCTCCTGAGTAGCTGAGACCACTGGTGTGCATCACCATGCCCACCTAATTTTTGTTTATTTTTTTGTATAGATGGGGTCTCACTATGTTGCTAAGGCCAATCTTGAGCTCCTGGGCTCAAGCAATCCTTATGCCTCAGCCTCCCAAGGTGCTGGGATTACAGGTGTGAGCCATCTCACCTGGCCATTACTTATTTTTGCCTCATAAAATTACCAAAAAATATCTGAGTATCACACATAGTAAGGGTCAGCATTGTCTTGTGAAACTTTTATTGTAGTCTTGATACACGTGTACGTTTGTATGCATGTGTGAATGTGTGCATGTACTGAAATTTGGTGTAAACTGTATTTTTTACAGTAAAAAGTGTTTGAAAGCTGCAGTATTATATTATGGTTTTTCTACATTACATTAACCCCTTGTAGGTAGGGACTCTGTTTTGCTCCCCATTGTAACCCAAGTAAATAGTTGATATTAACAAATTTTTTTTTCTGGATATGAATTTGGTGGCTATTTCACAATCAAAGTATCATTCTATTATTAAATCGGTAGGTAAGGGCAGGGTTTTACTTGAATGGTAAAATGGCACATATGAAACATCTTCCAACTAGGATGTAAAAGTGAAGCAAAAGCCTAGGAGCTGTACACTAAGGTTTACTTCTCATGGTATCAACCTTGAAGAAACTGAAGGTTTCACAGAGAGGGTCCCGAACTGGGGAATTCACTTGCCTGCATCCTTCATTTGGAGGTAGGCTTCTTGCTGGGAAGTATAAAATCAAGGTAGGGAAATGTAAAGAGCTGTTGGTCACAAGGGGATAGAACATAAATATTGCCAGACAGTAGCAAACAAGGCAGGGCTGGACAGTCCTGAGAGCAAAACTGCTATACTCTATTACTGATTTATATTTCTGTAATTCTTTTACTTTTGATGTTCATTGTTATTTTCCTATTGCACTTTGCCCACCATTGGAAATTTCCAGTATTTCAATTCTGTCCTAAGAGGCAAAGGAGGAGAGGAAAGAAATTGTTGTTCCCATTGTCACTTGATTCTCAAAATAGCATCAATTGTTCCTTTTTCTATTTTTTAACCATGTTCTTTGTAAAAAAAAAATATTAATTTGGAAAAGTATGAAGAATAAAAACTACTTGAATCTCCACATCCAGGCATTGCTAGTGTTAACATGTTGACATGTACACTCCTATTTTATTTTTATGTACTTGTGTGAAAATATTTTTGACTGTGGTCATAGACTACATGTAGTTTTATATCACATTTTTTTCTTTTAACTTTGACTTTCAAGTATTTCCCTTTCATTTTAAACAGTCTTTTAAAAATATTACTACAGAGTTGACTACAGATGCATGAATGAACCCAGTAGAAAGTAACCAAAGTGTCTGTAAGAGCTATGACCTGTTATTGTTAATATTTTCCCCCATCATGAATATCTAGGAGGGAATCTATAACACAAATCATAATATCAACTACTAAACTTAGGAAGAATAGCCTCACAAGCACTGGTGACAATTGGTTTCCTAGAACAGGAGGTAAAAATTGATAATACAAAATTCTTAAAATACATTTAATTGACTATATAACATTAGCATTATGAGGGTAAGTAATACATCTCAATCCTACTTCAAGTTAGGTTTTGTTCAAGGCTCGTCTAAACAAAAATCTTCCTTCTCCAAATTAGTCAATTATGTAAAGCCTCCTTACTAATTTAGTGGAGAATGAGGTTTAGGCAAGGAAATAGGCTGTACAGGTTCTCTCTGGTGATACTGTTTAATAAAATATTTAAAAAAGAAATACAAAAAAAAGTCTGTAAGAGTACGTAATCTTGGAGCCTAAAATAATTGTTGGGGGAAACAGGTGATAAATAATTTGTAAGGGGGTGAGGGGTTTTGGAGCTAAAATTAGGGCTTGAAGTAGGAAAACAGCATTCAAAGGTAAGGGCAAAGAGTGGCATGGTCTGAACCTTAGCAAATGTTTTCTATGTACTAGGCCTGTGCCTGGTACAAGTTCAAGCAGGGTCAGGCATTGGGTGGGAAACTTCTATCAGAAGATGGACAGGGTAGAAGTTTATTACTTATAATTCTTCAATGAGGGCAGAAAAGTGGAGAGAGCTAGGGCTTTAGGATAATATTCAAATTCTTGCTTACATAATTTAGCTTCTTCTCCTCCATCATAAATATCTAACCAGCCAGGGACCTTCATATAGTTTTATGAAAGTCACCCAGACTCTGAAGTGAGAGGTGCTGAATAATATACTAAAAAGTGCTTGGATTTTAATGTCAGATGGGCCTGGGTTTGAATATACTTTCTACCACTTACCATTTTTGTGACCTTGGGTAACGAATGCTCCTCTGAGTCTATTCCCTTGTCTGGAAAGCAGAGATTGTGATACACACTTAGCTGGATGTTTCTGAGAATTTAATAATATATATGTGGTAGAAGACACATGAAGTGTTCGGTAATTAATATTGTCAGATAACGTGGGTCCAATTGCTGTCTCAGTTACCTGTTTTATAACTTGGATAAGTTACTAACGTCCTTGGACCACAGTTTCCTTTTCTGAAAAATAAGGAGATTCTTAATTTGTAAGGTTCAGAGTCCCCAAAATCTTATTAAACTGTCTGTAAATATTATAAGTAGGGTCTACAGCACATAGTTTTTTCTTGTTCCCTTGGGAAAGCTGGAAATCAGTTCTTACTGGGTCTGTCCTTTCCTTTGATTGCGGTGAATAATTCTACTTGAAGCTATCTGGGGCTTTTGAACTGTGGGTGAATAGGGGAAATGTATACAGCTGAAATATATTTCTCATATACAGTACCTGCCCCTTGTGGATATTCTAGCATATTTGGCACAGATGTCTCTGTTTCTGAATAGAATACTAATTGCTTTTCTTGTTTCAGTCTGAGAAGTTTTCCTATATTGCTTCACAAATAACAGGAGACATTTCTCAAACTTTGCAAAGCTCTTCCCCAATGGGCCTCTCTAATCAAATGCCCCTTGAATGCCCCACATCACAGGAGGCAACCTTCATCTTGTAAGCTGAAAAATCACCTTTTTACAGTTATTTTATGATTATTATTGCTAATTATTTTCACTCACACACAAATCTGACTGAGAGGAGGGATGATTAAGGAGAAAATGCTTTTCAGGCTTCCTGCTAAAATCAGAAATCTTTATTTGTTGTTGCTCATAACTGATGATTCAGGAATGGTAAAATATGCTCAGCTGAGAGCCCAGGAGTCAGAATAGACTTCCCATAGGACATGGACCTTGCAAACAGCAGCTACCTGCCATGCCTAGCTTCCCTGGTGTCCCTGCTATTGTTTCCCTAGTAACCAAACAGAGCGTGGAGTATCCCTGAAAGTCCTGCAGTTACTACGGAAACTCTAGGGCTTTCCTAATTAGAACCATGTTGAGCTGTAGCTGGTGGGAATGGGCAGACTTGCTTCCTAGGGGAAAACCCTCTTTGAAAGGCAAACCAGAGCACCCTTTATCCATTCACATTTTGCCTCTTACCCTGCTGAATTTATGCACACGTGATTTGCCTCATTCTGTGGATGAATGGCACTGGGCCTTGGGGCATTGAAACAGTCTTCAAAACCCTTGGTGTAAAACAGAGTCTCATAGATGGAGGAGGTGTCACTTCCCAGATGTTCTGGGACAGGCCTGGTTTCAAATACTCTGTCCCTTGTCTCCATGGGTATGGATAAATTTGACAGTTTATTGTGAGGCCTGATTTTTCATTTGTTATTAGGAATGGCAACAATATGGTGATTTTTAGAGAGCTAGCTGACTAGTGCAGGAGATAAAATTTGGTTGGAAACTACTTGCTCATGCCCCTCAGTTACAACCAGAGGTGGGTGAAAACTTATTCTTTTTAAAAGGTCAATCACCTATTTATGATAGAACCTATCTGTCAACACCAGAGACTCCGCTTTCTTAGGTGATCAACTTAGACTGAATGTATGATCAACGGAAACACTTTTCTCACTAATACTTTCACTCTTGTGCCAATTTTCTTCCTTTGTCCCAACTCAGAAAACCCAAACTCCCATCCATCATGTAAACTTTGCCCCTTTAATTTGGTAAGCAGCACTACAAACAAACAAACAAACAGAAAACAAAAACTCACCAAAAACATACAATCATTTGTTTGGGGCCACAAACAACCCACAATCTCCAACCTTACACCTCGCCTTTGCTGACTCGTCTTTGATTATTCTTTATTCCCATTTTCCTCAGTGACTGTTGGTAGGCTTTATCTATTTCCTCCAGAAGTCTCTTTTCTCCCTGCCTGTTTATCACTCTCCTTATTTTCAGCAGATGAACTCATACAATTTCACCAGAGTAAACCATGAAAAGAACCAAAATCAGAGCTGAACTGAAGAAACTTGAAATGTGAAAATCCACACAAAAGATCAAGGAAAACAAAAGTTGGTTATATGAAAGATCAACTACAATTAATAAACTGCTAACTAGATGAAAAAAAAGAAAAAAGAGAGAAGATCCAAATAAACAATCAGCAACAACAAAGGCGACATTACAACTGACCCCACAGAAATACAAAAAAAATCCTCATAATTATGAAAATACCTCTATGCACACAAACTAAAAAACCTAGAAAAATTGGATAAATCCTAGGAACATACAGCCCCCCAAGACTGCACCCAGAAGAAATTAAAATCCTGAACAGACTAATACTGAGTTCCAGAATTAAATCACTAATAAAAAACCTGCCGGGCGCGGTGGCTCAAGCCTGTAATCCCAGCACTTTGGGAGGCCGAGGCGGGTGGATCACGAGGTCGAGAGATCGAGACCATCCTGGTCAACATGGTGAAACCCCGTCTCTACTAAAAATACAAAAAATTAGCTGGGCATGGTGGAGCGTGCCTGTAATCCCAGCTACTCAGGAGGCTGAGGCAGGAGAATTGCTTGAACCCAGGAGGCGGAGGTTGCGGTGAGCCGAGATCGCGCCATTGCACTCCAGCCTGGGTAACAAGAGCGAAACTCCGTCTCAAAAAAAAAAAAAAAAAAAAAAAAAAAAAAAAAAAAAAAAAAAAAAAACCTACCAACCAAAAAAAGCCTGGATCAAATGTATTCACAGCTGAGTTCTACCAGATGTACAAAACAAAGCTAGTACCAATCCTACTGAAATAATTTTAAAAAATTGAGGCGTGACTCCTCCCTTATTCATTCTCTGAAGCCATCATCATTCTGATAACAAAGCCTGGCAGAGACATGACAAAGAAGGAGACTTCAGGTCACCATCTCTGATGAACACAGATGCAAAAATTCTCATCAAAATACTAGCAAACCAAATCCAGCAGCACATCAAAAAGCTAATTCACCACGATCAGGTAGGCCTTGATCCTGGGATGAAAGGTTGGTTTAATATATGCAAATCAATAAATATGATTCTCCGCATAGACAGAATTAACAACACAAACCACATGATCATCTAAAAGACAAAGAAAAGGCCTCTGATAAAATTTAACACCGTTTCATGGTAAGAATCCTCTACAAATTAGTATCAAAAGAACATACATCAAAAAAATAAGAGCCATTTATGACAAACCCACAGCCAACATCATACTGAATGGGCAAAAGCTGGAAACATTTCTCTTGAGAACTGGAACAAGACAAAAATACCAACTCTCACTACTCCTATTTAACACAGTACTGGAAGTCTTAGCCAGGGTAATCAGGCAACTGAAAAATATAAAAGGCATGCAAATAGGAAGAAAGGAAATCAAACTATCTCTCTTTGCAGACAATATGATTCTATCCCTAGAAAACGCCATAGATGCCATTAGAAGTCTTCCAGAACTGAAAACTTCAGTAAAGTTTTAGTATACAAAATCAATATGCAGAAATCAGTAGTATTTCTATACATCAATAATGTCCTAGCTGAGAACCAAATTAAGAATGCAATCCTATTTACAATAGCCACTATAATAATAAATCACCTAGGAACACAGCCTACCAAGGAAGCAAAAGAACTCTACGACAAGAATTACAAGACACTGTGGAAAGAAAACAAAGATGACACAAACAAATGCAAAAACATCTTATGCTTATTAATGGGAAGAATATTGTTATAATCGTCATATTACCCAAGGCAACTTACATATTCAATGCTATTCTTGTCGAACTATCAACATTATTTTTCACAGAATTAGAAAATACTATTCTAAAGTTTGTATGGAACAAATTAAGAGCCTGAATTGCCAATAAAATTGCCAGAGGCATCACACTACCTAACTTCAAACTATACCATGAGGCCATGGTAATCAAAACAGCATGGTACTCGTACAAAAACAGACACAGAGACCAATGGAACAGGATAAAGAAACCAGAAATAAAGTCACACATATATAACCAACTGACTGATCTTTGACAAAGTGACAATAAAAAATAATGGAGAAAGCACTCTCTATTCAATAAACAATGCTGTGAAAACTGCTAGCCATATGCAGAAGATTGAAACTGGATTGCTTCTTTTCACCATACACAGAAATTAACTCAAAATGGATTAAAGACTTGAAACAATAAAAACTTTAGAATAAAAACATAGGAAATACCATTCTGGACATCGGCCCTAGCAAAGAATTTATGACTGAGACCTCAAAAGCAATTGCAACAAAAACAAAAATTGGTAAGTAGTACCTAATTAAGCTTATGAGCTTCTGCACAGCAAAAAAAAAAAAAAAAAAAAAAAAAAAAAAAAAAAAAAAAAATAGAAAGAAAGAAAGAAAGAAGGAAATTATCAACAGAGTAAACTGATAACCAATGGAATGGAAGAAAATATTTACAAACTAGGCATCTGACAAAGGTCTGATATCCAGAATCCATAAGGAACTTAAATCAACAAGCAGAAAGCAAATAATCTCATTAAAAGATGGACAAAAGACATGAACAGATGCTTCTCAAAAGAAGACATGTACATGGTCAAAAAATTATGAGATATACTCAGAATCACAAATCATTAGAGAAATGCAAATCAAAACCACAATAAGATAACATCTCACACCAGTCAGAATGGCCATTATTGAAAAGCCAAAAAGCAGCAGATGCTGGTGAGATTGCAGAGAAAAGGGAACACTTATATATTGTTGGTCAGAATGTAAATTATTTCAGCCACTGTGGAAAGCACTGTGGAGATTTCTCAAAGAACTTAAAAAAGAACTACTATTTGACCCAGCAGTCCCACTATTGGGTATATATCCAAAGGAAAATAAATCATTCTACCAAAAAGACACATGCACTCACATGTTCATTGCAGCACTATTCACCATAGCATAGATGTGGAATCAACCAAGATGCCCATCACCAGTGGACTAGATAAAGAACATATAGTATATATACACCATGGAACACTACACAGTCATAAAAGAGAATGAAATCATGTCCTTTTCCCCAACATGAATGTAGCTGAAGGCCATTATTCTAAGTATATTAATGCAGGAATACAAAACCAAATACCACACGTTCTCACTTATGAATAAGAGCTGAACACTGAGTACATATGGACACAAAGAAGAGGACAATAGAAACTGAGGACTGCTTGGGAGAGAGGGTTTGTAGGGAGAATCTTTTAACCCATCTTAAAAGAACATCTTTGACTTCTGAAAAGCTCCTTGAAATTTGTCTAAATAAGAATTCCTACCTCTTCCCTCCCATCTTATCTGCATTTTAAAACAAGGTGTTCAAATCTTACAAAGCTCTTCCTCTACCTGCACATAGAAATTGATTATTGCCCACTACATCATACCTTCACCCAGTCCTTTGATACTGTCTCTATCACTTCAGAATGTTAACATATTCAGAAACAGTGTTAATATAAAACAAAACTTCACATCTCTCAGCTACCACCCTCTCTCTCTTCTTTCTCTTGGTCCAGAATCTTGAAGGAATAATATATTTATTAATATATTTATTAAAATCCTACTCCGTACTATTCTGGGTACTAGATTAGACTGGTGAATTTTAAACAATTCCACTCTATCATGGTTGCATTGTAGTGAAAGAACATAGATAATAACTAACTAAATAATATATAGTGTGTGACAGTGTGGTAAGTGCTATGGTAAAAATGTAAAGCAGGAAAAGAGATCATAACACAGTAAAGTTTAAAAAGAAAAAATATGATTTACAATAACAAAAATATTAAATGTTTAGAAATAATTAGGATATGTAAGACCTCTACTGAGAAAACTACAAAACATTACTAAGAAAAATAAATGGATATACCAAGTTTATGTACTAAAAATCTCCAGAGTATAAAGACATATTCCACTATGTAGCCATAAAAAAGAATGAGATCATGTCCTTTGCTAGACCATGAATGGAGCTGGAGGCCATTCTCCTTAGCAAACAAACCCAAGAACAGAAAATCAAATGCCACATGTTCCCACTTATAATTGGAAGCTAAGTGAAGAAAACACATGGACACATAGAGGGGAACAACATATGCTGGGGCCTATTGGAGGGTGGAGGGTGGGAGAAGATAGAGAATCAGGAAAAATAACTAATGGGCACTAGGCTTAAAAGCAGGTGATGAAATAATCTGTACAACAAACCCCCATGATTCAAGTTTAGGAATGTCACAAACCTGCACCTGGACCCCTGAACTTAAAAGTTAAAATAAAAAAATGTCATTCCTCTTTAAGTTTATACTTCCAATGCCATCTTAATCAAATTCTAATTTAAAATGGATAGGACCTCAAATAGACAAGACAATCATGAAAAGGAACAAAGTGTGATAATTTGTAGTAATTAAGACATTGTGGCATAAAGATAAAAAAAAAAATCAATGAAACTAAAAGAGAGTCCAGATACATATTCATATATACTCATTCTACTTATAAGAAAAATTTCACTGTATGGGGGAAACCTGAGTGTTTCAATCACTGTTGCAAGGCCAACTTATAGTTTTATATCTATATAAATATATACACATATATTACATATATTTCTACATTATATATATATATATATATACACATGCAATATGTATATGTACACATAATATACCTAGATATTATTTTACATATATGTTTATATATACATATATATAATAGAGTGAGAAAGAGAAATCTTAACCTAACTCACCTAACTTCACCATACTGAAGTTATTAGAAAAAAGATTTCTTAAATAACACAATTAACACTTACAACAAAGAAAAATAGTTATAAATTGGACTATTTTAAAACTGAAAATTTCTGTTAATTCAAGAAAAATAAAAAGCAACCAAGCACTCATATCTACAATAATAAAAATAACTGTTAATGTAAATAAGAAAGATAATTTTTAAATAGTAAAAAACTTAAACAGCCCTTTATGAAATATGGTATCTGAATGACCATTAAACATATTAAAAAGTTCCTAATATAATTAGTAATTACAGAAATGTATAGTAAAATACCATTACACATCCATAAGAAAACCTGCTGATACCAAGTGTTGGTGAGAATCTGAAACAATTAGATTACTCATACAAAAGTTGGTGGGAGTGTAGATTCTTAAGATTCTTCTCTGTAAACTGTTTGGCAGGATCTACTAAACTTGCACTTAAAAGTACCCTATGATATGAAACTATATATATGTGAACTTGAGTGCATATATTCAAATTTTATTTGAGACTATATACAACCAAACTTATGTAAGAATATTTCTGGCAATGTTATTCATAATAGCTAGAACCCAGAAATAATCCAAATATCTATCCACAATAGAGCAGATCAATATTGTGGTGCATTCATGCCCTCGAATATTATACAGCTGAAGTGTGGCAGGAAGAGCTTGCCTGGAGTGCTAAGAAGCAAACAGACTAAAGAAGAATGAGTAGTGAAGGGAGAAAAGTGGAAATAAATTTATGGAGGCCCTGAGGATGGTGTGGAGGCAGTAGGCTGCCATGAAAGCCATGGGAAGGCCTTGGTTTTCATACCAAAAAAAATAATAGGAAAGTGGAGGATTGTGAGCAGAGGTGAGTTAGTTTTACTCCCTTTTTAATGGGATTACTCCTGAGGTTGTATTGAGAGCAGAATGTAAAAAGGCAAGTGTGGAAGGCTGGTTCAACATACACAAGTCTATAAACGTAATTCAACACATAAAGAGAACCAAAGACAAACGCACATGATCATCTCAATAGATGGAGAGAAGACCTTTGAGAAAATTCAACAGCCCTGTATGCTAAAAACTCTCAAGAAACTAGGTACTGAAGGAAAGTATCTCAAAATAATAAAAGCTATTTAAGACAAACCCATAGCCAATATCATATTGAACTGGCAAAAACTGGAAGCATTCCCTTTGAAATCTGGCACTAGACAAGGATGTCCTCTCTGACCACTCCTATTCAATATAGTATTAGAAGTTCTAGCCAGAGCAATCAGGCAAGAAAAAGAAATAAAGGGTATTCAGTTAGGAAAGGAGGAAGTCAAATTGTCTCTATTTGCAGACAACATGATTGTATATTTAGAAGACACCATGGTCTCAGCCCAAAATCTCCTGAAACTGATAAGCGACTTCAGCACAGTCTCAGGATACAAAATCAATGTGCAGAAATCACAAGCATTCCTATACACCAATAACGGACTTAAAGAGAGCCAAATCAAGAATGAACTGTCATTCACAATTGCTACAAAGAGAATAAAATACCTAGGAATACAACTAACAAAGGATGTATAGGACCTCTTCAAGAACTATAAACCACTGCTCAAGGAAATAAGAGAGGACAGAAACAGATGGAAAAACATTCCATGCTCACTGTTAGGAAGAATCAATATCGTGAAAATGGCCATACTGCCCAAAGTAATTTATAGATTCAATGCTATCCCCCATCAAGCTACCTATGACCCTCTTCACAGAACTGGAAAAAAACACCTTAAACTTCATATGGAACCAAAAGAGAGCCTGCATAGCCAAGTCAATTCTAAGCAAAAAGAACAAAGCTGGAGGCGTCACACTACCTGACTTCAAACTATACTAAAAGGCTACAGTAATTAAAAAAAAAAAAAAAAAAAAAAAAAAAAAAAAAAAAAAGCATGGTACTGGCACCAAAGCAGAGATACAGACCAATGGAATAGAACAGAGGCCTTAGAAGCAATGCCACACATCTACAACCATCTAATCTTTGACAAACCTGACAAAAACAAGCAATGGAGAAAGGATTCCTTGTTTAATAAATGGTGTCAGGAAAACTGGCTAACCATGTGCAGAAAGCAGAAACTGGAGCCCTTCCTGACACCTTACACTAAAACCAACTCCAGATGGATTAAAGACTTAAACAAAAGACCTAACACCATAAAAACCCTAGAAGAAAACCTAAGCAGAACCGTTCAGGACATCGACATAGGAAAGGACTTCTTGACTAAAGCACCAAAACATTGACGACAAAAGCCAAAATAGACAAATGGGATCTAATTAAACTCCAGAGTTTCTGCACAGCAAAAGAAACAATCATTAGAGTGAACCAGCAACCAACAGAATGGGACAAAATTTTTGTAATCTACCCATCTGACAAAGGGCTAATATCCAGAATCTACAAAGAACTAAAACAGAATTATAAGAAAAGAACAAACATACCCATTCAGAAGTGGTGAAGGATATGAACACTTTTCAAAAGAAGACACACATGAGGCCAACAAACATATGAAAAAATGCTCATCATCACTGATAATTAGAGAAGTGCAAATCAAAACCACATTAAAATACCACCTCATGCCAGTTAGAATGACAATCACTAAAAAATCTGGAGACAACAGATGCTGGAGAGGATGTGAAGAAATAGGAACACTTTTACACTGTTGGTGGGAGTATAAATTAGTTCTGTTGTGGAAGACAGTGTGGCAATTCCTTAAGGATCTAGAAACTGAAATTCCATTTGACCCAGCAATCCCATTACTGAGTATATATCCAAAGGATTATAAATCGTTCTATTATAAAGACACATGCACACATGTGTTCACTGTGGCACTGTTTATAATAGCAAAGACCTGGAACCAATCCAAATGCCCACTGATGATAGACTGGACAAAGAAAATGTGAACATATACACCACGGAATACTATGCAGCCATAAAAAACGATGAGTTCGTGTCCTTTGTAGGGACATAGGTGAATCTGGAAATCATTATTATCAGCCAACTGACACAAGAACAGAAAATCAAACACTGCATGTTCTCATTCATTGGTGGGTGTTGACCAATGAGAACACATGGACACAGGGAGGGGAGCATCACACACTGGGGTCTGTTGGGGAGGACTGGGGGAGGGACAGCAGGGGGTAGGGAGTTGGGGAGGGATAACTTGGGGAGAAATGCCAGATACAGGTGATGGTGATAGAGGCAGCAAACCATACTGCCATGTGTGTACCTATGCAACAATCCTGCATGTTCTGCACATGTACCCCAGAATCTAAAGTGCAATTATACACACACACACACACACACACACACACACACACACACACACACACAGAGTAACAAAGTTCAACACTAGTTCATTGTAAAAACTCTTGGCAAACTAACCGCTGTGGCGTAAATATATAAACTCTAAAATTCATGCCGTAACCTCACCTCTATTTGGAGGTACTAAAATCTGGGACTTCCTGGGATGTGATTAGGTCATGAGGGCTGTGCCCTCATGAATGGATTAGTACCTGGTTCAAACACTGGAGTTAAATAGTCTAGGTCCTTTTTCGTCCTCCCCACTTCTGCCACGTAAGGACCCAACAAGAGAGCTACCACCAGACACTGCACCCACCAGCATCTCGATCTTGGATTTTCTAGCCTTTAGAGCGGTGAAAAATAGATTTCTGTGCTTTACAGATTACCTGGTCAGTCGTATTTTTATAGCTGTACAAACAGACTAAGACACTAACATAAAGGAAAATGTACTCAGACAGACGAAAGGCGTCTAAAAATAAAACTCTAAATCATACTTAATTGTGAAATATTAAATACTTCCTTCAAAGACTGGGAAACATCCTGGAGGTGCTAGCCAGTGTAATAGGAAAAGGAAAATAATTGAAAAGTATAAAGATTGGAAATGAAAAAATGTAAGTCTCTTCAAAGACCCCATGATTGTATATATAGAAGCTCTAAAGAACGTACAGAGAAAAACAAAACAAAATACAAAACAAATTTAAAAAACACTAGAACTGATATGTAGCAGAGTCATAGGATCCAAGGTCAATATCCTAAAAAGTAATTGTTTTTCTGTGTACTAGCAACAAACAATTGGAACATGAAATTCAAACAAAACAAAACAGAAAACAAGAACAAAAAAAAAACCCTGCCATAAATAATAAAATCAATGAAACAAAACATGCAAATATGTATAATAAAAGATGTGCAAAACCTTTACACTGGAAACTACAAAACATTGTTGAGAGAAATTAAGACAATCCAAATGAATAGCAAAATATGCTATAGTAATTAACTGGACAATTAATATTTTAATATGTAACTTTTTTTTCAAAACGACCTCTCGATTCAAATAAAAATTCTAGCAGACACTTAGAGCCTAGATGTTTATTTCTAAAGTTATATTCAAATAAAAGAAGTCAGGGTTCTTTTGAGATATGTTTGCTTTTGTAACTAAGGAAGGAAATATACAAGATAAGCCTGGAACATTTTGTAACGTCAGAAAGTAACTAAGTGCTCAAACAGCAAACATTGAGATATGTCAAAGAGATATAAGAGTCAACCTAGTGAAACCAAATAAAGTAGTACTGGATTATCATCCAAAGGGTAAAATAAATATCCATGAGCCCACACTGATAAAAATAAATAAATGGGAAAAATAAGCAAATTTCCTATTCAAAGGAATTCTTAATAAAGTATGTAGATGTGCTGCTTCAAGCAGGAAAAATATAAATTATCACTCCTTAAGTGTGGGCTGTACATAGTGACTTCCAAAGGTTATGTTATGAAAAGGTGAAAAATCAATTTTGTGAAGAAAACTAACAAATATTTCCTCAGCCAGATGATCAGGATTGGCATTAGCAGTAAAAAATAATGCTGATTGGTATGACCTAAGAATGGCACATTACTTCTGTGGTCATCTTCTCAAAAACCTATCTACTCATAACCAGAACTGCAGAAAAATCCCAAATGGAGACTATTCTATAAAATGCCTCTCCAATAGTCCTCAAAACCAAGGAAATCCTGAAAAACTGAAATTGCCAAGAGAAGCTTAAGGAAACATGACCAAATGTAATGTGATATACTGGATAAGATCCAAAAAACAAAAAAAGGACATCAAATAAAATCTAAGAAAACATAAATAAATGATGAACTTTAGTATAAAATGATTTCTCAGTATTGGTTCATGAATTGTGACAAATGCACCAAACTAATCTATGGTGTTTAAAAGGAAAGTTTGACATGGAAATTCACTGTATTATCTTTGCAACTTTTCTGCAAATCTCAACCATTTCTAAAATAAGCAGTTTATTTTAAAAGTTTTAAGATACCCAAAAAGGGTTTGTGTGAATTTTTCAGCTGATTCTAAAATTTATATGAATATACAAGACCTAAAATAGTGAAACAATCTAATTAAAAATAAAACTCCAGTGCTAGGCCATAATCCACAGCTGCAACCTCCAGGCCCACCTGAGTGCTAGCCTCTGATGTCCAGGCTTCAGGCCCACCTCCACAGCAAGTCAACACCCACAGACACAGATTCCAGGCCTGTTCAGCATCAGGTCCACCTCTGCAGACTCAGGCTCCAGGATGGCACCTTATTGACTCAGGCTCCAGGCCCACTCCACGCCTTGGACTGACCCAGTCCCAGATTAACTTAGCCCCAGGCTTCAGGTCTGTTCTAGCACCAGGTGCTTGCAACTCTATAGTCCAGGATAGCACCTGCACACTCAGTCTCTAGTCCCACTCCAGTGCCAGGTTGATACTTTGTGACTCCAGCTCAAGGCCGGCCCTCATGGTCTCAGGTACCAGGGCAGCACCCATGGACTCAGTGTTCAGGATGTTCCCTACTAACACACGATCCAGGTCCACCCAGTGCCAAGTTAGTGCTTGTGGTCTCAGACTTTAGATTTGCCCCCATAGATCCAGGTTCCAAGTTGGCCTTCACAGACAAAGACACCAGGCCCACCCTCATGGAACCAGTCACAGGTCCTCCACAGGGAATACTGGTGTGAGGCCTGCCTCAGTGGACTGAGTTTCCACACTTACCCCTGCAGATTAATGCACTAGGCCCACCCACTTACTGCCTCAGGCACCAGGCAAGCCCTCTCAAGGACCTCAGCAGCAAGCCCACCATGGACCATACCAGGCAGCCTTCCCAGAATATCTGGATTGACAGACTACTGAATACTGCTGGCTTTCCTGCCAAAGCCAGTCTATAAAGACTGAAATAAGGGCCTACTTCTTCAAATTTGTATACTCTAATGCATTGCTGCAAGGATTACAAACAATTGGGGAAACATGACACCACCAAAGTAACAAAATAAAGCACTGGTAGACAACATTCTAAAAACGAAGACATATGAACTACCTGACAAATAATTCTAAATGATCACCTTGAAGAAGCTTAGTGAGCTATAAGAAAATACACATATATATATATATAACTAAATGAAATCAAGGAAAGAATACATGAACATAATGATGAGTTCAACAAAGAGATAGCAACATAAAAACAAACCAAACAAAAATACTGAAGCTGACAAACACAATGACTGAACTAAAAATTTTAGAGAGAGCTTCAATGATGGACTAATTCAAGCAGAAGAAAAATATCAGTGAGCTCAAAACAGATCATTTGAAAAGACAACATCAGAAGAACAGTAACAACAAAAAAGTATAATTAAAAAGTGGAAAAAAAAGCCTGTAAGATGTATGAAATACCATCAAGTGAGACAATATACAAACTATGGAAGTCTCAGAAGTCTTAGAAGTAACAGAGGAAAAAAAAGGAGGTGGGGGCAGAAAAAAAAATAACAGAAAACTTTCTAAATATGAAGAGGAAAATGAACGACCAGATGCAGGAAGGCCAAAAGCACCAGATAGATTAAAGAGATATTAGCCAAGCTACAAAATAAAACTCTCAAACATCAAAGACAAACAGATAACTGTGAAAACAGTAAGAAAAAAGCTACTTGTCACACAGAAGAGAACTCCTTCAGACAGCACATTTCTTAGTAGAAATCTTGCAGGCCTGGCTTACAAGAAATGCTAAAGGGATTTCTAAAAAATTTGAAAGAAAGGCAAATACCATAATTTGCTGCATGAAAACATGAAAGTACAAAACTCATTGGTAAAAGTAAGTAGTCAAATTCAGAATACAATAATAATGTTATTGTGGTGCATAAATCACTCATCTTTAGTATAAAGATTAAAAGATGAAGCTATTAATAACAGTTACCCTAATCTGTCAAGAAATGCAAATAAAAAGAAATGAATTGTGATACCGAAAACATAAAATGAAGGGTAGCAGAGTTGAAGTATAGAGTTTTTGTTGTTGTTGTTGTTTTTACATGATCGACCTTAAGTTGTTATCAGCTTAAAATATCCTGTTATAACTGTAAGATGTTTGATATAAGTTTCATGGTAACCACAATCCAAAACCTATGGTAGACACAAAAAGGTGAAAAAGTAAAGACTCAAAGCATATCACTAGAGAAAATTATCTGATCACAAAAGAAGACAGAGAGGAATAAAAGAAACAAAAGATCTACAAAACAACCAGAAAACAATTAACAAAATGGTAGCAATAAATCTTTGCCTATAAATAATTACCTCAAGTGTAAATAGATTAAATTATTGAATCAAAAATAAGAGTAGGTACAAGATACTCAGTTTACCTTTAAGAACACATGTATTGAAAGTACAAGGATGGAAACAGGTATTCCATGCAAGGAGAAACCAATGAGAGCAGAGGCAGCTGTACTCATATCAGACATTAATAGACATTCAGTCAAAAACTGTAAAAAGATGAGGTTATTATGTGATAATAAAGGGATAAATTCATCAAGACTCAAGAGGATATAATAATAGTAAAAGACTTCAATATTGCCCTGCCAACCATAGAGAGCTCATCTGGATAAAATTCAATAAGGAAACATTGGATTTGACCTACATTTCAGATCAAATGGACCAAAAAGATAGATACAGAATATGCTATCAATTGCAGCAGAATACATATTTTTATCATTGGCATGGAATAGTCCTCAGTATAAACTATATGTTAGGACAGAAAACAAAACAAGTTTTAAACATTTGAGAAGATTGAAATTATACCAAGTATCTTTTCTAACCACAATGCTATAAAACTAAAAATCAGTAACAGGAAGAATTTTTTAAATTAGCAAATAGGTAGAAACTATACAGCATGCTCCTGAACAAACAATGGGTCAAAGAATAAATTAAAACTGAAATTTAAAAATATCTTGAGACAAATGAAAGTGGAAAAACAGCATATCAAAACTTACCAGATACAGCCAAAGTATTTCTAAGAGGGAACTTTGTGGTAATAAATGTCTACATCAAAAAAGAAGAAAGATCTCAAATAAACAATCTAATGTTATACTGCAAAGAATGGAGGGGGGGAACTAACCCCAGAGTCAGTAGAAGAGAACAATTAAAGATCAGAGCAGAAGAAAATGAAATAGAATGTAGAAAAGCAAGAGAAAATCAACAAAATCAAGAGTTGTTGTTTTGAAAAAAATAAAATCAATATATCTTTAACTAAAATAACCAAAAATAGAGATCGGCCTCAAGTAAATAAAAGTATAAATGAAAGAAGAGACATTGTTATTGCTATCACAGAAATAGAGAGGATCATGAGAAACTACTAGGAACAACTGCATGGCAACAAGTTAGACAACCTAGGAGAAATGGATACATTTCTGAATGCAACCAGCCTACCAAGACTGAATAATGAAGAAGTAGAAAGTGAACAGACCAATAATGAGTAACAAGATTGAGTCGATGATAAACAGTCCTCAAAGAAAAGTGCAGGCCCTCAGAGCTTAAATACTAAATTCTACCAAACATTTTAAAACAAACTAACCGATCTTTCTCAAACTCTTCTTTAAAAAATAGAGGGCCAGGCACAGTGGCTCATGCCTGTAATCCCAAAACTTTTGGAGGCCAAGGTGTGCATATCACCTAAGGTCAGGAGTTTGAGATTAGCCTGAACAACACGGAGAAACTCCATCTCTACTAAAAATACAAAATTAGCCAGACACGGTGGCTCATGCCTGTAATCCCAGCTACTTGGGAGGCTGAGTCAGAAGAATGGCTTGAACTTGGGAGGCAGAGGTTGAAGCAGGCCAAGATAGCACCATTGCACTCCATCCTGGGCAACAAGAGCAAAACTCCATCTCAACAATAAATAAATAAAATAAAATAAAAAATAAGGAAAAATTTAAAACTTATTTTACAAAGCCAGCATTAATTACCCTGATATCACAACCAGACAAAATCACTATAAGACAAGAAAATTACAAGCCAATATCTATGATGAGCATATATGCAAATATCCTCAACAAAATATTTTCAAGCTGAATTCAACAGCACATAATGAAATAGACAGTGAGCCGAGATCATGCCATTGCACTCCAACCTGGGTGACAAAAAAGAAGATAAAAGAATCTATGTCTCCAAAATCTCAAACTATCATAGTATCCCTGGACTTCCTACCCTTACTTTTACATGAGAGAAAAATACCATCTATAGCAGCAGCAGGGATCATGTGTTGATTGTCTTGTTTCCCCAAAGCCTAATATTAGAAGAGATGAAGTAAATATTTGTTAAACTAAATTGAATGCTTACATAGAGAAGATCTTTATAGTATTTCCAAAATCCAGTGACTCCATGGGTTCAATCCATTCAAAGGTCTGAATGCCCTGCCCTAAGCCATTACTGAGATTATTTTAAAATAAGCCTTTTAGGCAATACACATAATCTGGTATTGGTTAATGGAGAATATTGAGCCCCTTTCATTATGATTTATTTTGTATACTTCCAGTTTAGTTTCTATTTTTTTCTTTGAGGGAGGGGGAACATTAGGAGAGGATATTTTCTCCTTCCAAGGAAATGTGAAAATATCCTGAATATGCCATCAGGAAGGGAAGCTTTCAAAGCATGATGTATTATATATTGTTGAATTTTGGAAAATTCCTAAGTAAACCTCACCAGGTTATTTCTGCACAATTAGAAAATTTCCAGTCAGTTTCCCTAGAGTGTGTGCTACAGTGAAACCGATTGAACTTCCGGTTGTGTTTAATTCTTATATACAGCTGAAGGTGTGGGCCTATATTTGCCTTGAATCATAACTCTCTCTAAACATGAATAATGCTAATTAAGCTAAGCAGAAGAGATGAAGGCAGATCATCCTGCTTGCCTTTTCTCCTTGCTGATAAGACCACCCTAAACTGTCCAGTTCTTACTCCAGGCAGGAGTTATTTAATAAGTACTAACCATATGTTTTGGATCTAGCACACTTCAGTCCAGCCCATCTCTTGTAAGTTGCTGTACCTACCTCAGTTACATATGTCTTGGCCTCATCATAGAATGTCTATCTCTTTACTCCATGCCTCAGTCCATTTCTAAAACTTATTTCATCCTATATGCCTCTCTGTTTTTTTCTGTATTTCCTTATTCTCTGATTTTGCGTTCTCATATAGTTTAAACCTGATATGGAAATTGCTGTCATGGTTCTTACTTGGGCTTCTGGAAAATCAATAATAATTTTCTAATTTAACTTTATTCTCTCTGGTTCCTAGGATGACATTTATATCAGACAGCATGAAATTACCTTTGTGGATAATCTTAATTTGGGGTCATTCAGAGGACTGAGAAATAGCATCATGCAGTGGTTAAGAGTCGGGTCCTTAGAGCCAGATGTGTGGATTGGAATTCTTTGTTTGACTTATTCATGTTTAACCCTTCTGTGTCTCAGTTTTCACATCTATAAAATAGTATGATAATAAGACTCAATTCTAGGGATGCAATAGGAAGTACATGAAATGAAGTATGTGTCACAAATAACTATATCCAGCATGTATTAAGTAACCAATAAACATGCATTGGTACCACTATTAATGTATCACTGCTATTATTGACCATCATTATTATAACTAGACTCCTACCTTAGTACAGAAATCCACTGCCCATCTTGGATGCAGTCTTGTTGACTAGATCTTATTTCCCTGTGACTGAGATCCTGTTTTGATAAACTTCTTACTTCCAAATAAGTTCAGGTCTTTACTTTGTTTTTACTCTTTCTCTCCCTGATACCATTCGTTGTCATACGCTGGATCCCCAGTCAAGTATCCGATGCCCTGCCAACTGCCATAGACATGACTAGTTTGACATCACAAATTCTCTCTTCCCCTGGGTCCCACATTGCTTTGAGTTGGATGCCTATAGATACCCCCTGTTAAACCAACTGAATCTTTCTCATGCCAATAATTCCACAGGGGTGCCACCTGTTACTTATTGCCATTATCTTTGACAAGACTTCCTTCTAGCTTCTATAGCTGGATCTCTTCCCCCAGCATCTGCTGCACTTTACTTCTGATTACAAAGTCTGACTCACTTGAAATGATTTCATTGCACTTAAAAAGAACCTGCTTTCCCATTTTAAAAATAGGTGGCTTGACTACAGAATTTGATATTTAAGTTTGGGTGCTTATATATTAATTTAGCTCATGGACAAAATAAAGATTAAATTTTTCAAGACCTTTCCTAAAAAATATTTCAATACTTAGGTTTAGACTTTCTATTCCTCTGAAACATATGACATATTTTATCTTGTAAAATAATATTAACATTTAGCTATAGAATATTATAATTTAGAAGTCAATTCTCTAGCTTTAGTTTATTTGATCTTCATAACTATTCTTTAAAAATTTTGGTAGAACAATTGGAACCAAAGTTCTGCAAGTTTCTACAACTTGCTTAAAAATATAGAGTAAGAGCCAGAATTTGAAAGTCAGAATTAAAGTCTTCTGAATTTAGGGCAGGTTCTTTTTCACTGAAAATAATTTTTTTTGTTTTAAAAACAAAAATATTATTTTTTGTTAAAGGTAATGGACATGGAAATAAATATAAAATAAATATAAAAATTTTATTGTCATTCAGACAAAAAAAGCAAAAGAACATTTTGTGTTCATTTATAGGTTTTCACATGTGGCCTTCAGATAGGCAGTGGAGGGCTAGGGCTTCACTTTTGCAAATGGGTCCTAATTAAATCAGTCAGGTCTTTTCTTCCTCAGAAGAAGATCCACCTTTTTAGGGTCTCATGCCCTGGCAAAAATGATGATGGCTATTCTTCTGATTCATAAAAGGTCATTTCCTTCAGACAATTTGCTAATTAAAATGGCTTATTAATGAAGCCAAACACCAATGAATTTGTAGCATACACCTCCTGAGCAAGACGTTGAATGAGAATTCCCTCTGTGCCTAATGCAGTTGTTCTTAGCACCTGTGAGGAAATCACGATGATATGACATTTAGTTTTCTAAGCAAGTCACGTCATCACCAGCCCACTGTGACTGGATGCAGCACTAGTCAGAAGGTATCAGAGAAAGTTAGAAAGATGTTAAGTGTTTTGTAATATTATTGTAACAATAGGACCATCTGGAAGGTGTATACGATGATCACACAGTCTGAAAATTGAGAGTGTAGCCATTAAAAGTCACACGTAGAAAATTAGATTTGGCCAAATGATCTGAAGAAAGGTGTCTTGGTCCAGGCTGCTATAACAGAGTATATTTGACTGGATATAGAGTAAATGTGCCTTAAACAGTGCACATTTATTACTTACAGTTTTCGGCTAGGAAGTTCAAGCTCAAGGCACCAGCAGATCCAGTGTCTAGTAAAGGGCTTCTTCCTGGTTTACAGACAACTATCTTCTGAGGGTATCTTGTAGCAGGCAGAGAGAGAGAGAGAGAGAGAGAGAGAGAGAAAGCTAGAGAGTAAGCTTTCATAATTTCTTTATAAGGGCACTAATTCTATTTATGAGGGCTCCACCTTTATGACCTAATTATAATCCAAAAACCTCATCTCCTAATACCACCACATTAGAGTTGAGATTTCAAGAAGCGAGTCTGGGGAGGACACATTCAGTTTATCACAGAAGGGTATATGGGAAGAATATTAAATATACCTCCCCAAGGAGTTTGCTAGCTAGAACATTTTTTGGTTAACCTTTTAAGCACTGACTCTTATACTATGGCTACTTAGGACACATTCAACAGAAATCAAAGTAGTAGCACTAACTTTCAATTTATATTATAAAAACATATATCAAAATTACATAATTATAGAAGAGAAAATATATCAACAGCATAGTATGTATTGAATGTATATATTTTGAAAGAGAAATATAGAGTAGCAAAATAATCAGAATTGAATAGAAGGTAATCAGGGAAGGTAGGTTTCTAGAGAAACATGTTTCAGATTCGGACTGAAAATATTAGCAGAGGGCAAAGGAGAGTGATTTCCAGTTGGGGTGAATTGAATCAGGAAAAAATATATACAGTTTAACTGTGAGACACAGTGAAGAAGTTTGTTTCCTATGAAGAGCTATATTGACCAAAAAATGACAAATAGTATTGGCATATAATAATGGCATTTTAAAATGTAAGAATAATATGTATCTAAACTAAAAATCCTACCATACCGAAATTAATCTTATAGCACTATTTGGATGACATTCCTCTCCTGCCCAAAGCCTCCAGTGACTCTCATTATTAATAAGGCAGAAGAGTGGCATCATCAGAGTACATCCATAGGCAGACATCTGGCTGCATTCTGTACTTCCAGTTCACTTTCTCACTACCCAGACCCCCAACCCCCTCCCACACATGCTCTTTCTTATCATTTGCTCCAGCCAAATCAAGAACTTGCTGTTCTTTAAAATTGTCTTATACATTCATCAACCTATTTTCTTTTTAAAGCACCATTTAGAAATAATTCACACTGCACAAAGTTTACTCATCTAAAATATACAATGCAATAATAAATAATATTAAGAGATTAAGACCGTTGTTGTGAAACCATCACCATAATCTGTTTAGAACATTTTTATCAACCCAAAAATAAACTCCTATGCAATAGAAGTTACTCTCCATTCTACCCCTGTTTCTTCCTTAGACAACCACTAATGTGCTTTGAATTTCTATAGATTTGCTTACTTTGAACTTTTCATATAAACAAAGTAACAGAGTGTGGCATTTTGTGACTGGCTTCCTTCATGCAACGTAATGTTCAACGTTCATCAAAGTGCAAGCTTGTATCTGTGCTTCGTTCCTTATTATTCCTGAATAATATTTCATTATATAGATGTACTACGTGTTTTTATCCATTTATCAGTTGGTGTACATTTAGGTTGTGTCCACTTTTTGGCTATTACGAATGATAATGCTATAAACATTGGTGTACAAGCCTTTGGGTAAACATATGTTTTCAATTTTCCTGAGTTTATGTTTAGGAGAGGAAATGCTGAATCATATCATGTTTTAGCCCAAGTTCTCCAGAGAAATAGAACCAGTAAGATACACACGGATATGTGTACACACACACACACATCTCCATAACAAAATAAGAAAGAAATACTAAGGACAATTACAGTCCTCATTTCTATAACTGGTCACGCGATTATAGCTGGTATCTATAACTACCACCTTCTGCCCTCCATTCTGTGTTCTCTTTGCCTTCAGCAAGCACCTCAGCTGGCTGTGGTCATTAATCTGGTGAGTTGACTCAAACCTTCCTTCCTGAGGGATCCGGTCGATTATTAGTCCTGTGAGTATTAGATTGTAGTTTTCCACTGACCTTTATCACAGGGCATGGTAATACTAAGAGATGCCCTAAGGGATCTCCTGTATTCCAAACATACTCCTCCTTACCTCCATTGTATCCTGGCACTCCTTCTTGGTAGTCACAATTACTCATCTCACCCAACACAGTAACTCCCTTCTTATCCTGTAGATTCAGAGTCGTGAGGAGCCTTAAAAAGTGGCCAGGTGGCAATATTAACTTCCAGTTCAACGGAATAATTATTATTCCTGGTGGGAATATTCCTCCCTCTGGGGCTAAGACCTCCAGTTCAGCAGAGTATGAGGTCACCAGAACAGAAAATAAAAGGCCGTTTAGTGGATCATTAGGCATAATAGTGAGTGGCACAACTCGAGCTTCCACCCTTGATTCCTGGCCTCAAAAATCTTGGCTATGGGAGAAACAGCACCATATACTGGACACTGATTCAGAGCATATACTGTCTTCTGGAGAACCTTGCTCCAGGCCGACAAGGCATTGCGGCCTAGCTGACAATGTAACTTGATCTTCGAAAGGCCATTCCACATTTTCCTCAAGCCAGCTGCCTCTGAATGATGGAGAATATGGTGAAACCAGTTAATACCCTGAGCATGGGCCCACTGAAGCACTTTTTTGTTGTGTTTCCTGATGGAAACAATGCTGTGTGGAATACCATGACATGATGGATAAGGCACTCTGTAAGTCCACGAATGGTAGTTTTGGCAAAAGCACTGAATGCAGGGAAGGCAAATCTATGTTCATAGAAAGCATTCATTTCAGTAAGGAAAAAAAAATGCGGCGTCTTTCATGATAGAAGCATGCACATTTGGACCATTTCTTTGTGTAACTTACTTGACCCTTCAGGGCCTGCTCTGGCCTGACCCCATATAGCCATATATATCACTTTCATTTGATGATAGAATACTACTGTTCATGTCCAACTTTATGGCTTGATGGGTCAGATAACACCCAGTTCACGATGGCAGCTTAGGTTGCATGGTAACTTGGTGGCCCATTCAGTCTATACTAAAGCCCAGTAGCAGATCAAGAGCCGTTTCTCAAAAGGAGAGCAGTTATCTGTGGAGGATGGCAGGGCTTTGCTCCAAACTCCTAAGGGTGTGCCCTGTGATTCACCTATAGGGGACTGCCAAAGGTTCAAAATAGCATACCTGTCTGCCACTGACACTGGAGGCACATTTAGATTTGCTGGACCAAAGAGCCCTAGCAGCAGAGCATCTCGGACAGCAGACTAGACCTCTTGCCGAGTCTTCTCTTGGTCTGGACCTCACTCAAAAATAGCAGCATTTCAGGTCTTTCAGTAAATAGACCAGAGTATCACACCCAAATGAGAATATGTTGGCTATGAAGTCCAAAGCAGTACATTAGGCACTGCGCCTCTTTTCTGATGGTAGAAGGGGCCAGGTGCAATAACTTATCTCTTGCCTTGAAGGAATATCTTGACATGCCCATACAACTGAATGCTTAGAAATTTCACCGAGACAGAAGACACCTGATTTTTAGTCAGTTAGTTCTCGCCCTCTGACACACGAATTTCTTATGAATTAGTCAAGAGTAGCTGCCATATCTTGCTCACTATGTCCAATGAGGAGAGTATCATCAATGTGATCAATCAGTATGGTAATTTGTGGCAAGAAAAGGTAATCAAGGTACCCACAAAGTAATTTATGACACAGGGTTAGAGAGCTGATACACCCCTGAGGTAGGACAGTGAAGGTGTATTGCTAGCCTTGCCATCTGAGAGCAAACTGCAGCTGGCAGTCTTTATTAACAAGTAACTAGAAAAAAGCATTTGCCAACTCCATAGCTGCATACCAGGTATCAGTGGCTATGTTAATTTGCTCAAGGAAGGAAACCACATCTGGTACAGCAGCTGCAATTGGAGTCACAACCTGGCTAAGCTTGTAATAATCTGCTGTCATTCTCCAAGATCCATCTTTCTTCTGCACGAGCCACATAGTCAAGTTGAATGGGCATGTGATGAAAATCACCAATCTTCAATTCTCCAAGTCCTTAATAGTGGTGCTGATCTCTACAATCCATCCAGGAATGCATTATTGGTTTTGGTTTATTATTTCCTAGGTAGAGACAGTTCTAATGGCTTTCACTTGGCTTCTCGCACTGTAATAGTCCTCACTCTGTGAGTCAGAAACAATGTGAGGTTTCTGCCATCTGCTTAGTATGTCTATTCCAATTATGTGTTGTTGAAATGGGGAACTAATAAGTACACTGTGAAACAGACCTGAGCTAAAACTCCATTTATTACCTGATCTTCATAAGCCACCACTCTGTCTAGAAGGCTGTAGTGACAATGGGATGTCCTGGAATAGTATCCATTCAAAGTTGGTGTTTAGTCATCCCAAAAGCTCTCATTTTCTTTTCCTCAATGCATAGTTATCCTGGTAAAAGGTTATAGGTTTCTTTGGGAAATGCTGAGAGAAAGATAAACCATATAATTTTTAGGTAGTATAGTGTGGTTTTCTCCTTGAGCTGACTTGCCCTCCTTTTCATTCAAGGGGTTCTGGATTTGTAAACTGGTTCAACTCTAGGAACTCAACTAGCCAACACATTACACTATCAGACTATTCTGATTGCTACTTCGAGTCTGTTGTCTGTCATAGAAAACACTCACTCACCTTGTCTTTGGTGTTTAAGTGCCTCTATTTGGTCTCTGCCACCTGAGAACCAATTACTTTTATTATATTTAGGTTTGCCAATTCAGTGGCTACAATTCTCACTGTAAATACAGCCTACAACAAGTAGCTATCATGGATTTCTTCAAGGATGCCAGGGCTCCCCTCACAAATTTGTTTATTTCAGAATTTGTGAAAGGTATGTCTTCTGGACCCTCACAGTGATGTGAGGAGCTGATTTCTTTCCACTAGCTAGATGATAGGTAGGTAGGTTGGTAGATAGATAAATAGACATAGTTAGATAGGGATAGAATTGGCTCATAATCATGAAAGTTGAGCAATCTTCCATCTGCAATCGGAAAACTCAGGAAAGCTGGTAATGTAAATTCTGGACTGAGTTCAAAGTCTTGAAATCCAGTAGTACTGAAGGGTACAGGTTTCAGCACAAGAGCAAGAGAAGACTGACGTGTCAGTTTATGTAGTAGGCAGAGAGAATTCAACCTTTTTCTGTCTTTTTGTTCTATTTAGGCCCTTAGTGGGTTGAATGATATACTCACACATTGGGGAGGGCAATCTGCTTTACCCAGTCAACTAATTCAAAGCCAACCTCTTTTGAAACTACCCTCACAGGCACACTCAGAAATAATTAGGCCAGTGCATACTCTGATCCACGCAAGTTGAAAAATAAAATAACTATAACATCTGGTAACTTTATAAAGTTTTGAGGAATTGTCAAACTGCATTCCAATGTGGCTGCATCACTTTACATTGTCAACAGCAACAAATGAAAGTATCAACTTCTCTACATTCTTGCCTACACTTATTTTCTGTTTTTTGTTTGTTTTTGATAGTAGCCATCCTATTGAATGTGAAGTGGTATTTCACTGTGGTTCCGATTTGCATCTCCCTGATAGCTAAGACATTGAAAACCAACCTTTTCACATGTTTATTGGTTATTTCTATATCTTCTTTCAGACATATATATTCAAATCCTTTGCACATTTTAATTATTTAACATTTTATCATTGAGTTCTATGAGTTTTTAATACATTTTTATATCCATCAGTCCCTTATTGTATATAATTTCCATTTTTTTTTCTCTTGTTAGGGTTGTCTTTTCACTTTCTGAGGATATCCTTTGTAGCTCAAAAGTTTTAAATTTTGATGTGGTCCAATTTATCAACTTTTTTATTTTGTCACTTGTTCTTTTGATGTCCTATCTAAGAAAGCATTGCTTAATTGAAGGCCATATAGATTTACATCTATATTTTCTTCTAAGAGTTTTATAGTTTTAGCTCCTGCATTTCTGTTCCATTTTAAATAATTTTTTGTGTCTGATGTGAGTTAAAAGACAAAATTTATTCTTTTGCATGTGAATATCCAGTTGGCCTAGCAGTATTTATTAAAAAGACTACCTAATTCCTAATGAAATGCCTTGGCACCTAGGTTAAAAATCAATTGAACATAAATGTAAAAAAAATTATTTATGAACTCTCAATTCTATTTTACTGATCTATATGTCTTTTCATATGCCAGTATCACACTTTCTTGTCTACTGCAGCTGTGTATATATAGAAAGTTCTGAAATTAGGACACGTGAGTGCTTCAACTTTGTTGCTTTTTAAGATCATTTTGGCCAATCTGAGTCCTGGGTCTTTTATATTTCCACAAGAATTTTTAGCATCAGCTTGTCATTCTCTGCCAAAAAAAAAAAAAAAAAAAAAAAAAAAAAAGCCACGTGATGTTTTGACAAAGATTTCATTAAATCTTAGATTAATTTGGGGAATATTGCAATCTTAATACCATATCAATATAAACTACTTTTACAATTAAGTCTGATTTAATATATTTCATAAAGTTTCATAGTTTTTATTGTATAGTCTGGCATTTCTTATGTTAAATTATTATTAATTTTATTCCTTTTGATGCTATTATAAATTGAATTTTTTCTTAATTTTCTCCCTTAGAAATCCATATGTCCAAGGCATTAATGAGTCTTGAACATAGACCAAAAGCCAAGTTGGGATAAACAAGATATTGTCTTGTCTCTGGCTGGTTTGAGATGAACATTAGCAACCAGATGCCACTCCACCCAGATAAGGGACACATTTTTCATTCTATTTTTGGATTGTTCATTACTCATGTTTAGAGATATAATTTAATTTTTTGTATTCATCTTGAATCCTAATACATTGCTGAACTCATTTCCTAATGCTAATAGTTTTATTCTTGGAATTCTTAGATTTTTCCACATACAAGATCATGTCATATTTGAATATTGATAGTTTAACTTTTTCCTTTCTGACTGGCTTTTTTTCTTGTCTGAAAATCCTTATATTATTTCTAAATATAAAGGAAATGCACCCACCAATTACTTATTGATGTAAGCTGTGGTTTTCATACATGCCCATTATCAGATTAGGAAAATTCCCTTCTATTCCTAATTTGTTGATTTGTTTTAATTGTGAACGTATGTTAGATTTAATGAGCAAAATATTTTTTCTTATGTCTTTAAAAATAATAGAGTTGTTCTGTTCTTCTATTAAAACAATATATTACATTGACTTTTTTACATGTAAATTAACCTTGATTTTCTGTATTAAGTACTACTTTATTGTTGGGTATAAACTCTTTATATATTGCTAGATCATTTTTTCTTATCTAGTCTGTTAAAAATTTTTGCATCTATTTTAGAATGAATATGAATTTGTAGATTTATTTTCTTGTGACATTTTGCCTGTTTTCTGTATTAAGGTAATAATGCTGATATAAAATTTGAAAGTTTTCTCTCCTTATTTTTTTGGAAGAGGTTGTAAAACTTGATTTAACTTCTTTTTTGAATATTTGCTAGAATTCAAAGCAAAGTCACCTTGGCCTGGGTATTGCTTTGCTGAAAGTTATAAAGTTATTAATTAAGTATTTTTGCCCTTTGCAACCTTATTCAGATTTTCTCTTTCTTCTTGAGTCAGTTTAAGTAGTTTGTGTCTTTAAAGGAATTATTTACCTAAGTGATCTAATTTACTTGTATTTGCATATAGTTCTTCATAGTTTCATTTTTTAATCCATACGTATGTAAGGCCAACAGTGATGTCTCCTCTTTTATTCCTGATTTTGTCAATTTCAGTCTTCACCCTTGATTAATCTTGTTAAAATTTGTCAATTTTTTTGACTTTGTCAAGAAAACATCTTTTAGTTTTATGGGTTTTCTCTGATGCTTTGCTCTTCTCTATTTCATTTATTTCCACTCTAACCTACATTATTTTCTTTCTTTTGCTTGCTTTGGGTTTAGTTTTCTCTACTTTTCCCTATGTCTTAAGGTAGAAGATTAAGTTATTAACTTAAGCTTTTTTTCTCTTTTAACATAGGCATTTGCAGCAATAAATTTCCCTCTGAGCACTGCTTTAGTTGAATCTTAAAAGATTTAGTATGCTACCTTATCACTTTCATTCTTCAGAGAGTGCTGATTTCCCTTATGATTTCTTATTTGAACCAGTTTTATTTGTGAATTCCCCAATTTCTTTCTGTTGCTGATTTTAATTTTATTGTGGTTGGAGAGAATACTTACGTATGATTTCAATACATTTAAATATATTAAGGCTTGCTTTATGACCTTGCCTATGTTGTGTCTTGGAGAATGTTCAAATGTGTACTTGAGAAGGATATATATTCTGCTGTTGTTGAGTGGCATACTCTATAGATGTTTGTTAAATTTAGTTTTATAGGATTACTCAATTCTTCCATTTACTTGTTGAATCTTTACTGAGCTATTATATCCATTATTGAAAAGGAGTATTCATCTCCAACCATTACTGTGAGGTTCCATCCCACACACACACAAATAAAAAAGGCTATGTTCACCACCTTTGATAAACTCACAATAGAATTTAGATGCTAGGTTTGAGATAACTGTCATTGAATGTATTCGGTTCCATAAGACATCATAAGAGTGTGAACAGAGAAGAATGTATTCATTTATAAGGTCTTTATTTAAAACAATAAATTATTTCTAAACCACACTACTCTCTTCAGCTTTCTTTGTTCTTTCCTTTGCAAGCTTTGTATCAGACCTCTTTAGAATAATTTACAATTATTGATTACAACTCTTTCTTCAATTCACTCTTCAATCTAAGGCAATCTGACTTCTACCTTCATCACTCCACTGATGTTACATTTGACAAATTCATTAATGATCTAATATTTATATATCAAAAAGACACTCTTTCATTGTTATCTTTTTCTTATCTTTTATAGTGCCAATGACTACCTCCCTCTTGAAGTGTTATCTTTCCCTGGATTCTATGGCACTACTTGTGGTACCACTTCTGCCCTTCTAGATGTTTCTTATTCTCCTTATTGTTTCTTCTTTTCTGTCTCCTTTAAAGGGTGATGCTCTTCAAAATTCTTATTTGCTAAGCTCAACACTCTCTTGTGTTCCACTGCCATCAACCAAGCAAACCTTTTATTTGTTACTCATCTCACTTCCTTGACTTCTAGATGCATACGAAAAATCTTCTTGGCAGTCTTGTAGACTTTAGTCATTTCCTTAAAACACTGTATATAAGGAGTGATTGTAAAGCCACATACTCTGGCAACAGGACTCTTCTCTACTTCTCCTGCAAATACCCAAGATAATTTGAACCTCACTTCAAATTTGAAGATAATTTGAATATAATCAAATTATATTCCCACTCTATGCTTGTGATCCTGGTGATTCTTCTTTTGTTGACTGACACACACTATTTTCGACTCCTGCTTCCATCATGATGTCTGCTAATGCCCACTTAATCAAATAGTCCACCAATATTCTGGCCTCTCTTTTTTTAAAAAATCTTATTTCCATTGACCAAGTTCTTTACCCATCTTACTGACCCAATTCTATGTCATGGCCAATTGTACTTTCTCTGAAATCTCAATTTCAAGTCGTTTGGTCTCTTGCTCTCTCTGTCTTTTTCTCTCTCCGACCTCCTCTGCTTGTAGCTTTCTCTAATAACTCCAGTCCATTAATTTCTCCCTAATTTAAAGACTACCTATCCTTTTGCCATCTTTCACTATCCATCTCTCCTTTATGCACATTCTATGATACAATATTATAATCATGTACTTGCAAACATTATCGATTTCTTTATCTTCAACTCCCTAATACTGTCAACAAAATTCCAAATCTGGGTAAATCCAACTATGTATTTACTTTTCACTTGCACTCAAGCAACAAAATATTGCTCCTCCCCTCTTTTCACAAATCCCCCAAAACTCTTCCTCACCTCTTATCTTCAATCAATATTTTTCTTCATAGTTCTCAGAGAAGATAATAGGAATAAGAAGAAAACAGCCTCATCTAATCACCATCATATTTACCAATATACTTGTATCTACTTACATCCTTCTTACTTGGTCTGCTTTCTTATCCCTTTAAAGTCAACCATTCTCTACACAAAAATCAATTAAAAGTCCCACCACGTTACTGCCTAGCTAAAATCTTTCATTATCTTTTCATCTGTCAGAAAAAAATTAAAACTCTGCAAAGCCTACAAGTTTCTACATGTTGAGGTCCCTGATTAATTGTGTGGGTCTCATGACCTACCACTCTTTTAATGCACCTGCTCACTACCTTTAATCAGACAGATCTCTGCATCACTAGTTCTTCTGCCGTGGATGCTGTGTTCCCAGATCTTTACAAGGCAATTTCCTTCTCATCACTGCTGAATGTCCCATAAAACAACTTCTTAGAGAAGACTTCTTTGATTATATAATTTTTATGTTCTCTATCACATATTGTTCTTTTCTTATAAGTCTTCTTAGCACTTCGCACTATGACACCAATATCTTACTACCATATAATTGGCATATTAATGTATTTGACAGTTTGTTTCCTTTTGATTTCTCAACCTGAATATGAGTTACATATATCAAAATCGTTGTCCTGCTTACTTTTCACTATGTCTCATGCCTAGAAAGACACTACCCAGGGCTGGTACTCAGTAAATCTTTTTTCTATGGTCTGTTTTGTTTCTGATGTTTTTCTTCCTCAAATGATTATCTTAATATCACATCACTTGCCTATGTCAGAAATCTTAGCTTATACCTTAGCTTCTCTCACTCACTGGCCATACCCAAAAGCCAATTGTGTTAAATTTTCTTCCAAATTCTACCTCAAATTTATCTGCCTCTCTGCATCTCCATTGCTGCGACTATAGCTTAATTCACCAGCATCTCACCACTGGATTTCAGTAACAGCTCCTCATGTTTCTACTTCCAGCTATCCCATTTCCTATTTTTTTTTTTTTGAGACAGAGTCTCACTCTGTCACCCAGTGCCAGGCTGGAGTGCAATGGCGTGATATCGGCTCACTGCAACCTCCACCTCCCAGGTTCAAGCAATTCTCCTGCCTCAGCCTCCCAAGTAGCTTGGATTACAGGCGCACGCCACCACACCCAGCTAATTTTTTGTATTTTTTTTTTTTTTTCAGTAGAGACAGGGTTTCTACTTGACCTCACAATCCACCTGCCTCAGCCTCCCAAAGTGTTGAGATTGCAGGCATGAGCCACTACGCCTGACCAGCTATCCCATTTCTAATCCAGGCTCCATAAAGAATATGAATTCTTTATCAAATGAACCATTTTTTTCTATTGCAAAATATTTACATAATTCTCTGTTACCCTCCTGATGAAGAAAATACCTTTAACATGCCCGGCAAAATCCTTCGTCATTTGCTCTTTCCTTTTCTTACTAGCATTGTCTCCTCCACCTCCTTGGTGTCACTCGCACGTGACAATTCATGTCACGTACCTGGCATTCAGTAAATGGGTATTTAATGACTAAATTAAGCTATGCATTCAAAAACAGCACAAATAACAGTTAATAGTGTTAAGATCCTTGATAGTAAATGATATACCTTTTTGATATTATGCCTAGCCAGTTGATACAAATAATTTGCTCTTTAATAAATCATTCTGGATTATGATAAAACATGCAAAAAAAGTCCATGAAAGCTTGATAACTCTGTTAAACCCATTATCCTTATGTTGTTCATCTCTTGAGCCATTTTAATTTCTATGACACAGAAGTCTTTTTTTTTTTCCTTCATTTTCCAAGAACAATTGACTCTGCCTGCCTGGCCTGACGAAGGCTCCTGGGCATCATTGCTCTGGCAGGTGGTTTTCATTTGCTGTCTAGAGATGCTGGCACTCCTGCAAATACAGTTCCCATCTCACTCCCAGCCAGGTCCCCAACACTGCCTGCATCTGATACAATGGCTTGTCACCTCCTGGAATATGTAGTTCGAACAGTAACACGGCCCTCTTTTTCTTCAGCAACCATTAGAAAAAAGGATTTCTTGGACTATTACATTGCAAAATATATTTTACATTTCAATTAAATACAGTAGTTTAAAAATATTTCTTCTGAAATAAAATATATTGTCCATTTAACCTCTGACAAAGAAGCTGAATTGGAGTGGGACTTCATTGTAAAGCCTGGCAGCTGCTGCCCAGGTTCAGTTTCCTAAGCAACCTGGAAACTTAATTAGACCCAAACAACAAGGATGAGTATTTAGAGAAATAAGATTTAGATCATCAAGGATCTAAGAACTGAGATTACTGAGGGAAAGAAATGTTAAAATGAGGTAAAGCAATTTGATGATTAGATAAAGTAGCTACAGAGCTTTTAAAATGATATTTTTAAAGAACTTTAGTATTTTAAATCATTATTAGCCTTCCGGTTTTCAGTGGCAGATGAGGCTACAAGTGTTTAAACAATCAGCTTGAAGTGCACTGCTTGAGACAGTGCTTGTACCTATTAGCTGCTTTAAGTTAAAGAGGTATTCCTTTAAGGAATGATCCTTGAATTAGACATTGGAAAACGGGCAGAATTTGAATAGGCAGGTTTACGTACAATAATGATCACAATGAGTCTGTTGATTTCACTGAAATTCCACACTTATTGTTGTCACTTTTGCTGTTATATCTTCTTATGTCTCCTCCTGCACTATTCCACGTCCCCACAACCCTTGCGAACACTGGTTCCAGGCAAGGTTAAGAAGTTGTGAAGAATCTATGTGCTCCTATAATTGTTGTTAATTTTTCTAATGCAGTCTCAAACTATTGCTTTCATTACACTGAAGTCTTAAAAGGCTTGTAGAGATCAGATTTCAGTACAAATTTCTAATTAATTTACCAATCCTACTATTAGCATCTATACAGATATTCAAAGAGATTCTGTAACACATCCCATTAAAGAACTTTTCCCAATTTGTGCAGTAGTCTATTTTGGTATTGAAAAATTCTAATTTAAAGTCTTCCTAATATGAAACCAAAATCTGCCCCTCTGTGTATTCTTTTTCCATCCCAGTTGTACCCTTGAGTCAAAACGAAACCATTTCTCTTTTACTGAGCTTTTAATATTTGAAGTCAATGATGTTTCTCATTTGTGCTCTCTTCCCAGACTAATGACAAAATCTCTACTTCTTCCAATCAATTTTCAAGTTCTAAAAAATAAAACATTTTGAAATCAGACGTGCATTTCCGCCATCATCAGGTTTAAGTACCTTCATGTCATAATTTGTTATTCTTCTCTCAATTTGCTTCCCAATATTGACTAAAGCTGCTGCTTACTATTTTTTTACTTGACATGATCCTAACATGAGAAACTCTACACTCTTGATTGTCATTTTAATCAATTTACTTAACTGTTCTAAATAATAATAATAATAATAATAATAATAATAATAACAATAAATGTGGTAGATGACTTCTTAGGCTTAACCAACCTGGAGAGCACCCAAGCACTTTCCACTGGTGTTGCACAGCTACACTCACGCACACTTTTCTGAGCAGATTCCAGTCCCTGCAATAGCAGATATATACTATCCACACCTAATTTGCTAACTGCAGAAAACAGAAGGGAATGTATTGTTAAGTAAAATGTTGGCTTGTATAATCTGTCTGACCAGAATAATTTGCTCTTAGTCTCAATGTATAACTTGCCAATTACCACATCATATATTTTCCATTTTCGAGTTTTCATTTCTGGAATTTATTTCCCGTTTTCTTCTGTGGCAATTCATCTTTAGTTTCTCAATGGCAATTCCTAGAGTCAGACACTTGTTACAGTCACACATTTGCTCCGGAAATGCCTTCCGACACTTTGTTTGCTGTCTCTGTTCTTCCATTTCTCCCCTCATCCTCTCATCTTTCAGTTCCTTTGCTCTGTCTAGAGCACACTAAAAACAGTTCATCTCAAAATTGTTTTAAAAAAATCAGAAGCAGGTTATAAGTTTATTGAGGCATGTTGCCATGAGTCAATAAAGCTCCACTGAGGTGACAAACATAATGATCTCTAAATATAATTATTACTAAGTGATAGTAATGTCTTCTCTGTGTATATTATCAAATAAGAGAGCCTTGATTTAAGCCTATCAAGGGCTCAAGCATCCAAGTTCTCTGAGCTTTGAACTGTCAGAATTTAAGATTGGACAATACATTAGAGATTATTTGTTACAAGCCCACATTAGCTACTTTCAGAAAACAGGATGGATCCAAATGAATCCATAGCTCAATGTATTCAATTTAGCAACTTTTTTTTTTTTTTTTTTTTTTTTTACCAAAACAACATTGCCTTGCTGATGCAAAACAATTACAGAATGTCCAACTATTTCCATCTTTCTGTCAGCCTATCTCTCTTTCCAGTTCTCTCTCATTTCCATTTCCAGTGAATCTGGCATGTATGATTAAAAGAATGGGCTCTGGGTTCAAATCTTGTCTCCATCATTTGTTAACCTCAGGAATGTCAATGCATTTCTTCAAGCTTCAGTTTTCTAATTTATAAAGTAGAGATAATATCCAAATTATAGAGGTGTGGTGGACTATTAAACAAGATAAATTATAATAATTTATGCACAGTATCTATCAGATAAATGTTCCTCAAATGTTATTTTTATCATTAATATAAATAATGGATACTTACTACTGAAAATGTGTAAGGGCTGGAAAAAATAGGTAACCTATTAAATAGCTAGTAATCACTCGTTTAAAGATAACCAATGCTAATATGCATATATGTATGTACATAGAAAGTATCACATGTACTATTTTCAAACATAGTTGTGTGTTATAATTTTACATAACTGATTTCACAGAATAGAATGAAACTGATTTGCTAAACATAAATTTGTTTCAAGTAGTTTTGTTAGTTCCTAATATTATCTTCATCATGAGGAATTTAAAAATGAATCAGGGAAATTTAAAATTGATGATTTTCTTAACAGCTTCAGGCTGAATATTGAGCACAGGAAATAATAAAGTGAGTAATAAACATTTACTTTTAAATTGTACTTCTTTTAAAGATTTTCAAGCCTTTTATAATTACAACGTCTCATTAACCTTTTAAAGAAACCAGTGTTATGGTGTGATACATCTTTAGTGTAGTGTAAAGTTAGACTAATCCAAAAAGAACCACTGATATCCTGTGTATCTACCCAGAAAACCATACTACATAAGGCAGTGATGAGTTCTGAGAGGTTGTGTTGTTTAAAATCTCTTAGACCCTTCCCTGACCACATCATGTATTTGGTTCCTTAGATGCCAACCTTGTTTTGAAAATCTTTGGCCTACTCATTTGCTCATGCATTTATTTACTTATTCAATGTTTGCTGAGTATCTACTATACACTCAATATTATGCTAAAGGGACTAGAGCTAAAAAAAGTAAAAAGAAAAGCACACTGTGATAAGAAGCTATAATTCAGCCAAGGTGATGAAGAGAAAGTTTTAGTGCACTGTGATAAGCACAATGAAAGGAAGCATAAGACCCCATAGCAACATGCAGATAGAGATCCATGTTCCACATGGAAGTTGTCAAAGAAGGGTCCATGAAGGACATGAAAGAAGCTCCATGAAGCAGTGTTGTTGCTGAGCTGCCCTGGGCTCTGCCCAGCTGCTGTGTGAACTTCCTTGCGGTTTTGTTTATAGAGGCATAGTTAGAACTGCCTTAGCTATGGCAGTCTGCTGCAGTAATGGTGGACTGTCTGTGTAATGGGGGACTGCCTGGGTAATAGACTGCCTCCCTAACGGCGGACTACCTCAGTAGTGATGGATTGCCTTAGTAATGGTGGATGCCCTTCCCTCCACAGAGCTGGGTGGTCCCAGTTCCAGTTGTGCTTCATCTGAAACTCTCAATCCAGAATGTTTCAGATTGCTGGTCTTTTTGGGGGTGGGACTCACCAAGCCCGATCACCTGGCTCCCTGTTTCAGCCCCCTTTTTTTTTTCAGTTGAATGGGTGACTCTGTCTCTCAGGCATTCCAGGCGCCAGTTGAGACAGCTGCCCAGATTTGTGTGAGCTTTTGTGCAGAGACCCGCTGTGCCCGCTGAAACAGCCATGCTGGAGACTTGTGGCGCTTTTCTGCCTGGGGATCTCCTGGTCTGTGGGCAGTAAAATCTCATTTGGAAATGCAGTGATCACTCACCCTCTGTGTTCTCACTGGGAACTGCACTCCAGAGCCGTTTTATTCAGCCATCTTCCATAAATTTGTTTTAGAAGTTAACATTAGCATCTGTAAATAGTAGATATTCAATAAAAGTTAGTTCTTTTGTTACTAATGTTATGTTTCTTTCTCACTTTATTTTGTGTCCATAAATATTATTTGTTCTCTACCTGTCAAGTAATGTTCTTTTATGAAAATATTTTATAACCTTGGAGCTAATCCTATCAATAGATATGATGCAAATTTAATATCTGTGAAAAGGATTGTGTTTATTTGAGGGTAGCAGAAGACTTGTAAACACCCAGGAATATTGACAGGAAAGTAGAAAGTAAGTCTAGCATGTCACTCAATCCAGATGTTCCATTGGGAGCTGTGTAGTCATCTGTCACTTTCCTTAGCCATAATTTGCTCCTAATTTCAGAGACAATGTTATTCAGAGTTATGTTTTTACAGGTATCTTTCTCTTAAACATCCCTTAAGTCACTTGCATTTTGAGAGTAATGCATCTACTATAATAAAACTAAAATGCTAATGGATAAGAAAAAACTGAATTGAGAAAACTATCAAACATTTCAGAACAACATGCTACATGGTATTCAAAAATAGAAGAAACTTATACATGACTGTATGGAAAGTAATTGTTTGATATTCAATTTGATCTCCCATCTTTGCAAATGGCTGTTCCAAGTTCTGTTCCAAAATGGTGTCAGGGTTTTCACTGCTGTCATCAATTGCCATCAGCACTGCCTTTAACTGATATAATCACTGATTGTAACAATTAGTCCCCATTAGTAGAGAATAAAATTAGAGTCTTAGTCATATAGAATTGCCCATTATGTCCATAGAATATACAAAGTTCATCACTTATGATTAACATTACCAGAGAGAATTCAAAAGAAATTATGAAAGACCTGTCACTTTATAATGCTGCCAGATGTGAACATCAGAGATGATGTACCAACTGTCAAAACTCAATGTTCTGCTATGGAACACCCAGATTTTTAGAGTTTTGGATATGAAAGTATGAAGAATTAGAAAAACAATGTGTTTAGTGGACAGGAACTTTAAGGGGACCAATAGCAGAAAAAAAAATACAGAATGCATTTAATATAGTTAGGTCCCTTTATAAATTTATTTGTCCTTTTATTGGTTTTAATTTATAAGCCAAAAGAAGTGCCAAACCAATTGTGAAAAAGATCAAAGTAAACATAGTTTTTAACCCCTGACACTTTAATTATAAAATAAATTGGCCAGTTGTACCATTCTTGTGATAATAATTGTTAACACTCCACTCCAAATGAACACATTTTAAATAGGAGGCTGAGAAGTTAGGACAAAATATGTGATGTCTGGAGCTTCAGCCTCCATCTTAGGCCATACAGTGACCTTGAGGCTATAATCTGCTCGGATGGCAGAGCAGAAAGATAGAAGGAGCCCGAGTCTTCATCAACTATGGACTTAGTCTGTTTATCAAATTCAAATTATATGACTAACCACTGGGAATGTTAAGATAATAAGAGAAAAAATTTCCACCATATAGACATCATTAGCTATGGAATATCATTTATGTTTAATGGGGTGATATCAACTCAATATATATTTCATTTTTATGAGCTATTTGTTATAAAAATTATAAGCTTTGATATATAGTATAAAGATTTCCATCCTTTCCCTAGAAGTACCTACTTTTAAGTTACATGCCTATCTTTTCTGACATTTTCTATGCACATAAAAGCATTTATACACTTTATTTCTTTATTTAATAGCAATTAATGCAATTAAAGTGTAATTAATACATATTTAATTACACATAACAATTGTACTTATTTATGGGGTATAGTGTGACATTTTGATACACATATACAATGTGTGACAAGGGAATCAGGAGAATTAGCACATCCATCACCCAAAATATTTATCATTTATTTGTGTTGGTAACATTCAAAATCTGCTCTTCTGGCTACTTGAAAAAATACAATAAATGACTGTTTAACATAGTCACTTGACAATGCCATAGAATACTATAACATTCCTCCTATCTAGCTGTCATTTTGTATTCATTAACCAATCTCTTCCTGTCTCCCACCTCTCTATACCCTTCCCACCCTCTAGTAACCACTTTCTAATTTCCATGAGGTCAAGTTTTTTAACTTGCACACAGGATTGAGATCATGCAGCATTTGTCTTTCTGTGCCTGGCTTCTTTTACTTAACATAGTCTTCTCCAGTACCATCCATATTGCTGCATATTGCAAGATTTCAGTCTTTTTTTATGTCTGAATAATATTCCACTGTGTACATAGATCACACTTTTTACCCATTCATCTGTTGATGAACACTGAATTCCATATCTTGGCTATTGTGAGCAGTGCTACAATAAAAAATAGGAGTGCTGATATCTTTTCAATATATTGATTTCCTTTCTTTTGGATATATAACCAATAGTGGGATTTCTGGGATATACAGCAGTTATATTTTTAGCTTTCTGTGGAATATCCACACTGTTTTCCACAATAACTCTACTAACCTACATTCCCACTGCCACAGTATAAATGCTCCCTTTTCTCTGCATCTTCACCAGCATTTGTAATGTTTTTGTCTTTTTGACAATAGCCATGCTAACTGGGATGAGATGAGAGCTCACTGTAATTTTGATTTGCATTTTCCTGATGAGCAGTGATACTGAGCATTTTTTCATATACTTGTTGGCCATTTTTATGTTTCCTTTTGAGAAATGTCTACTCTGAAACAAAGTTATTTGTTTCTTTACTGTTAAGTTGTTTGAGTCTTTTGTATGTTCTGTAGTACATTAATTTCTTATTGAATTATCTTTATTTTCAGTAAATGTTATATTGTACTATTTCCTGCCACTTACCCTTCTCACCACTTCCATATCCTATTTTACATCACTAGTATTGATATTCTTTCATGTATCATGGCATATGTTATATTTAATTTTACAAACATATGAATTTAAACCATAATCTACTGATGAACATAAAAGTTTATGAAACATAATACATGAAAGAATATCAATAAATGACATTTTGCCATTAAATTACATTTTTTCATTATACCAGACAGTGATGCATTAAATATTCTTATATGTTTATCTGGTTGTAGATGTTTAGAATATGGTTCTAGAAATAGGATTGCTAGGTTACACTGTCAAATGTTGAAGTTTTTCTATATTTATATCTATATCTACATCTTATCTATTCAAATTGCCTTCCAAAATATTTCCTCTTATTAACATTCCCAACACTGCATAATGGAGCATTCCCAAACTTTAAAATCCTCACCATGGATATAAAGGTCCACGAATGAATATTTAGATTGTTTCCACTTTAAGGCTATTATGAATAATGTTGTGTACAAATTTTTGTGTGGACATATGTTTTAGGAATCGGTGGATGTTATATATTGATCCTGTATCCTACCACCTTGATGAGCTCATTAATTAAACTCTAATGGGTTGTTTCTCTGAGGAATTCTTATGCTTATCCATATACAAGATCATGCCATCTGTGAATAAAGATAAGAGATTTTTTGGTCTCCTTTTTTACTTATGCCCTATAAGTTACAGTTCAATATTGGGTAGAAGTTTCAAAACAGACATCCTTGGTGGTCCTTGCCTTAGTTCAGGTTGCTATGACAGAATACCACAGACTGGATGGCTCAAACAGTAAACATTTACTTTCCGCAATTCTGAGAGCTTGAAAGTCCAAGGTCAGGGTGTCAGCAGATTTGATATCTGCTGATGGCCTTCTTTCTGTTTTGCAGACAGCCATCCTCTCATAGCTTAATAGAGTGGAGAGGGAGCAGAGAGAAAGCCAGCTCTCTCCCACTTAGTCTTATAAGGACACCGATCTAATTGTGAGGGCCCATCTCCAAATACCATTACATTGGGCATTGGGGTTTTAATATATAAATTTTGGCATCGAAAAACATTCATTTCATAGCACTTCTTATTTAAGTGGGAAAGCATTCTATCATTCTCCATTAATTCTATTAGTTGTGGGGATTTGGTAGATGCCCCTTTTTGGGTTGAGAACATTTCCTACCATTTCTATTTTGTTGAGTGTGTTTAGCATGAAAGTGCATTGGATTTTGACAAAAGCATCTATTAAGATGACTGTGTGAGGATTGATTTTTATTTGATTAATAGGAATATATTCTCACATTAATTTTTAGATGTTAAAACAATCTCACATTTCTGGGATACATTCCACTTGGTGACGGTGTACATTCCAACACATTTTATGTGTTGGCCAGTTTCATTTTGTCAATACTTTGTTAAGGATTGTGTTTATCTATTTGCAAAGGATAATAATATATAGTATTCTTTTAAAGCAACCTCTTTCTCTGCTTTTGTTATCTGGGAAAATGAATTAAAAAGTGTTCCACCTTCTTATAATTTTTGGTAGAGTTTGTAAACAGTTAATATTAATTCATCTTCAAATTTTTTGTTAGAAATCATGATTAAAGTCACGTTAGCTGAGGCTATTCTTTGCTGGAGGTTTTAAATTATTAATTTAAGCTCTTTACTTGTTGATGTCTGATAAAATAATCAATTTTTTCTTGAGTCAATCCTGGTGGTTTGTATCTTTCTAAGAAATGGTACATTACCTCTGTGTTATCTAATTGGTTGGCATACCATTGTTCATAATAATCTCTCATCCTTTTTTACTTCTGTAAATGAGGACTGTGCTCATTTGTATGCTTCACATGTTTGAAATTCTGAGACTGTAACCCTTTTTGCTTCTTTCTTTATAACAACACTAAATCAATGCTGCTAATTATACAGATTTTATTGAAGAATTGTGGTGAACTGTAGGCAATTAGAGTTCAGGCATAAAATAACTTCAATTTGAATTTCAGATAGACTTCCTATAAATTCTATGAATCAGAATATCGGAGTTTAAAAACTGGTTTTATCCCTTCTTTGCTGAGGAGTTTTAAATAATAATAATGGTGAGCACTCTTCTTGTGTCCTTGTTCTCCATGTGACTGCTTCTATTATGCCGCCATTAAATACGGTGTTACATTTCTATTTGAAACCTTATCAAGTTTTTTTCCATTTCTTTGTGGTCTAATTCTTCCGTTTTGATGTTAATAGTTTTCTTTCTTGGTTCTTGAATCTTGGAGTTCAGTAACTTCTCATACTCTGTTAACTCATCCTTTTCATGTACAGTTTCAGTTCTTTCTTCAGTCTAAGAAAGCCAGTTATGCAAATACTGCATCTCCATTTTCTCTCCCCTCTAACATAATTTTGCACTTTTTGCTCTTATCTATTTTGCTTTAAATTATTATACCAAGTCATTTTTTATGACTTCTATTCTTTTAAGCAACATCTAATTCTGAATACTTCCAATGTGCTTTTTTATTTTCATAACTAAATATATACCTATATGTATGTATATGTGTGTATACATATGCATATATATATTCACACACACACACACACACACATATATATATATATATATATATATATATATATATATACATATATTCATATACATGTTTTCCCTTTTCTTTCTCTTTCTTTCTTTTTCTCGGCCAAACTATTTTTAACAACTTCCATGGCCATATTTTTCTACTTGAGTGCCTACATTTCTTCTTTGCATGAGATAATATGCTCTATAATTTATTTTCATACAAGAAATGCACGTTTCCTACGGAATTCTTCTCATAAATTGTGTTGTCACCTTTCTATTGTTTCAAATAATTACTATGCCTAGAACTAACATTGGATACTTTCACATATTAATTCTCTTTAAAAAGGAAAATTCTATTTAAGCCCATCAATAGAAATGAGTTGGGAAATAAAATGAACTGGGAAGTTCATCTCTTCAATTTAAGTAAAATCTTTTTAAAAAAATCCCTTATATATTTGAATCTTGGTGAACTACCCTTCCAAGCTTGCCAAGTTTACTTCTTGTGATGAACAATCTATCCTGGTAAAATGACTTCATGATATACTCAGAATGTTTTTGTTTATCAGTTTATGTTTATCTCTGTTCAGCTGACTTTTGCCAACAACTGCAGAGTTATTTACTGTGCTCTCTTTATAAATATTTTACCATTACTTTTTTGGTTCGTCTGTTTTTGCTACCTATGTATACACCTCTTTCTCATCATCGTGCCAAGGAAACTATCATTATTTGCATCTTCCAAGACTTTCTAACTCATGAAGAAAACTGCACTGGGACTGCGTAGTATGAGTTGGTTGACAGCATGCCTTCATTTTAGTCTTCATCTTATTCGGCAGATATGTTTGCTTTTTGTAGAAAATACATTTTTCTTTTTTTTTTTTTTTGATGTTTTTCATGGAGTAAGTTTCAGGAAATGGTATGGAATAAACATTTTGCTCCATTGTTATTTACCACCAGGCTTAAAAATAGGACATTTTTCTTTGCAGGGGACACGGATAAAGCTGGAAACCATCACCCTCAGTAAACTAACACAGGGACAGAAAACCAAACACTGCATGCTCTCACTTATAAGTAGGAGTTGAACGATGAGAATACATGGACACAGGGAGGGGAACATCACACACAGGGGCCTGTGGGTTGGGGGGGTAAGGGTAAGGAGAACATTAAGACAAATACCTAATGGATGCAGGGCTTAAAACCTATATGATTTGTTGACAGGTGCAGAAAACCACCACGGCACATTTATACCTATGTAGCAAACCTGCATGTTCGGCAACGTATCCCAGAACTTAAAGTAAATTTTTTTTTTTTTTAAAAATAGGACATTTTAATACAGTGTTACTCAGAAATAAAATCATTCTTCTATTACCTAGATTGTCAAGCAAATATTGAGAAATATTTGGATATACTGTATTACAATAACAAATTTTTAGTCTTGAGTTTTCTATAAGAGAAGAAATATTGCAAAGGATAAACCTTAGTTGAAAGGATCTTTCTTTTCCCCTGCTGTTGAAAACATAATGGTTGAGGGCTATAATATATTCATTCTATAACATGGCTATGATGAGAAGTTTAAGGTAATTATAACACACATGGATGTCAGCTTGTCTTCAACATCCGGGTTTCAGCTTTATCAAAAAGCAAACCCAGATATTTTCTGAGAAAAAAATTTGCCTTGTAATTTGACAAATCAATCATTGTGTGGGCTAATAAATATTCCAGGCTCGATTTGTGATAAATCTTCTTCATTTCTTGACTTTTGTGAGGTTTGACCACCACTAAATCTCACTAGGTTTCTTCTGGGGGAAGTTAAGCCTTCCTTCCTCAGCACCTTCTGCTCTTTTGTCAGCGAGTCCTCTTCATTCAGTATTCATCCATGACATTGTTTAGGAAGGGTCAGCAGTCCAAGACTTTATCTGTTTGACCCAAGCAAGAGAGTTGTCAGATCAGAGAAAACAGCCGCAGCCCCTTGCCACTGCTCTGGTCTTAAGTTTATAGTGCAGGCTTCTCTTCGCAAAGGATCATCAACATCAACATGTTGTTTCCAGGGTCATAAATTTGCAATGTGATGAGACATAACCAGATGTTGCCAAACGTGAATTGACTCATAAAGCAGCCTCTCTCCTGCTTTGTCTTTCTTCCCAACTCAGAGAAGCTGGTGGTCCATATAGTTCTTCATATCCAGCTGGGGGGCTTGGTGGTCCAGAATGAAGTCAATCATTTTTAGGACCAATTATATTTTTCAAGCTGAAAACTGGTGTGGTCATTATCACCTACTCCACAGATATTTTCTGTGACTTGAACTCCTGTGTGGAATTTACTGCCATTCTTGGACATACTTTTGTTTTATCTTGTAGTTGTTGCAATGGTGGCTGTTGTTATGCTGTTGTTCTTTGTATACAGTGATGGGAGAAAATGACATGTCAATCTACTCTTGTTGCTTCCATCCAACATCTATGGCTTGATTTTACATGATTCCAATGTTTTCAAGTGTGTTAGGACTTGTTTTAATGCCCTCAGATACAGTAAATTTCAGTAAATGCTCCAGAGTGTAGTTCTAGATACAGCGAATTTCGAAGTCTTTTGGGTTTTTGCACGTTCTCCAGCATTTTGAAGATTTTAAAAGTTGAAGCAACTTAGGTCATGGAAGTTAAGCAAATCATCCAAGCTCAGATCATTTGTCACTGAAATCCAAGGCTCCAGTCTCCTGCTTAGGTGTGTCATTGCACTTCTTTAAGAAACCAATAGTTTATAATCTGAACATAGTAAAAATACATAATTGTAATCTTAGCCCTTTAAATCTAAAGCTAGGTTAAATTTAATGCAAAGTTCATTGGAAGTAAAAACAGACTTCAAAAGGCAGATGTTAAAGCATTCACGGTAGATTGTTGTTTTTCTAAATTCTAGTTTTCTATTTTATAAAACTAGAGTCCTAGTAACTATGTATCACTATATCATAATATGATTTGTAAGACATGTCAATTAAAAGTCCTCATAAAGAGTCCTTTAAATTATCTTTGAAAAAGGTCTATAACATTACCTAATTTATAATCTATGTCAGAATTTTTTTTTATACTTTCCTGTTTGCTCTTACTCTTAGTGGCATGATTAGGGTTATTTCATTAGCAATTGGCTATTCTTTTATGACCAGCAAAACTAGGGGGGAGTACGAGAGAAAAACACCTGATGTAAAAATCAAGCATCTTTAAGTACAGTAAGGATTCTATGCCGCTTCAAATTTTCAGAAAAAAAAAAAAATGCTAACAAGTGGTTAGCATTTGGTAATTGTTATTGTTTTCTATTATTTATGTTCTTGATTTAAGACTCTTACTTCTGCAGGTATATTTTCTTTATATAAAGCATTGATTTGGGGAATTCTTGCCTTCTTCAGATTAAAATCTAAAAATTCTCTTTACTCTGTAATTTTAGTTTTTCTTATTAGCTGAAAAATTCAACTTTTATATTTCAGTAATTATTCTTATCTGCAGTTTAGCATAAAGTGTGACTACTATTTATTTGTTTTTTTGTGTTAGTTATTAGACACAACCTTAAAAATCATATTTTTGAAGGATACAGGAATTCACGCCCATCCCTATAGATTGTGATTTAATTTATTTATATCCGGGCATAGGCATTTTTCAAAAGCTCACAAGTCATTATAATGTGTTGCTAGAAATTAGAACCATTAATGTAGTACAAACCTTCATTAATGAAACAAGGTGAAGAAATTCAAGTTTACTGACATTTTGGACCTTCTCAAAGCTGTCAGCTGGTACCAGAACCCAGCTCTCCAGTCACTTATTCTATGTTCTTGTCTCCCCAAAACAGAATGCAGGAGGAGCCTGTGACTTATTTCTCAAGCGTTTCCCAATGACTTGCACCATATCAGGCACACCAAAGGTTCTCAATACAACACTTGCTAAATGTTGAATGAATAAATAATTAAATGAATGTCAGATGGCTCCCCATGTCTTACTTATTCTGTATCTTCATTGAAATAATACTTGTTGCTGAGTGTTGAGACAAGAGCGTCAGGCCTGGTAGAAGCCCAACATTCTTTCATAGAGGTCAGAAATTTTGTCACACTTTTAAGTAATAGAAGAATTTCTAATTAGCTAAGGAAGTAGAAAGAGAGAGGAGAAATTTACAATGAAAGGAGGTCACTATAATACTCAACATAGTGCTGAAGGGAGGAGTGAGTCTTCTGAACATTTTGGATCCCAGAAGAGATGCTATAACAGTTTCCATGTCCAAATATATAAATGGAAGAAATTTATCAATCTGAGTATCAAGAATTCAAAAAGGAAGGCATTCAAGGCTCTCAGGGACCAAGGCCTGTCTATTGTGACTGCTAATCCAAGTGAGTTTGGGTTAAAAGGGGTTAACAGCCCTCTGCTGTAACACATGATTGGTCTTTATGAGGTTGAAGCTCTTGTCTGTTTGAGGCCTACAGATGATGCTAAAGAGCCAATAATGACAGCAATTCAAAGCAATCTAATTATGCAAACGGGAGGCTAAACAATTTCATCATCCTTAAATTAGATTGTCCTAATGAGATAAAGACACCAATTAATCCTGAATTAATTTCAATAGCCTATTTCAGGCAAACACTTTAATATGCAAATGTAAATGAGAAACAAAGCCTACTGTAGAATGCCAGAGTTCAGAACCTCTCTCTTCGCAGCTGCGGCGGGTGTAAATAGTGCCTAATGAGTTTGCATGGAAAGACACAACCAGCCGAAAATTTTAGACTTCATAAAGCACAGCCCGTACCTCAGGTATACTGGATGTGGTCTGGAGCCAGACATAAAAGGAGGGGAGATTTTGCAAGTGAATGTTGTGGTAAGGTAGGTGCACATTGCTGGAGTCATACACACCATTCTCTAAGCAAAATCAAGGCAGTCCATCCAGCTCAGGGCTCCACTGGGCCATGTGTGCATGTGTGTGTTTGCATGCGTGTAAGTGTGTGTGTGATGTGTGGTGAAGGGGAGATGGAGAAGAGAAACAGTGAAGTGAGAGAAGGTAAGAGGTGCAGTGTGAACACACTTTTTAATGAGTTGATATTTAGAGAGCCAAGTTGTCATAACATACATCTGGACAGAAGTCTCTCCTGGACATAAAGTTGATTTTTAATTAGTGACCACTTAATCATTTTAAATTAGCCATTCCCGACCCATTTAATATTTCTAAATAATTAATTTCCTAAATAAGACATGGGAACTGATTCAAAATTGTAGGCGCCTATGCTGAATTCAAAGGTCTGTGATTTTAATGATATCTGGCTGGGGGACTCTTGAATGGGCTAATTCCTTTTCTAACTACCAAAATATCCCCACAGGTAATAAGCTGGATAATAGTCTCATCCTTCTAGAAAAGAAAGTGATAGCTGATATTGGGAGTGAATCCAAACCAAAATAAAGAGAAAGGGAATAGTACTCTTCGAGGCTGTCAACATTAACCGAAACTGCCTGGGTTCAGTTTAAGTGAATAAGAAAAATTGGTGATCAATTTCCTTATGATTCACGACTCTAAGGGCACAAAATAATGCCTAGAATTGCCATATCAAATATAGAATGCTGATGCAATATTTTGGACATACTTATGCTAAAATATAGTCGTTGTTTATCTGAAATGTAAATTTGGCTGGGTGTCCTATATTTTTATTTGCTAAATCAAGCAACGAATAGTGCCAGATGCATAATAGGTATTCAATAAATATTCATTGAACAAATCAGATCAACCTGAAATCAGAGATTTGAAATGCCATTTGCAAAAAGAAAAAGATGTGTCATATATTTTGGGGCGTGAGTCCCCATTTTCAGGGAGTGGGTCAGGACTCAGAACAAGATCCTCTGATTAAAGACAATGTACTCTCAGCTGACATGTTCACAAAACATGACCATCTCCCTTGAGGTATGCATCTCACTCAATCTGGACAAGGCATAGATTGTCCTTCAAAGATTCAGAACTGGGCCTGAGGAACTAGAGTTATGTGGTTCCAGCACTTTGAGCTGTAATTGTGTAAATTTGGTATTCGAATTAGCAGCTACTACTAAGTAGAAGGAATGTGCTATTATGATTAATAGTGTTAGTCCTGGAGTCAGACAGGACTATTTTCAAAATGTTGCTCTATAATTTAAGAGTTTGGGAAGATTCCTCAGCCTCTCTGAGCCTTAATTGCTTCATCTGTAAAATGGGAATATTTCATAAGATTGTGTGGCCATTGAACTAGCTACAATGTAAATGAAGCATAAAGCAAGTGCTCACTAACTGCTAGTAATGAGGGGAGTTTGAGTACTAGAGAAAGGGAATCTACAAACAGAAAAGAAGGAAACTGACTTGCAGATGAAGTCAAAACGAAAATTGGAAAGAATACTTCTCATGTTCCTTATTACGTCTCCAAATTCCAACCTTATTACTGGCTAAGTTTCTTGACACATTCATTGCTCTAGTCTCCTTTCACTCCAATAACGAGCCCACCCTTGTCCTTTTCTTCTTGGGTTTGATCGATTCTGACCAAAGCAAAGATATTTAGAATTTCATCAGTCTTATTGGAAATGTAGGCTAACTGTCCAAGCTAACAGATGCCTTTTAGAAGTAAACTCCCAAGTATTCTAAATCTCTGTGACTAAAAGGATAATTAGAAATATCCCTTCACTGCCCAGCTTTTTCCGAACTGCCAAATCGTTTTCCTCCTTATCGTTTCTTTCAAGCTCCTCAGACATAAGATCTGAAAATCCTATCACCATTTTTAAACTTCTGAGTCATTGCTAGATTGAGTGACTATATTTTATACCGCAAAAATTGTAACATGTGGTCTGACAGCACAAATATACTTAAGGGGGACAACAAGGCCAGCTATTTGATGTTAAAACTGTTGTGGAAAATCTGAGATACATGGCTTCTTCCCACTAGATATTTTGCTGCCCTCCTTTTACTTCTGCTTAACTCTAAGCTGTGCTCGATGTCAGGTGATGAGGGTAGCACCCACCTCGCATATTCCAGTCTTTTGGGGATCAAAGTATAGTGGTTCTCTGAAGAAATCCTCTCTACAATCCTGTCTTCAGTTTATTTCCTTGATCTGTTCAAAAGTACAGAATTACGAATTACTTGATTTACAGATCTTTCTCTTGCAAATTCTACATGGGATTTAGGGGGTGTTGGTGAGAGTATTTCTCACAATCTCTTTGGTGCCTAATTTCTGTTGTATTGGTCTTTGGGGAAGTACTGAGTTCAGGGTTCCATCTTAATGAACATTCTATTCATTAAGGCTACATCTGAAGGCTACTTTGTCACCAGACTAGGTATCCATAATTCAAAGATAAAGGTAAAACTCATCAAGAGCCTCGGAGTCTAGCAGAGGAGAAAACCTATTTGCAATTTCCTGCAGAACAGTGTGATAATGCACGTATGTAGATGGGTCAAATTTAGCACAACAAAGGGAACAAGAAACTACCTGAGAGGGACACGGAAGGCTTCTTTAGGAAAACCGTACAGTTTGTCAAGCAAGACAAAACACTTTATGACCCCCAGGTACAAGGAGTGAGGTAATATGATACATGATTATAATTTGCATCTGAAGACACATATCATTAATGGGTAGGTAAACCTAATTACCAACTGATGTTTCTGAACTTTCACAAGATCCCATGAAAAGTAAGTACCTGGACAAGGAGATTAGTAAACTACTCCTGATCTCCTCCTCCTCTTCCTCCTTTCACTCCTCCTCCTCCTTCTCCTCCTTCCTCTTTCTTCTCTTTCATCCAGTAGAAAAACTGCTTTAATCTGTCATTTGATAAAGTTGAAAGTGTGGTTATGGATAGAGGTCGAATGATGTCTACAAACAGACATTCTACATATTAAAGAGCAACATTTCTGCGTTAGAAAATAGAGCATTTGTGGGACGATGTGCTTTGTGTTGCTGAGGGTTATACTCCCGAGTATAACATTGTGCTATGATCACACTAACCATCCTCATGTTAGTGACTTAATTGACTAACACTGTGCAGTTCTCTTATCTGTAAAAGCAGTTAATACTGGCACCAAAAAAGTAGTTAAAACTTAAGCTATTGGCAAAATCAAATAAAATATAAAAGTAGTTTGTAAAATATAAAATACTACCCCAAAAATGCCAGTAATTTCTTTTCCTACATAATAACAAACAAATATAATAGTTATTTCCTCAGAAAGGAGTCAAGGCCCCAGAACTTAATTACTCCTAAAATAGACTCATACCAGAATCGATTTCCTTTTACATGTATGACTCCCCACCCTTGCCCCTATTGTACTTTGAATGGACTCTTGTAGAGCTTTAATGAAATGCCAGTCATATTTTAGGCATGAATGTGAGATGTTATTCACAGATAACTGTTGTGAGATAAAGTGGGATAGAGTTATGATAACACTTTGGCACATCCTGGCCAGCAGACCAGATAGACTGCTGTTTGATAAACCTAATAAAACAGTAGAGCTTATTGATATTGCTGCTCTACGCAGTTGAAGCAGCCTGAGATTGTCTGTCCTCTGGCATGGAAGCTGAACCCAAGGTGGAATGGAGTGACAGCCTAGGGAAGCCAGCTGTCTTAGCAGCTTACGGGGCTCTGATGACTTGATTTGACAGTGTCAGAAATTTTCTATATTCTGGTATTAATTCTGCAGATAACAATAGCTTCTTGAATAACGTCCTGTGTTAATAGGGGCAATTGGTATCTTTGAGCTCTGAACACGTGTGCTGGTCTTGGCAGGACATTACAGACAGGGTTGCTGAGACTCTAGTCTACTCAAAATGCATGTCATACTTGTGACAGAAACATCACATAAAGATGTCTTGGCTAGCTCATGGTTGTTGCTTTTTCTTCTAAATAAAAGACTTACGAATTAATTTTATATAGCCACACTAAGAAAGTATGTTAGGTTATGTTATCAGCATATTAATTCAGCATAGAATTAATAATATATGCTAGATTACTTGTTAACAAATTTGTCACCCATGAAAAGCAAATATCATCTGAACAAAGTTCAAATTGCATAAACTTAACAATTTATCACCAAAATAAATGTTTATTTTCCTAACATTCAAACCTGCTTCTTTTCTTCTCTATATCACTAAATAACATCATTGTCTAATCAGTCTCTCAAGCCCAAAACTCAAGTGTGATCTTTGATTCCAAATCTTTGAATTGATAGAACAAATTCATTCGAGTCCTATCTACTCTACTTCCAAAATGTCACCTACAACCTATCAAGATGGTGAGAAAAATGCAGGGGTCTCAACAGATAGAAGTCCATTTTTACCATTATTTCTTAACTGAACTTGTGAAATATATCCTTAAGTTGTTCATGCATGCTATCCTTGTTTGTTTAAAATAGCAGCCAAAGCAATCTAGTAAAAAGAGAAAGAGATGATCAGAAGATACTCAAGTCTTCCAAAGGTATGCCATTAGAATGAAGTCAAAACTACTTACTTTCTCTGCCAACATGAGAAGGTGACTTGGGTATGATAGTGACTAAGGAGAAGCCCTTGACACTCTTTCTTTTATATTACTGGATAATTTAAGTGAATGGAGAATTAGACCTGACTCATTCGATGGGACCACTTTAAAATCAAGGCTTCAAAACAGTGTATCCATCACATGATATGTCCTCTTAAAATAGTTGTGCCAAAGAAGCTTGAGATTAAAAGTCCTATTTCCTCTGTACATAGCTTCACTTATTTATTCTTTCATGTTTACTATATTTTCAACTTAAGTAACATGTTATTTTTTAGCCATATTTACATAAGTGTTGCTTATAATTATTTGTTGATGAATAGAAAATTCCAAAGCAGAAATTATTCTACTTTGGGTATTATTAAAGGATAATCTTATATAGATATTTGCCTGGTCTATTTAAACTAATAAGATTTTCTGGGTTGAAACTACATTAACACATTGAAGCATTCTATCTTATTGAGACAGTAATAGAAACATTTTGGTCTGAATACATGAGAAGAACATATACCTCAGTAAATATATTTAACATCTTGAATAATTATACCATTATTTTATGCTGAAAAAAATGGCAGCATGACATAGAACCACCCAGGAAGATAAAGCCTTGATAGCATATCACACCATATGAATTAATTTGGAAACAATACAATTCCCAAGCAGTTACTCTCTATTGAAGTCGGTTGTTATTTAAAAAAGAAAAGAAAAGAAAAGAAAAGAAAAAAGAATGGAATTGGCAGAAGAAAACCACACACCAAGTACTGAAATTATTATTACCTTTTTTAAAAAATTAGTTTACACTCCTCTCAGCTCATCCCTAAGGGAGTGAAATTATTAAGTGTTTAGTTTGTTCTAGGGAGTCTTAAGAACCTTATAATAACTCTATCATATAGGTGCTCTTATTTTTTCTAATTGTAGACTAAACAACAACAAACGAACTGAGATATTACGTGTTTTCTCCAAAGTCACGAAGCCACACCAGATGGTCTACCTCTAGAGCCCTCATTCTTAACCACTGTCGCATATGGCCTGATCACACAAGAGACTGACAGAGAAAGTAGGAGAATAAAAGAAAGGTGTTAACGTAATGAACTGAGCCTATGAGAAATGGAAGGGACTATAAAAGGGGCATCATCCCTAACCTAAATAAAAATGTTTTGACCCATTATCAGTGTACTGATTGGTTCATATCATATTGTACCTTTTGGTGTATTTTTGTTTTGATATAATTTCAAACCTGAAGAAAAATAACGAAGTAGCAAGATGAGTACAAGGAACTTCTGTACACTCTTAAAAAGATTCACAAATTATTTACATTATGGACAATTTGACTTCTTATAATGTCTCTCACTGCCTCTCTCTTTTTCATCTCTACCTATTATCTTTTTTCCTGAATCATTTAAAAATACATCAGAAGTTAAGATGGCCAACCGGACACAGCCAAAAGAAACATCTGTCATGAAGAGACCAGGACACTGGGAAGACTGGCACACTCTGGGCAGATCTTCAGAGGAAAGGCATTGAGAGTGGACAGAAGGAGAATGCAGACACTGAGCTGCAGCGGGTAGGAGTGGAGAACCCTACAAAGGGCTACTGAGCACTGAGACTTGTTCCTAGCCCCCAACGACTCCTAGGGAAGGAGTGAGTTGAACAGGTAAGGAGTGGTCAGCTCTCACCATGCACCTCTGCAATCTGGGCAGCAGGAGACTCCATGACCCCATGGACACTGGAGCTGGCAGGGAGAGCTGCTTAGAGAGGTGGTAAGAGCAGGACTCCAGCCTGTGTGAAGCCCACGGTGTTTGGTGCAGGAATGTCTGCAGTGAGGCACAGTCAGGGATGCCCATGCACCAAGGCTCCCAATGCTCCTCTAGAAGACTTTAGTCACAGGGTGACTGTTGGACCTGGAAAAAGCAGGGCTGTCTTGCCCATGAGACAAGGCCAGTCCAATCTGGGCATTCCTTTCTTTCTTTACTGGCATCTCTTGGGGCCCCAGCCTGACCCACTGGCTGGAGGCACAGCCTCAGATGCTCAACCATGGTGCTTCCTGGGGACTCTCATTATAGCTCCATTGCTGGCAGATCATCCCTGACTCAGAGAGCTCCAGCAGAGGGGCCCCCACCAACATGTACCACCCCACCTGGAACCTCCCCACACCACAGCCTCCCTGCACTGCTTTGTCAGCATGTACTCACCCACAGCCACCACCCCACCACTTGGCCAGAGCACACATAGGCAGAATTTGCCACCCCTTTTCCACTGACACACGTGCACACATACACTGGTGTGTCACTGCTGCCAGTGTGAGCTTAACCCACCTCCCCCCTGGCCACCCTCCACTGCCACCACTGCCGGTGCAAATGAGCATATGGATGCAAGCAGCCCTGCCCCCAACATGCTAACATCACCACTAGTACAAAAGCATGTATGACACTTCTAGTTAGAAATTTCATAGACACTTCCATTTCCACAGGTACATAACTTAATCAGCTTTCCTCCAAAACCTGTTCCTCTTCTTCTGTGGCTTATCTCAGTGAAAAAAATCACTACATATCCAATCATGAAAATAAAAAACCTGGAATTCATCATAGCTTTCTCTCCTTCTCCCAGTCATTCAACCCCCAAATCCAATTACTCACCACCACCTGTAATTCTGCCAGGTAAATGCCTCTAAAATCTGTCATTACCTCTACATTTCACCATCCAAAACCTGAATTCAATCTGTCAACATATTTTTTCTTGATTGTTATTGTATTCTTCTAATGATTTTTTCTACCTTTCGTTTTATTGGCTTCCAACACTTTCTGCACATTTTTACAAAAGATGTCTTTCTAAAATGCTTATCTAGGGGAGCCAGGCCACGCCTCTGCTTAAAAGTATACAGTGATTCCCCCACAGTTTTCAGGATAATGTTCAAATTCCTTAGCACATTACCTAAACATGAGGTCCTTCACAGGTTAGTTCAAGTTTTCCTCTTTGCACTCATCTCCTGTGAATTTTCAACAATGCCTTTGCTTTTATAGAAACTGTGGCCTAAGTTTTATGTCTCAAGGGTCCTGCATATGCCCTAACCTTCACAAATAATTCCTTTGTATCCCCTACTCCCTATAATTGTGCTAAATCCTGATACTTTTCCAAACTCAGCTCCAATGGGCCCTTATCTAGAAAGGATTTCTTACCCTTCTGTTACCCTTCTTATTTAGATGACACACACTCTACTTGTCTGGTCTCACATATCACCCCCAGGCACACTTTGATTTACATCACATTGTACTCAATTTGTTAATTTATTTGACTATTCTATGAGACTGAAGATTCTTGAGAATAGGAATATTATAGTTTCTGGATTCGTATCCCCAATGACTAATATACCTGACAAGAAATAGGTAGGAAATGAATTCTGATGCGTTAAGGAGTGAATACATAGATATGTAAATATTAATAAACACTAAAAAGATGAAATTAAAGCATTAGATATATAGTTGGTGTTATAGATTAATAATATTCAAAGTATTACACAAGGAAAGGGTGTCCCAGAAAAATAATCCTTGGGTTGTACCTAGGATCACCCTTATGCCTTGTTACAATTGAGTTTTAGAAAATGTTAGGAAAACCAAACCACACTATCCAAGTTCTATCCAAGTAGAACTAGAGAGCTTGGCAGAGTGAGTTTTAGAATATTTGAACTCGTGTTGACTATTCAAAAAAATACATAAAAACAAGGATTATGCCTAAAGGCAGTTGGACATATAGACTCATCATTACCCAAAGAACTTTACCTAATGAAGAGCCTATCCAAAGCAGGAACAGATGTGTGCTTCCCTTTCTACAGTTGTGGTGCTGTTAACACGAAGAAAGAAAGTCCAAATGGTAGCAAATCCAGTGATGAATATTATCAGTTTGTCTCATGATATCTTGAATTTGACATTCTAATGTGATATCAAAAAAAAAATCAGGAAATTTAGAATTAGCTTTCAGGTAGGTTTGATATTCCTTAATATATTTGTATATTATTTTATTTGTATACATATATATGATATACATATGTGTATATATATCATACGTACGCTATATGATATATAGATATATGATAGCCAACACATCTTCTTTCTCCAGTATTGTAAAATCATGCCATTTCCTGGATCTATAGATGTACTTGAACTTGAAATTTTAGCTTTTCAACATTGCCTAGAAGTCAGTTGTGGCTAACTAAGCCTTGGGTCAGAAATTATAATACAAATGACACAAGCGAGTATTTAATCAAATAAATAAAATCACTACATGAAATACTACAAAAAGAGAAACCTACTGACTAAATCTTGGAATAATCCCAATTTTAATTGAAAAAGGATAAAGAGGACGTAGCAAGAAGAAGTGTTGGAATATTTGCTTCAAAATAAAGAGTACATTATGAAACATAAAAAAATAGAAACTTCATGTAGAATGATCCTGTTTAGTTTCAGAAATTAAGGAAATATAGAAATTACAAACACTAAAGAAAGGTCATAGATTTTTATAATCAGACGATCAGTGATGGCCTTCAAAAGAGCATCTTGTTCTCCTCAATTTGGTGATTGAGTTTGATCGCTAGCCAATTCAGGTGGTCATAAAAGATTTGTATGTGACCTGAAGTATCACCAAGATCAATTGGAGAAAAGTGTTGTCATACAGTAATACCACAAAAGGTCAATTTCTCAATGCCCTTATACATTTTATTGTCAAGATGAAATACAGTAACTGCTGCTTAATGGGCATTTGGTTTGAGCCTCCATTTCTGAATGCATTAATTCATGACTTTTAGCTTCTTTCTCAATGTAGCCTTTTTTAAAATTAAAGCAGATATTTGATTTTGATAAACCACTTATGCAAACAACTTTGTTGTGATGTAACAGTTGTATGGATATCAGTGTTTTTAGTGCTATGGATTTGATCACTTGTTTTTATGAACTGAGTGTAAATAAGCACTCTGTCCAATTCAACAAGTCAACATTCAGATTTTCTACTCAGTTTCAAGGGGCACTGCCTATCTCTCTATTTCTGTATAGACAGATATGCATGTATATCTCCATAGATAGGTGTATGTGTGTGTGTGTCTGTGTGTGTGTGTGTGTGTGTGTGTGTGTGTGTGTGTGTGTACATACATTACACATTAGGACTTTTACTTCAGTATGTGCTATGAGTCATTGTTTCATCTACAACAGTTGCACAGCTCTAAGGATTTTCTGGAGCTCAAATATCCTGTATGTGATAAGTGCCAATGTTTGGTCACAAACATCTAAATCTTAAAACCTAACTGAAGTCCAAAAGTATATGGTTTTGGTTTTATTATTGTTTTAATGCTACATACTTTAACTTTGTAAAAATGGCCCTTGGGAAACAGGAAATGACCCAGGAACATTTTCTTCCTCATTCCATCCCAGACATCTCTCTAAAGTAGATTTGTAAGGCCCACTTTCTGAAACCCAGTCATATATAGAATGCTGGGGAAAAAAATGCATTTTCCTCTTTGAAAATGTCACAGGCCATCCAAGCAATCTCTTTTACTTTGATCTTGGCAAACAAATGTCCACTGATCAATATAAATGAGGAACAGGCACACAAACATCAATAGGAAATGACTTTTGTGAAGTACATTTTGATTCATGGCACGGAGTGGCCCTTACCAAGTTGTGTTCTATTATCAGCTTAAAAGAAGAAGATATCATAAAAGGGGCCTCCGGATGACTGTCATTTTCAAGTGGGGTGTTCTTAAGTTATAGACTTCTGCCACCTCAGAGATAAATGACTGGCTGCCCTTGACTGACCCTGTCTTTAAAGAAGGAAAAGCTGTCTTTACAGACACACGAATGTATCCTGAAAAACTTTGAAAGACATGGCATTTGGAGACAACTTTATTTCTTTATCAACTGATGGTTCTCTATTTCACTTCTCAGGCTTTTATCACTTACTGGCATATGTGTTGAAATGAGATCATGAGGTCTCAGCACTCTTTTCCCTTGGCCTCTTAAAGACTTACTCTATTGAAAGTGCAATCTCCTACTTAGTGGAGGTAGCAAACATTATGATGTCACACCCCCAAGGGCAATACCTGACATTGCGCTTGATTAGTGGTCTGGCATTATTATTTAATCATAACATCCTGTTTTCTTCATGGTATTTTTAACGATAAGAGAGTGAATGGCCATTCTGTGATACACAACCACTGATGGGACTGTTTAGAATTTTGCCATGTGATAACAAATATTTCCTGAAAATCTGGCTTAGAAAGCTGAAAAATTAGTGACCCATTTCAGTGGCTGTCATGGAACCAAAATAACCTTAGTCATTTTTATTAGTTTTGAGAGTTAGAATAGAGAATGTTTGCTATCTTGATCCTAAAGCCAGAGTGGTTGGATTAAACTCCCTGGTTTAGCCCTGAATAGTTACGTGAACTTGGGTAAGTTCTTTAACTCCTGTGGGCCTCAGTAGCCTCACAGGCAAAATGGAGATAATGAGAGACCCTGTTGATAATGTTGTTGTGACGAGACCTAAGTACTCTGAATAGTGCCTTTAACACACTTACTGTTCAGTATCTGTTAGCTGCTACCATTCTTCATCCTTATTATTACAGAAAGTTCAAGCACATTTTATCTTAAAATAGAACTTTTCTTAAAAGTAGTTCAGCTAAACCCTAAGTTCCAAATGGTGAAAATCACCTATGTCCTAAGAGCATTTGGACAATTCAAAAGTTTTATGTCCAGTATCTATGATCAGCGCTTGACAGTTGCAAAAGAAACTGCTTCTAAATCCTGCCAACATCTGCTTCATTTCTATTTTCCATTCAGCTTCAGTAAATCCTATCTTTGGAATGAATGATATGAGGTTTACATGCTTCTTTTCTTCATTGTTTTAAAACACATAACTTCATGTTGATGGTATGGTGTAGAGACTTTTTTAAAAAAGATTTCTTCACACTTGGCCCATAATAAGGAAGATATTTTAAATCATGATTTAGCACACACATATGTGTGTGCAGAGACACTGCTAGCTTATGTGATAATTTCTGAAAATTCAATGAAGTCGTTCCTTCTGGATGAGCAAATCAGAAAAAAAAAAAAAGATGCCATTTCTTGCAGATATAGCCCCTGTGGCACATGACATTGCACATAGGAAGATGGCTGAAACTACATATGTGTATACATTTCTCTAACAAATGTTTCACTCAAAAAATAATTACCCTTACTTTGTGGAATGCCTTTAACAGTTTCTGGCTTTTTAAATTTTGTTATTTCTTTTTAATTTGTATGGGTACATAGTAGGTGTATCTATTTGTGGGATACATGAGATGTTTTGATACAAACATACAATGTGAAATAAGCACATTATGGAGAATGTGGTGTCTATCCCCTCAAGCATTTATCTTTTGATTTAAAACAATTCAATTGCAATCTTAAGTTATTTTAAAATGTACAATTAAGTTATCGCTGACTACAGTCACCCTATTGTGCCATCAAATAGTAGTTCTTATTCATTCTTGCTGATTTTTTGTACCCATTAACCATACCCACCTCCCTGTGATACCCCCACTTCCTCTCCCAGACTCTGGTAACTATCTTTCTACTTTCTATATCCATGAGTTCAATTGTTTTGATTTTTAGATCCCAAAAATAAGGGACAACATGTGATTTTTGTCTTCCTGTACCTGGAAAAAAGAAAGTCAAATTGTCTCTATTTGCAGACAACATGAAGGCATATTTAGAAGACCCCATTGTCTTAGCCCAAAATCTCCTGAAACTGATAAGCAACTTCAGCAAAGTCTCAGGATACAAAATCAATGTGCAAAAATCACAAGCATCCCTATACACCAATAACAGACAAACAGAGAGACAAATCATGAGTGAACTCCCATTCACAATTGCTACAAAGAGAATAAAATACCTAGGAATACACCTAACAAGGGATGTAAAGGACCTCTTCAATAACTACAAACCACTGTTCAAGGAAATAAGAGAGGACAAAAACAGATGGAAAAACATTCCATGCTCATAGTTAGGAACAATCAATATAATGAAAATGGCCATACTGCCCGAAGTAATTTATAGATTCAATGCTAACCCCATCAAGCTACCCTGCCTTTCTTCACAGAATTGAACAAATACACCTTAAACTTCACATGGAACCAAAAGAGAGCCCGCATAGCCAAGATGTGTAACACTACACATCTTCAACCATCTAATCTTTGACAAACCTGACAAAAACAAGGAATGGGGAAAGGACTCCCTATTTAATAAATGGTGTTGGGAAAACTGGCTAGCCATATGCAGAAAGCAGAAACTAGACCTCTTCCTTACATCTTATACAAAAAGTAACTCAAAATGGATTAAAGACTTAAATGTAAAACCTAAAACCATAAAAACCTAGAAGAAAATCTAAGCACTGCCCTTCAGGACATAGGCATAGGCGAGGACTTCAAGGCTAAAACACCAAAAGCATTGGCAACTAAAGCCAAAATAGACGAATGGGATCTAATTAAACTAAACAGTTTCTGTACAGCAAAAGAAATTACCATTAGAGTGAACCAGCAACTGACAGAATGGAAAAAAATATTTGCACTGTACCCATCTGACACAGGGCTAATAACCAGAACCTACAAAGAACTTAAACAAATTTACAAGAAAAAAACAACCCCATCAAAAAGTGGGCAGAGGATATGAACAGACACTTCTCAAAAGAAGACATTTATACAGCCAACAAACACATGAAAAAAAAGCTCACCATCACTGGTCATTAGAGAAATGCAAATGAAACCACATTGAGATACCATCTCATTCCAGTTAGAATGGTAATCATTAAAAAATCTGGAGACAACAGATGCTGGAGAGGATGTGGAGAAATAGGAACACTTTTACACTGTTGGTGGTAGTGTAAATTAGTTCAACCATTGAGGAAGACAGTGTAGCAATTCCTCAAGGACCTAGAAACAGAAATTCCATTTGACCCAGCAATCCCATTACTGGGTATATACCCAAAGAACTATAAATCATTCTACTATAAAAACACATGCACACATATGTTTATTGTGGCACTGTTTACAATAGCAAAGACCTGGAAACAACCCAAATACCCACCAATGATAGACTAGATAAAGAAAATTTGCCACATATATACTAGGGAATACTATGCAGCCATAAAAAAGGATGAGTTCATGTCCTTTGCAGGGACATGGATGAAGCTGGAAACCATCATTCTCAGTAAACTGACACAAGAACAGAAAACCAAACACTGCATATTCTCACTCATAAGTGGGTGTTGAGCAATGAGAACAGATGGACACAGGGATGGGAACATCACACACTGGGGCCTGCCGGGGGAGATTGGGGGGAATTAGGGGAGGGATAGCAGGGGGTGGAGGGATTGGCGAGGGTTAACATTAGGAGAAATACCTAATGTAGATGAAGGGGGGAATGGTTGCAGCAAACCACCATGGCACATGTATACTTATGTAACAAACCTGCACAATCTGCACATGTACTCCAGAGCTTAAAGTATAATAAAAATAAATTTTAAAAAACAAAATAAAATAATGACCTCCAGTTCCATCCACGTTGTTGCAAATTACTGGATCTTATCTTTTTTATGGCTGAATGGTACTCCATTTGTATATGTACCACATTTTCTTTATCCATTCATCTGCTGATGGACACTGAGGTTGCTTCCAAATCTTAGCTATTGTAAACATTGCTATAACAAACATAGGAGTGCAGATATCTCTCTGACATACTGATTTTCTTTCTTTGAGATATATACACAGCAGTGGGATTGCTGGATCATATGGTAGGTCTGTTTTTAGTTTTTTGAGAAACCTCCAAACTGCTCTCCATGGTGATTGTATTAATTTACATTCCTACCAACAGCATAAGAGAGTTCTCTATATCCTCACCAGCATTTATTATTGCTTATCTTTTAAATATAAGCCATTTTAACTAGAACACTATGATATTTCATTGTAGTCTTAATTTGCATTTCTCTGATTATCAATAATGTTGAGCAGCTTTTTATATGTCTGTTTGCCATTTGTGTGTCCTCTTTTAAGAAATGTCTGCAGGTGTAATGGCTCACATCTGTAATCCTAGCACTTTGGGAGGCCAAGGCAGGCAGATCACCTGAGGTCAGGCATTCAAGACCAGCCTGGTCAACATGGTAAAAACCTATCTCTACTAAAAATACAAAAATTAGCTGGGCGTGGTGGTGCATGCCTATAATCCCACCTACTCAGGAGGCTAAGGCAGGAGAACCTCTCGAACCCAGGAGGTGGAAGGTGCAGTGAGCTGAGGTTGCACCACTGCACTCCAGCCTGGGTGACAGAGCAAAACTCTGTCTAAAAAAAAAGAAGAAAAGAAATGTCTATGCAGATCTTTTGCCCACTTTTTATTATGAGATTTTTTTTTCCTATAGAGTTGTTTGAACTCCGTATATATACTGGTTATTAATCCCTTGTCAGATGAGTAATTTTCAAATATTTTCTCCTATTCTGTGAGTTGTCTCTTCACTTTGTTGATTGTTTCCTTTCCTGTGCAGAAATTTTTTTTAACTTCTTGTGATCTCATTCGTTCATTTCTGCTTTGGTTACCTGTGCTTGTGGTGTATTGCTCAAGAAATCTTTGCACAGACCAATGTCCTGGAGAGTTTCCTTGAAGTTTTCTAGTAATAATTTCATAGTTTGAGGTCTTACATTTGAGTCTTTAATCCATTTTAAGTTGATTTTTGTATATGGTGAGAGACAGGGATCTAGTTTCATTCTTCTGCATATGGATATCTAGTTTTCCCAGCACCATTTATTGAAGAGACTGTCTTTTCCCCAATGCATGTTCTTGACATCTTTGTCAAAAATGAATTTGCTATAAATGTGATTTGTTTCTGGGTTCTGAATTCTGTTCTATTGGTCTATGTGTCTGTCTTGATGCTGGTACTATGCTATTTTGGTTACTATAGCTCTGTAGTATAATTTGAGGTCAGGTAATGTGATTTCTCCATTTTTTTTTTTTGCGGGGGAGGGGTGTTGTTTGTTAGTTAATTTATTGTTATTTTTTGCTCAGGATAGCTTTGGCTATTGTGGATCTTTTGTGGTTCCATGTACATTTTAGGATTTTTTTTTCTATTTTTTTAAAGAATGTCATTGGTATTTTGATAGGGATTCCATTAAATCTTAGGTAGTATTAATTTCTTAGGTAGTATGGACATTTTAACAATAATAATTTTTTTGACCCATGAACATGGAACGTTTTTGGGTTGAAAGAATAAACATTATACCAATGACATTTCTTTGTGTCCTCCAATAATTTTCATTAGGATTTTATGATTTTCACAACAGAGTTTTTTTTTTAGTTAGGTTAATTCCTAGGTATTAAATTTTATGTGTGGCTTTTATAAATGGGTATTGGGATTACTCACATTTTTATTTCTTTTTCACATTGTTCACTGTTGGCATATAGAAATGCTACCGATTTTTGTATGTTGATTTTGTATCCTGCAATTTTACCGAATTTTTTAAATGAGTTCTAATAGATCTCTTTCTTGTGGAGTCTTTTTAAGTTTTTCCAAATATAAAATCATATCATCTGCAAACAAGGTAAATTTGACTTTTTTCTTCCCAATTTCAATGCCCTTTATAACTTTCTCGTCTGATTGCTCTACCTAGGACTTCAAGTACTATGCTGAATAAAAGTGGTGACAGCATGTATCCTTGCCATCTTCCAGATGTTGGAGGAAAGGTTTTAAGTTTTTCCCCATTCAGTATGATACTAAATGTGGGTATGTCATATATGGCTTTTATTATGTCTATGCATGTTTCCTTTATCCCCATTTTTTTTTTTTAGGGATTTTATCATGAAGGATAAAATTTATCTGATGCTATTTCAGGATCAATTGAAATGGTCATATGCTTTTTTTTTTCCATTCCGTTTATATAATGTATCACATTGACTGATTTGCATGTGCTGAACCATCCTTGTATCCCAGGGATAAATCCCACTTGGTCATGATGAATTATCTTTCTAAAGTATTGTTTAATTCAGTTTGCTAATATTTTGTTAAGGATTTTTTGTATCAATATTCATCAGAGATATTGGTCTATAGTTCTTGTTTTTAATGTGTTTGTCTCGTTTTTGTATCAGGGTAATACTAGCCTTATAGATTAAGTTTGGAAGAATCATCTCCTCCTCTATTTTTTGTAATAGTTTGAGTAGAACGGATTTGTTCCTCTTTAAATATTTGGTAGAATTCAGCAGTGAAGCCATCAGATCTCTAGAATAATCCATGTGCTGATGAAAATGAGGTGAATTCTGCAGCTCTTGGATGAAATGTTCTATAAATATTTATTAGATCCATTGGATTTATAGTGCAGAGTAAGTCTGATGTTTCTTTGTTGTTTTTCTGTCTGGGAGAGCTGTCTAATGCTGAATATCAAATAATCAAGTCTCTAGCTACTATTGTATTGGGGCTTCTCTCTCTACCTATAATAATATTTGCTTTATATATCTGGGTGCGCCAATGTTAAGTGCACAAATATTTAAAATTGTTATGTCATGTTGCTGAATTGACCCCTTTATTATTACATAGTGACCTTCTTTGTCTCTTCTTATAGTGCTTGTTTTGAAATCTATTTTGTCTGATATAAGTAGTGACTCCTGCTCTTTTTTTATTTCCACTGGCATGGACTTTCTTTATTTTCTTCATTTCTTAATTTTCATTTATTTATTTATTTTCAGTCTATGTGTGTCTTTAAGGTAAAGTATGTTCTTATAGGCAACAGATCAGTTGGTCTTGTTTTTACATCCTTTCGGTTAGTCTATGTTTTTGATTGGAGAGTTATTTACATTTCATGTTATTATTGATATATAAGAACGTACTTCTGCCATTTTGTTATTTGTTTTCTGGTCTTCTATTCCTTCTTATGTTTCTTCTCATCTTCCCCTAATGAAGGCAATTTTCTCTTGTGATATGATTTAGTTTTTGGCTTTTAATTTTTTGTGTATTCATTGTATGTTTTCTGGTTTGAGGTTACCATGAGGCTTGCAAATATAATTTTTTTGCATATCTATTAAACCAAGCTTATCGATTAGAACACTCATATTCTATAAGCCTTTGCTCATATTTTAACTGCTTGACTTGTCAAATTCTTTTTTTTAAGGAAGGAAGGAAGGAAGGAAGGAAAGGAAAGAAAGAAAAAGAAAGAAAGAAAGAGAAAGAAAAAGAAAGAAAAGAAAAGAGAGAAAGAAGAGAAAGAGGGAGAGAGATCGGGAGTCTTGCTGCATTGCCCAAGCTGGAGTGCAGTCTAAAAATGGGTATTGAAAACCTCTTTTATGCCAATAATTGTGCTTGACAATGGAGACAGGAAGGAATAAGGGAGGAAGATAACAAGCAAGCAGTCAACCAATATTTCACTTAAACCTGTGAAACACTATGCATTTGCTGAGGAGTGATTTACTTCCAATTATGTGGTCACTTACAGAGTAGGTGTGATGTGGTGCTGAGAAGAATGTATATTCCGTGGATTTGGGGTGGAGAGTTCTGTAAATGTCTATTAGATTTGGTTGTTCCAAGTCTGAGTTCAAGTCCTGGATATCCTTGTTAATTTTTTGTCTGGTTGGTCTGTCTAATACTGACAATGGGGTGTTAAAGTCTCCCACTATTATTGTGTGGGAGTCTAAGTCTCTTTGTAAGTCATTAAGAACTTGCCTTATGTATCTGGGTGCTCCTATATTGGGTGCATATATATTTAGGATCATTAGCTCTTCTCATTGCATCGATCCTTTTACCATTATGTAATGTCCTTCTTTGTCTCTTTTGATCTTTGTTGCTTTAAAGTCTATTTTATTAGAGGCAATAATTGTAACTCCTGCTTTTTATTTTTATTTTTTGCTCTCCATTTGGTTGGTAAATCTTGCTCCATCCCTTTATTTTGAGCCTTTGTGTAACCTTGCATGTGAGATGGGTTTTCTGGATACAGCACATAGATGGGTTTTGGCTTTTTAACCAGGTATCATCTTATAAGCCATCTTTTTAACCTGATAACAACTTAACACTATTTATAGAAACAAACAAGCAAAAAGAAACCTATGAAAACTCTATGCCTTAAGTTTTTCCTCCCACTTTTTAACTTTATGTTGTTTCCATTTACATCTCATTGTACTGACTGCATCTTGAAAAGTTTTTGTGGTTATTGTTTCTGATTGATTCATTGTTTAGTCTTTCTATTTAGAATTAGTGTAATTTATACACCACAGTCACAGTGTTATAGTATTCTGTGTTTTCTGTGTAATTACTATTACCAGTGACTTTTTTTTTTTTTTTTACCTTCAAGTGATTGATTATTGATTAACAATGTCTTTCTCACTGAAGTACTCCCTTTAACATTTCTTGTTAAGGCAGGTCTGATGTTGATAAAATCCCTCAGCTTTTGTTTGTCTAGAAATGTCTTTATTTATCCTTCATGATCAAAGGATATTTTCACCAGATACAGTATTCTGGGATAAAAGGCATTTTTCCGTCAACACTTCAAATTTTTCATGCCACTCTCTTCCGGCCTATACCTTCCACTGAAAAGTCTGCTGCCAGACTTATTAGAGCTCCATTTTATGTTATTTGTTTCTTTTCTCTTGTTGCTTATAGGATCATTTCTTTATCCTTGACCTTTGGGAGGCTGATTATTAAATGCCTTGAGGTAGTCTTCTTTGGGCTAAGTCTGCTTGGTGTTCTAAACCTTCTTTTACTCAGATATTGATATCTTTCTTTAGCTTTGAAAAGTTATCTGTTATTATTCCTTTGAATAAACCTTCTACCCCTATCTCTTTTTCTACCTCCTTTTAAAAGCCAATTACTCTTAGATTTACCCCTTTGAAGCTAGTTTGTAGATCCTGCAGACATGCCTCACTTTTTAAAATTCTTTTTGTTTCTTCTGACTGTATATTTTCAAATAGCCTGTTTTCAAGTTTATGAAATCTTTTTCCAGCTTGATTAATTCTGGTACTAAAGGACTCTGATGCAGTATTCAATATGCCAATTGCATTTTTCACCTCCAGAATTTCTGCTTGATATTTTTAATTATTTCAATCTCTTTGTTGAATATATCTGATAGAATTCTGAATTCCTTCTCTGTTATCTTAAATTTCTCTGAGTTTCCTCAACACAACTGTTTTGAATTACTTGTCTGAAAGTTCACATGTCTCTGTTTCTCCAGGTTAGTACCTGGTGCCTTATTCAGTTCGTTTGTTGAGGTCTTCCTGAGTGGTGTTGATGCTAGTTGATGTTCCTTGGTATCTGAGGATTGAAGAGTTAAGTATTTATTGCAGTCATCATTTTGGGGGGGCTTATTTGCAGCCATTCTTCTTGGAAAGGCTTTCTTTATATTTGAAAGGACTTGGCTGTTGTGATCTAAGGTGTGTCTGCTGTAGGAGACAACCCAAGCCCAGTCATGTTATGGTTTTATGGTTCTTGTAGATTCACAAAAGTACTGCCTGATGGTCTTGGACAAGATCCAGGAGGATTATTTGGATTACTAGACAGAGACTCTTGTTCTCTTCCCTTACTTTCTTCAAACATACAGAGTCTCTCTCTCTCTCTCTCTCTCTCTCTCTCTCTCTCTCTCTCTCTCTCTCTCTCTCTCTCCTCCTCTCTCTCTCTCTCTGTTCTGAACCACCTAAAGCTAGGGGTGAACTGACACAAACACCCCTGTGGCCACTATCACTATTACTGCATTGAGTAAGAGCTGAAGCCAGCATAGCACTGTGTCTCACCCAACTTGGCCTGCTGTGACCACTCCTTAGCTACTGTTACAATCATTAGTGGGACTCTACAACCAACAGGTGGCAAAGCCAGCAAGACCTGTGTCCTCTTCAGGGAAGCAAGGTTCCCCAGGTCCTGGGTGGGTCCAGCAGTGCCATTCAGGAATCAGGGACTAGAGTCAAAATCCTTAAAAGTCTACCTGGTGCTATACTGTATTGCACTCAAACAAGATGCAGTCCTTCCCACTGTTTCCTATCCTTTCCGAGGGCAGAGCAGCCTCACCCACTAGCCACTGCCACCCCAAGCCATGAGGAGTACCGTCAGATTACCGCAGATGTTTCATTTGTGGCAAGGTTTGTGGACACTCAAGTTCAGACCACTGAGATTAGCAATTCCCCTCTGGTTAAGGCTGGTTTAAATGCTGGCTTTACTTTCTGTTCTTTTTTTAAAGATGGAGTCTCACTCTGTCACAGGCTGGAGTTCAGTAGCACGATCTTGGCTTACTGCAACCTCTGCCTCCCGGGTTCAAGAAATTTCTTCAGCCTCATCCTCCTGAGTAGCTGGGACTACAGGTGCACACCACCAATGCCAAGCTAATTTTTGTATTTTTAGTAGAGATGGGGTTACACCATGTTGGCCAGGATGGTCATGATCTCTTGACCTTGTGATCCGCCCACCTTGGTCTACCAAAGTATTGGGATTGTAGGCATGAGCCATCACGCCTGTCCTTACCTTATGTTCTAACAGGATGACACAGAGTGGAATGCCTCACAGATGCTGTTTCCTCCCTCACCCACCACTCAGAGACACTCTCCATACCAGGCTGCCACTGCCTGGGGTAAAAAGTAGTGGCATCCACAATTCAGGACTATTTCTTTTTTAATTTCTTCCATTCCTTTTTCAGTGATCTGATGTTAAGACCATGTACTATGAGTGCTTATCTAATTCTTGGTTCTTAGGAAGATGGTTTTTTTTTTTTTCCTGTGTAGATAATTGTTAACTTGGTGTCCTTGCTGGGGTAACAATCGGGGTGCTTATTATTCTGCCATCTTGCTACATCTCCCTCTCCTGCCATTTTAAATATGGGGTGGGACCCCTGAACTGATTTTGCAACTCACTACAGAGTCACTATTTGAAATTTGGGAAACATTGTAACAGGGGTAAACAAAAGAGGGCTCTACAACCAGAAAACCTGGATAAGACTCCCGATTCTATAGTTCACCCACTGCGTCCTTGGGCAAGTTTCTTAACCTTCCTTGGCCTCAGCCTCCTTCTCCATAAAAATGGATCTGTGAGTATGGCCTTTATGAGGCTGATGAGAAAGTAAATGAGTTAATATATTTAAGATGCTTAGAAGGAGGTCTGACACATACCAGCTATGTTAGCTACTTTAGCCCTAGTGATTGACAATTATATGTTCATTAAACTCCCTCTTCAAAGCCAATTATTTCTGTAATACCACAGTGCTAAGTGGTACAAAGGAAAGTAGAGCATGAGGATGTGGGAATGGAAAAGCAGCAGTAGCCACGCAATATGGTCCCAAAACTTTGGAAGAAACTACATTGTCACAGGAAAACTTCGCTGTAAAATATCCTGTTTCTCCTCGAAAGGAAATGCACCAAAACTTACGAGATTTGCCACATGAACTCATATGACCTTGTACATGACAGTGTGTTATCAATTGTAAAGAGCTATGCAAATATTTCCAATGACTGTTCAACAAGCATTTATGAAACAATTGCTTAGGTAAAGCACTGTGCACTCTGCTTGGGATAAAGAGGTTGTATTCCTGAGAAACCAGACTTGTAAATAATTACAATAAGGTGACTGAAATTTAAAGGCAGCAGGAGGCCCTACAGAGGCTAGCGATAGGCCCTATGTCTATTATATATAATAGATATTAGCCCTATTTCCGTAATATATATTGCAAGTATGTTCTCCTAATTTGTCATTTGCCTTCTGACGTTACTTATAGTGTTGTCTGCCATGCAAAAGATGTTTAGTTTTTATAGTTAAATTTGTTAATCTTTTCTTGACTTGCACCTGAATTCTAAGTCCTAGTTAGAACGCTCTCTCTATGCTGAAGTCATAAAGAAATTCAACCATGTTAACTTTAAGCATATTTATAGTTTCATTTAAGTTTTCTGATTCTTTAAAAGCTGATTTCTGTGTATACATAGTGTGATAAATTGTTCTTTATTATATCTTTCAAATGACTATTAAATTGTCCTAAAATATTTACAAAGAAGTTTCAACTTTTCTCTAGTGATTCAGAATGCTGCCTTTATCACTTGAGTCTATTTATGAACTCTCTCTCTGTTCTATTTCATTGATAATTTATTGAGGTACTAGTACTACTATGCTATTTAAGTTAGAACTTTGTTTAATGTTTTAATATCTGATCATTCTTCCTTTCCAGTTTTTCCCCAGATATTCTTGTGCATTTTTTTCATGAACTTTAATATCAGTTTTCTAGCATTATGAAAACTTGTGATGTTTCATATTGGGATCACCTTAAGACTCATAAATTAAAGAGAACTGACCTCCTGATAATGTTGAGATAGTCTATCAAGAATAAGAGATATTTCTCCATTCGTGTGTCTAGGAGTGTTTTAAATTTTCTTAATAAAGGTTTTGAACATCTTTTGTTAAGTACATATTTAAGCATTTTAATTTTTCTTGTTGATGCTACTGTAAATGAGTTTTTTCTTCCAATATATTTTCTCACTAGCTATTGATTTTGCACGTACATTTATAACTTCATGTTTTGCTCAGTTTTTGTTGTTGTTGTTGTTGTTGTTATTGGTTTGGATTAGCTTTGCCACTGATTCTTAAGGTCTAGTTTTTGTGTTTCCCCTGCCCCCACTCCCCAGTAATATCAAATCATCTGCAGATAGAGACAAACTTCTTTCTTTTGCAATTCTTATGCCTCTAGTGGTTCTCTCTTTTCTACTTGCATTGGCTAATCCTCTCAATACAGTCTTTCTTTCTTTCTTTCTTTCTTTTTTGAGATGAAGTTTTACTCTATCGCCCAGGCTGGAATACAATGGCACAATCTCGGCTCACTGCAATCTTTGCCTCCTGAGTTCAAACAATTCTCCTGCCTCAGCCTCCCAAGTAACTGAGATTACAGGCACCCACCATCATGCCTGGCTAATTTTTGTAGAGATATGGTTTCACCATGTTGGCCAGGCTGGTCTTGAACTCCTGACCTCAGGTGATCCACCCACTTTGGCCTCCTAAAGTGCTGGGATTACACACACGAGCCACTGCACCTGGTCAACAGTCTTAAATAATAATAGGGGTAGTGGACATTCTTGTCTTTTTCCTGGCCTAAGTGGGAATGCTTGTATTTTTTTTCCCATATGTACAATGTTGGCGTTGTGATTTAAAAAGTGAATTCTTATTTCACAATGTTTTTATAATAAATATATTGAATTATTTTAAGGCTTTTACAGCATCTACAGAAGATAATTATGATTTTTTGTTCACCTTACGTGTATTAAGATGATACATTCTAGAGTAGGTTTCCTTATGCGGAACCATGTTTGCATTTTGGATGTAAATTTCAGTTAGCTTTAGTACCTTATTTCTTACAATTTGGTGTTAGAGTTTGCTCACTAATACCTTATTTAAATTTTTTCATTAATTTAATAAGTTGTATTATTCTGGAATTTTACTTAACCATATTTATCCACTTCAAATTTATCAATGTTACAGTTGTTTCATAATGGAATATAAAATTTCTCACTTAATTTTTGATGCTTAAAAAAATTTATTTACCACTGGAGTGATCTGGGATCTAAAGGCTTGACAGAATTTCCCTGAAGTAACCTGAGCCTGGTGACTTTCTGTATGTCTTGTTTTGTTTTCTTTTTGGTGGCCTAACTCTTGCTAGTGTTCTCAATGCCTTCTGTGGAAAAAGGAGTTTTAAGTTTTCTGACTCTAATATAGTCAATTTTGGTTTGATATAATTTCCTAGGAAATGATCTATCTGGATATTCAAATTTATTGCATAAAATTGTATAAAACTAATTTATATACATATTTTTACCAACCTTGTACCAATAGTTATTTTTCTTTTATCATTTCTTGTTGTCTCTATTTGTGTATTCTTCCTTATACTTTGGTTACACGGACTAGTGGTTTGTCTATTTTGTCCATTTCTTCAAAAAAAGCAAGATTTTGATTTATTTATTTGTTCTTCTGTTGTCCTGTTTCCTACTTCATCAGTTTGTTTCATTATATTTTTTGGTACTTTCTCTTAGTTTACTAAGTTGTTCCAGACTTTCTAGATTAGTGAGTTGGAAATTTAATTTTTTATTTGTATTGCTCTATTTGAATTTACATAGGTGCTTAAGTCTGTGAATTTTCCAATTACAGCTTTAAATTTATAAATTCTGATTTGTAGTATTTTCATCATCATTATTTAAAAAATATTTTGTAATCTGTATTTTCCTTTTAATCAATTTTTAATTAACTTTGTCAATATAAACCTCTTCTTAAACTTAATATTTCTGATTTCTAGTTTTGCTGTATTGTGATTAGACATTGTCATTTGCAATATTTTTATTTTATAAAAATTAATGATTTTCATGATCAATTTTTGTGATTGTTTTATGCACAACTGAGAAAGTGTATGATGTTCTCTGTTTTCACAGTGTTTTGCACACACACATCCTCACACACACACATCCATAATGTTAGTCTGATTGATGATGTTATTTGTATCTTCAATATCCTTGGGGAATTTTTATTTTATCCATTTGACCTGTCATAGACTGACAGTGGTGTTCAAGTCCCCTTTTATTAATATGTTTCCACTGATTTTTCCTTAAGTAGTGTGCAGTTTCTTCTTTAGGTCATTGCCATTTTATTGGTGCAGAAATATTGATAAGTATAATATCTTCACTGAAAACCATGATTTTTAGCATTCAGAATGTTCAACTTTATTTCAGTTTGTGTTTTTGACCTGTATTCTGTTTTGTCTGATAACAGTATCATAAAATCTGCTTTTATTTTTTCCTTGTTTGTCTTGACACATCTTTGCACATCCCTTTAATTTTTGTCATTATGAATCACCTTATTATAGGGTTGTGTCTATTCAATATAAATTTGGTTTTTCTCTACTTACCGGTTTTTAAATCTTTGTCATTTTACTATGGCAGTAAAGTCAATTTAGTTTTATTAATGATGTTAATATGTTTGTTCTCAAATCTTGCCATGATTTCATATTATAATTACTGTGTATATTATACTGCATTTACTGTGTTTCTAAGTGGTATGTTTTCTCTGTGATCTCTTTATCTTTCTCTTTCTTTTTTGGTACTCAATGTTTACATTTTAGTTGTAGTGGTTATAATTATATCTGTATATTTTCTAGTGGCTCTAGTCCACCTCCCTTTTTTTCTTATATAGTATTTTACTAACTGGTTTTTCATACGTAGTATTCTTTGACTCCCATCTATCAACTTTATAATAAGTTATTTTATTCTATTTTTTCTTTCCCTTCTACTCACATTTTTAATTATATTATTTCTATTTTGTCAGAACACGTAATGCTTACATATTACAATTTTAACCCTGTCTTTACCTTTGCTTTGATTTTGAATCCACCGTTACAGATGACAAATGCTCATCATTACACATTATTACTTTCATTTGTTGGTTAAATGAATCTCATCCTTTAGTATCTTGGTTGTATTAAGTGTTTATGAATATAGTATTCTCTGAGTTATTCTACGCCTAAAATTCTTAATCCATACCTTGAGTTTTAAGGAACAAATTAGCTACATATAAAATTTGTGGTTCATATTTTCTTTCCTTGAGATTCTTGAAAATGTTTACCACAGATGCCTTATATTAAGTGCTGCTCTTATTTCAAGATTCTGATGCTAATCAAATTGTCTTTTTTCATCTAATGATTTACTAAAATATGTCCTAGAGTTGACTATTCTGTGACAATTTTCTCTGATATTTAATGGGCTCTTGTTAATATGTGCATTGTGATTTTGCCTTATTGCAAGAATATTTTCCTGGATTATAATAATAAATATTTGTTTTCATTTATTGTGTTATTTTTCCTCTGCTAGAAATACAAGTAAGAGTATATCTGCTTTTTTTTAAATTTGAGTTTTATCAACTCTCATTGTATCTCATGCTGCTTTTGTTAATATTTCTTAGTTTTTGAAGTTCTGATTCTAGACACATTAGTTTGCCATTACTGCATAACAAATTACCTTAATCCCACTCTTCTAATATCAATACACAAAAATTCAGGAAAATTTTAGCTCAGTAAAACTTCTAGTGGTCCAATTATAGTGACCATGTCAAAGTATTTCTTCCAGAGTGATCAATTAATTGGTACATCTGGTTCCTCTTGCAGAGGGCCTCTTTGAATTTGGGGTACATCCCACTTGGATGTACAACTGTAACTCATTTACCAAGAGACTCGAGAGGTACTAGTTTTGAGAAGAGTCCAGAACAAGAGAAAGTTTGTCAGCAGCCCTAGCCTGCCATGCAAGTAACCCTGACACTTGGGGCACATGATCCAGGAGATATACTGGTGCTTGAAGTGTCAGTGGCAAATAGCAATGCTGTTCGGACATGTTGCCAGTCCTATATAAGTGAATTATGACACTGACTTTTAGGATTTTGGAGCAAATCCATGTCATGTGGAATAACTACTCTTTCAAGAAATAGCTTTTAGCCTGTTACTGGCCCTTAGTAGAAACTGAACAGTTAACCATGGGCCACTAAGTTATCATGCAACTTGAGCATCCCATCATAAACCGGGTATTGACTGACCCACCAAATCATATGGCTGGGTGTGCACATCCAAACTCCATTGTCAAATGAAACATGACATTGGATTAGAGCAGACTCTAAATGCACAAGCAAAATTCATGAAAAAATGGCCCAAATGTCAACGCCCGACTCCTACTACACACAGCTTTCTCTCTGCCAGCCTGCACCTATGCTGTAATGGACAGTCCTGTGTAACAAGCTTACTAAGGAGGAAAATAACTTAGGCCTGGTTTACTGGTAGTTCTGCATGATACGGAGGCACTTAGCTGAAAGTAGACAATCCTAGCCAATCTCTAGGCTACCACTGAAGAACAATGAGAAAGGAAATCCTCCCATTGGGCAAAACATCATGCAGTACACGTAATTGTTTATCTTTCTTAGGAGAAGAAATCCTCTGTCATTAATCTATATCACTTCATGGACTGTGGTCAATGATTTCACTGGTTGATTAGGTCCTTGGAAGGATCATGATAAAAAAATTGATAACAAGGGAGTCTGGGGAAGAGCTACGTAGAAGACCTCTCTGAATAGGCAAGCAATGTAAAGATTTTTGTGTTCTGTATGAATGCTCACCAAAAAGTAACACAGCAGAGAAGGATTTTAATCATCAACTGGATATAATGGCTCATCCTATGAATCACAAGCAGCATCTTTTCCCAGCCACTCCTATAATCATCCAATGTGCTCATAAAGAAAGTGGACATGGTAGCAGCAATGAAGGTTACACATGGGCTCAGTAACATGGACCAAGCCACCTGGCTACAGCCACTGCCGAGTGTCCAATCTACCGGCATCAGAAACCACACTGAATTCCTGATACAGCATCATTTCCTAGGGTGGTCAGCAACCTACCTGATGGAGAACTGATTACATTGGACCACTTCCATCATGAATGGGGTAGCACTTTGCTCTTACTAGGACTTGCTCTAGATAGATATTTGCCTATGCTACCCACAATGCATCTGCCCAAACTATTAGCTGTGGACTTACAGACAGCCTTTCCACCACCATGGTATTCCACACAGCATTGCTTCTAACCAGTAAATTTATTTTATAGTAAATGAAGCGTGGCAATAGACTTGCTGTCATAAAATTCACTCTTCTTACCATGTTCCTCGTCATCCTGAAGAAGTTGGTATGATAGTATGGTAGAATGGCCTTTTGAAGACTCATCTATGGTGCCTACTAGGGGACAATACTTTGCAGGACTGGGGCAGTGTCATCTCAGATGAGATGTATACTACAAACTGGCATCCAATATATGATGCATTTTCTCCCATATCCAGGATTTACAGGTTCAAAAATCAATTTATAAAATTTGGAGTGGCTTCTCTCAGTATTACCTCTAGTGATCTACCAGCAAATTTGTTTTTCCACTCCTTGTGACCTTCAGCTTTGCTGGTATAGAGGTCTTAGTTCCAAATGAAAGAATGCATCTACCTAGGTATGGTACAAGGAGTCTATGAAATTGAGACTTCCATCTGGCACCTCTGAGCTTCTGTCTCTGAATCAATAAGCAATGAAGATTACTTTTGGGGTGATTGGTTTTTAACTATCAAGGAGAAATTGTGTTGTTATCACAAAATGGGATAAAGGAGGAGTATGTCTTGAATAGAGGAAATCCCTTAGACTGTCTCTTGGTATTTCTATGTCCTGTAGTTAAGGTCAATGAAAAATCACAACCCAACTCAGGCAGGATTGCTAATAGCCAGGCCCTTCAGGAATGAAAATTTGGATCACGCCACCAGAGAACAAATCATGACCCTCTGAGGTTTGCCTCAGCAAAGGAAGTAGTTATAAACACAACCTGCAACTGCATTGCAAAATGAGGACAGTAACAGTTATGCAAATTATCTCTTCTTAGACTGAAAATATTTGGTTATTACATGTGCAAACATAATTCATATTTTCCCTTTCTTAACAAACAGAAGATGTTTTAATAGTTCTTTTTTCTCAGTATTTAAATTACATTATGTCATATCCTTTGCAAAGACTGAAACTTAATTTTTACTAAACCTTACTAAAAACTTTAATCTTTATTAAAACTTTCTTATTTCAAACATTTATATGTTTTATTTGTAAATTCTTATTTTATTTTGCTGGCTACAAACTCTAGTAAAATATTGACCTATATCTGATTTCTGAATTTTTAGAGCAGACTTCTAATGCTCCACACTTAAAAATGAAGTCGTTTTTATTGAGCTTTTAAAAAACACCCTTTACAAGGTTAAGAAAGTTTACTTCTACACCTAGGATGTTACTTGTTTTATTTGGTTCTTATTTTTTTCACAAAAGTTTGTGAGATTTTTATATTGCCACCTTTGATCTTTTAATCAATTAATGTGGTGAAGTGTGTTTTTAGATATTCTCATGTAATACTGTTCCTGGGATAAACATAATAAATAAAGTGACTTTATCTTCTTTATTTTTATACACTTCTGAATGAAATGTAATCATAGTCTGTTTTAGATTTTTAGATTTATTCCCCAGTACTCAGTTTTGCATCTATTTTCATGATATGACTGATCCTACAATTTTCCAATCTTTTGCTTTTTTAACTGGTTTTTATTTCAGGATTATCTGGTCTCATGAAATGACTTTTGATGCGTTCTCTTTTTCTGTCGTTGTTTTAAGCCTCTAAAGATAATTTTTGCATAAATCAGAAATTACCCAGTCCTTGAAAATTTAGTGAAACTCTTGTAGGAATAGTTTTTATTAATCATTAATGCCAGAGGTTCATATTATTATTTGTTTCCATCTGCATCACACGTTTTTTATTTCATTGATTTCTGCTCCTAACTTTACTGTATCCTTTATTCTACTTTCATTGGCTATATTCTGCAGTTCTTTTCCTAACCTCTTAAGTTAGACTTAGTACATTCATTTTCTGCCATCCTTCTTCATAAGTAGTGAAGTTTACATATGTAATTGGAAGTGCCACTTCTATTTTATTCTATAACTTTTGCATATGCAGATTTTCATTTAGTTTTTATAATTTAATTTATAATATGATTTCTTTGACCTAAAACTTAGAAATATTTTGCAATTTCCAAACATAGGAGCATAACTTGCCTTTTTTGTTATTCATCTCTGACTTAATTGCATTGTTGTCAGAGAATGTGATTCCTATGGCTAATCCTTTTATATTTGTCAAAATTTGCCTTATGGTCTAATACCTACTTAAATACCTTACATATTTTATAGCTGTTTAAGTAGACTATGTCTTTTGCATCTATTACATGTGAAATTTTATATATATCCATGAAATCAAGTTTACTGATGTTATTGTTTAAATATTCAATAACGTTGATATTTAAATATTCAACTATTCTTATCTAATTTGTCTCAGTGTTATTAAAAAGCAGGGTATTAAAAGCTCCAACACTGATTGTGAACTAGTCAACTTCTCCTTATTGTTTCATCAAATTTTTACTTTATATATTTTGAGGCTATTTCATTAAACATGTTCAAGTTAGATGTATTGTATTTCCAGGTGAGCTGAATGTTTTATTTAATATAATGTAGTAACTGTCTTTATTTTTAATTACTCTATTCATCTTGTATCTTGTTAATATAGTCTCCAGATTATTTTTGGTTTGTATTTAATCAGCATATCTTTTTCTATTATTTTATTTATTTCTTATGTTTTAAATGTATATCTAGAAGACTATATCTAGACTTTTTCTTAAATCAATTTTGAAATGCTGTCTTAAATGCAATTCTGATTATTTGCACATGATTGTGAAAATATTTTGTTGTTATTCAGTTATTTTACTTTATTTCTTAAATATCACATATTTATTCTCCCATTTTACCTGTTTTGAAGTACACTTGATACCCTGAGTAAAGCATCCCTAGGAACAACTAAAATGCTGAGTAACATGCAAAGTATGTCTTTTTAAAAAATGTATCACTTTCTAACTCTATATATATTTTTAAAAATACATAACTAAATTAACAATAAAGAAATTAAAAAGATTATTAGAGGTAAAAGTAAAATAGAATCCAGAGAAGAAAACAGAGATAAAAATGCTTTTACATGGAGAAAATTTATCAGATTGGTTGGACTTTTAGTTCTCAGGCCATGGAAGCACACATCAAGGACTACGCAAAACCCCAACTGAGCATCTACCCCATGTGGGAAGTCTAAAAGGAACTTGAACTTTCCACACTACATAAAACTAAGACTCTGATGTTTCATGCTCTCAGAATAAGGTTAAACAATGAACAAACCTACCCAGGAGGCTATTTATAAAATTGTCCATCTTGAACTTGAGCACTGAACAAAGGAAACAAAATATTCTCTGAATATGGTAACCACAAGCTAGCCTCCATGCAGACATGCACCTTTGATTTCTTCTCCCTAAGTATTTTAGGAAATCTCAAGCTTTGAATCTAGTTTAAAATTTCACACAAGACTGTCCTAGTGCTTGCTCTTTGTCACTACTTATAGCTCACTGTAGTTTCAGCTCACTGTGTTTCAAAACAACTATGCTTGTTTTGGCCCTTAGGGGATATATTTATTTGCATTAGCATCGAGAAATGCATCAAAAAGTCTTTTTGTTGTAATATATTTAGGATTGAGATGTGATATAGTTGGAGGGCCCTTGAAGGTACCATACCAAAATGTTCTGAACCCTTCTCTGAAGTGATTGCCTTTTCTTTCATTTCCCAAATAGCAATAATCTGAGAACTCATACCATGCAGCTGTAAGGATTCCAGTCCTTCACTGTTCTTCTTTCCTTGATATCTCTGGGCACCTGTGAGGAAAAATTTCATGTTACACAGGCTCAGCTTGATTTTCATCCACAACCTACCACAATCTACCACAAGATAGATTGGCACCTAACCAGTGCTCAGCTCCCGCAATCACCTCCCTCCATTGCATAATGAGCTGCTGCTGTTCTTTACATTCTGTTTTACCCAAAATGACAACATTATTTTGCTTTCTAACCCCCCAAAGCTTTTTAACATTTATAAAAAGTAAAAACTTGACTGATAGCTTAGGGCAACAGAGAGGAATTAAAGTTCAGAAAAAACAAAAACAATAAAACAACAATAACAAAGAAACTTAATCTGAAATACGATGGTAAATATGGTCCCCTATAAGAAAATCTATTCTTGATACCCAACAGAAAGGAAAAATGTCAGTTTTCTTCTTACTCCAATCAAGGGCCAGGCTTCCCATCAGGATGTTTTGCAGGAATGCAGCTCTACCTTTAGTGAAGATAATTGTCCACGTTTTATGAGAAAGTTTTAGCCTAGATCCTTGTCATTCTGGAATAGTATTATGGTTTCACCTGTGCATATCAAAATCACATAAAGAGATTATTAACATTTACCAAAACACAAGAGAATTACTTTCAGATAAGTCAAATCTCTCTCCCCAACAAAAATGGAAGAATTGCCACCAACTTTGAAATTCAAGTTTATTACTTCTAGCCAAAAGGTTTCAAAAAAAAGGCAAGTTCCTGTCCTAACTAGACAACCCATTATTTTGTTACCATGTTTGCCTCCCCAAAACAAAAACTTCAACTTCTTCAAAGGCAAAAATAGTGTTATTTCCCTTTTTGTTCCTAGTAACAAACAAAATGCCTGGTACACATTCATGCTCAATAACCCTTTGTCAAGTGCATGAATCAGTAAATGACTATGTAAACCCCATTCCATTAAATATTTGGAGAGGTTCAGTATAAGAAGCAATATTTCATTTTTACAAAATGTCTTCCAGGAAGGGGAGAGAGAGAGAGAGAGAGAAAGGAAATTTGTGAATATATGTATGTCCTCCTTATGGGAACAACAGGTTTGAATACTGATGAAGTGGAACTTCAGAGTCACTGTGTGCATTGAACTGGAGTGAGACAGAAAAATACAGCAGACTCGTGACCAAGCAGAAAGTGCCCCAGCCTGTTGACACAGCATATATTCTGAGCCCAACCAGTAAGTAGCAGACACTGACATGAATGAATATGGTTAAAAGCAAATGAAACAGCCATCAAAGATGTTTCTCTCCCTGACTCAGTGGCTTCAGGATTTCAGAGGCACCCATTAACAAGGGAAGGGGGAATCTACATAAAATATTCTGAGCAGAGCATGGGTAGCTGGTTCCAGACTAGATAAACAATTTGACAAACACCCAGGAAGAATGTCTCTAACCTTCATAAAACTGAAAGGACAGGCAAGAAATGAGATGGACGACACTGTCATGGAAATTACAGTCTCAGCGATTTGGAGACATTTCATTCTGCAGAGGAGCTGGCACACCGGAGGAGGGATAAACAGGAAGTTTAAAATCTGTCTGAAATGGCACGACATATTTTTCTTGGGGTCTGGTACCAAATGAGACTGAAGTTCGCTCCAGAAAATAATATCACCTAAAGTCTAACTCATCTTTTGAACAACTTAGACTATTGACAGGAATTATTGAAGCAATTGCAAATGTCACTTTAAAATTATCAGAATAAATAGAGTCTAGGGAAAGAAACTGCTCAGAAGAGAAGAAACATCGGTCTATTAGCAAACTGGAAAATATCTGAATGATGACAGAGTACATCTACATGTCAAGTCCTTTCATACTTAGAGCCCTATCCTAGGCACTCTGAATAAAAGCAGCTTATTCTTTACCCTTGAAGTGTCTTCTTAGGAGAGACACACATGGGTATACACGAATCAACAAATGAATACTGGTTTCTTATCAGCTTAATGCACAGTTCAGGGGTGATCTAAATATATAAGTGTTAAGCAAGAAGAGCTTCCTGAAAAATGCAAGTTTTATACTATGATTTGCAGGGAATTTTTGAAAAGTACATTAAGCGATTGATATTTTAATATTGAGGAATAAATTTGACTATATGTTATACACATACACATACACACCCCATATATATGATGAAATTTCTACCTCAAGGCAATTTTTAAACTTTCTGTTTAAAGGCAATTTTCTTATGTCATAGAATCACATTGAGATGGTTAATTTCATGTGTCAATTTGACTGGGCCTCAGTATCCCCAGATAAGTGGTTAAGCATTATTTCTGGGTGTGTCTGTAAGGGTATTTCCAGAAAAAATTAACATTTAAATTGGTAGACTGAATAAAGTTAATGAGGTAGGCACTATCCAATTCTTCGAGGACTTGAATAGAACAAAAAGGCAGAGGAAGGTTGAATTAATTCTGCCTTTTGAACTGGAACATCATTTTCTCCTGCCCTAGGTACCCTTGTTTTCAGACCTTCAGACCCATACTGGAATCTATGCCATTGACTCTCCAGCTCTCAGGCCTTGGCACTATACCACTGGATATCCAGCTTACAGATGGCAGATCATGGGAACCCCTCAACCTCCATAATTGTGCAAGCCAATACATTCATTCTATTGGTTCTGTTTCTCTGAAAAACCCCAACTAATCCATAACATATTATTTAAACTTTAGAAACCAGGTAGATCTAGCATTTCTTAAAGTGTTCAGTGAAACTCTGTTAAAAGATTGTCAAATAAATAAATAAAAATATAATCCAGATTTTGTGAAACATTTTTATTCTATTTTCTTCCAATACTTCTAAAAGCACATCAGCTTATTAAAAGTTTTGAGAAATCTTCCAGCAAAGAAATCTATTTCATTTGTTTGACCCAGAATTTTCTAATCTTATTTCACAGAGCACTTTTTATTTTTCAGAAAGTCTGTAAACATCTTAAGAAATCCAATAAACAATTTTGAAACCATGAATCTAGTTCAGCTTCTCAGTTTACCAAAGGGTTAAAAAAAAAAAAGTGGAGCTAAGCTACTTGCCCATGGTTACCAGCTGCTTAATGCCAAAGTAAAGCCTAGCATGCTGTTGTCCAGCAGAACTAATAAGTCCTACTCATGACTTCTGCTTTATAATTGTATTGAAATTCGAACACTGGGAGTTTACATTTTTGTTAAAATTAATGGCCTTAAGCCTGACCATGGGGTCTTCATAAAGGGTAAAAACTAAAAGAAAGTGATACCTGGCTCAATAGAATGATAAATTTTCAAAGAGAGCTTGCTAGAAAAGAGTGGCTTCTTAGATAGTCAATTTCCCTTCCCCAGAGGTCATTTGTTTTTTTTTTTTTTTTTTTAGACCGAGTCTTGCTCTGTTGTCCAGACTGGAGTGCAGTCACACATGATTGCAGCTCCCTGCAACCTCCACCTCCTGGGTTCAAGCCATTCTCTTGTCTCAGCCTCCCAAGTAGCTGGGACTACAGGTGTGTGCCACCACACCTGGCTAATTTTTTGTATTTTTAGTAGAGACAGGGTTCACCATGTTAACCAGGATGATCTCAATCTCGTGACCTCATGATTCACCTGCTAAGGCCTTCCAAAGTGCTGGGATTGTAATCTCGGGCATAAGCCCACCACACTCAGCCCTCCAGAGGTCTTTAAAAGGAGATAGGATAATGACCTGTGCACAGGATTGAAGAGGAAACTTGTAAATCAGGAGGTGATAAACTCTAAAGTGCCATTTTTGCTTTTAGTTTGTTATTCTGTTAATAGCTTGATATGGTTATGGTAATTATAGTAGGACTGGGCAGCAAGGAATCTGGGGTCTGAAACCACCACAACCCAGTTGGCCAGAGAAGTGCCAGGAAAAAAGACCTAGCTGCAAGTGCTTGAAGGAAACACAGCCTCAAAGCAGGGCATGATGGTCACGGAACTGGGCATGATACTGCAGGCATTAATTCAGGCATACAGTTACATGGCAAGTGGACAGATGAAGCCAGGGACTCAAACAGCAGGCAAATACTTAGAATCAGAAAGTGTCTCAGCAGATGGTAGAATCACTAATGTAGGGATGGGGGCCATAGGCAGCACTCTATTAATTATGTTATGTAATGCATTCTATGCAGACCTGCTGGTTCTGAGTAGACAGTTGTTTACTTCCTATCCTAGAATTGGATAGTCTAGGAAAGGTGGAATGAGTTTGGTATAATCAGTTATACATTTAAAGAAAGGCCACAGTATCCTTATCAAATACAGAAAAAATACAGGATTACGTTAAGAGCTTAGATGGTAAAACTAGACCAAGAAATCTGCATCATAATGACACTAAGAGTGATATGTTACTGAGTCCATTTCTCTCTGTCCATTCCAAGAAGTGGTTCTAAAAATCATGTTGTGGTTAAGCCTACCAATAGAAGTCAAGTGCCTTCTACTGCAGGAGGAGGAAAACTGTAGAAGCTGAGTTCAATAGCTGCTTCCCTCCCCAAAATGCATCTCGTCAAAAAATGTATATTGGAAGCAGTGTCTTTAATTGCTTTAGTGTCTTCCTGCCAGCAGTTATGAGGCAGATACAGTGAGCTTAGAAAGTAAGTTTATGTTCAAAGGGATGTGTTATATTAGCCTGAGATGTGATCATCCTAATTTATTGTGGTAAAGAAAGGACATGGGGAGGAGATGAGAAGTTGGCCAAAAGAAGTAGAGAAATATTTCTGTGACACACATTACAACATTGTGTCATTCTGGAAGAGATGGTGTTGCTTTCCTTAAAATTTTCAGAGTCAGGCAGACCTACAAAATCATGTTATAATTGAGAAAGAGTATAGTGTATTGGCTAAGAGCACAAATTCTGCACTCAGCACTCTTCTTTCACATCTTGGATCTATTATATACCAGCACGTGGCTTTAGGTAAGTTACTTAACCTCTCTGTAATTCACATTCTTAATCTATAAAATTGAGGATGACAATAGCAGGTATTAAAGTTATATGATATATTTATTTATATGGATATGCTTATTTGTTTAACAAGGTAAAATTCTTATCAGGCAACTCTACACAAAATCATCTAAAATATTAAAGAGAGAGGATACATCCTCATCATTACCCTAATACCAAAACAACTTAAAGACATTACAAAATAAAACAATAGATCAATATCCCCTATGAACACAAATGCAAGCATTTTAAATACAATTTTAGCAAACCAAACCCAAAATATAAAGATAATACGTCATAACCAAATGAGGTTTGGTTATGATGTCTCTTATGTTTATTGATCTGCTTTCATGCTGCTAATAAAGTCATAACCAAGACCGGGTAATTTACAAAGGAAAGAAGTTTAATGGACTCACAATTCCACATGGCTAGGAGACCTCACAATTACTATGAAAGACAAAGGAAGAGCAAAGGAACATCCTACCTGGCAGCAGTCAAGATAGCTTGTATAGGGGATGTCCCATTTATAAAACCATCAAATCTCATGAGACTTATTCACTACCATGAGAACAGTATGGGGGAAGCTGCTCCCATGATTCAGTTATCTCCACCTGTCCCTACCCTTGACATGTAGGGATTATTACTATCCAAGATGAGATTTGGGTGGAGACACAGCCAAACTATATCATTTTTTCCCTGCCACCTCCCAAACCTCATGTGCTGACCTTTTAAAACCAATCATGTCTTCTCAACAATCCCCAAAAGTCTTATTTCAGCATTAACTCAAAAATCCACAGTATAAAGTTTTATCTGAGACAAGGCAAGTCCCTTCCACCTGTGAGCTCATAAAATCAGAACCAAGTTAGTTACTTTCTAGATAATGGGGGCTTAGATATTGGGTAAATACATTCATTCCAAATAGGAGAAACTGACCAAAATGAAGAGGCTAAGGTGCCATGAAATTCTGAAACCCAGAGGAGCAGCCTAGAGCTTTAAAATAATCTCCTTTGATTCCATGTCTCACATCCAGGTCATGCTGATGCAAAAGGTGGGTTCCCATGGTCTTGGGCAGCTCTACCTCTGTAGCCTTGCAGCATACATCCTCTCTCTCAGCTGCTTTCATGGCCTGGTATTGAATGTCTGTAGCTTTTCCAGGCATGTGGTGCAAACTGTCATTGGATTTACTATTCTGGGGTCTAGAGGATGGTGGCCTTCATCACACAGCTCCACTAGGTGGTGCTGCAGTAATGACTCTGTGTGGGGGCTTCAACCCAACATTTTCCTTTCATTTTGTCCTAGCAGAGGTCCACCATAAGGTCTCCACCCCTACAGCAGACTTTTACCTGGACATCCAGGCATGCGCATACTTCCTATGAAATCTAGGTAGAGATTCCAAAAACCTCAATTCTTGACTTCCATGCATCCAGACCCAACACCACATGGGAGCTGCCAAGGCTTTGGGGTTGCACCCTCTGAAGCAACAGCCTGAACTCTATGTTGGCCCCTTTTAGCCATAGCTGGGACACAGGACACCAAGTCCTGAGACTGCATAAAGCATCAAGACCCTAAGCCTGGCCTATAAAACCACTTTTTCCACCCAGACCTCTGGGCTTATCATGTAAGGGGCTGCCATAATGACCTCTGAAGTGTTCTGGACACATGTTTCCCACTGTCTTGGCAATTATCATTTGGCTCCTCATTACATATGCAAATTTCTGCAGCCAGCTCGAATTTCTGCCTAGAAAATGAGTTTTTCTTTTCTATTGCATTGTCAGCTGCAAATTTTCCAAACTTTTATGCTCTGCTTCCTCTTAAATGCCTTGCTGCTTAGAAATTTCTTCCTCTAGATAATCTAAATTATCTTTCTCAAGTTCAATGTTCCACAGATCTCTAGTGCAGGGGACAAAACGCTGCCAGTCTCTTTGCATAGCAAGAGTGACCTTTACTCCGGTTCCCAAGAGGTTCTTCATCTCCATCTGAGACCACCCCAGCTTGGACTGTATTGTCCGTATCACTATAAGCATTTTGATCAAAGCCACTCCACAAGTCTCTAGGAAGTTCCAAAGTTTCCCCCATTTTCCTATCTTCTTCTGAGCCCTCTAAACTGTCCCAATCTCTGCTTGTTACTCAGTTCCAAAGATGCTTCCACATTTTCAGATATCTTTACAGCAGCACCCCACTCCTGGTACCAATTTACCATATTAGTCTGTTCTCATGTTGATAAAAATAAGCCATATCCAAGACTGAGTAATTTATAGTGGAAAGAAATTTAATGGACTCACAATTTCACATGGCTGGGGAGACCTCACAGTTATGGTGGAAGATGGAGGAGCAAAGGGACATCTTACATGGCAGCAGACAAGAGAGCTTGTGCAGGGGAACTCCCATGTATAAAACCATAAGATCTCATGAGACTTATTTATTACCATGAGAACAGTATCAGGGGAACTACCCCATGATTTAATTTTCTTCACCTGACCTCACCCTTAACACATGAAGATTATTACAATTCAAGGTGAGTTTTGGGTGGTGACACAGCCAAACCATGTCAGCATTTATCCCAAGAATGCAAATTAATATTTTAAAAAATCAACAATATAAATCATCATATCAACACAGTTAAAAATAAACACCAAATTATCTTCTCAACAAATGCAGTAAGAGCATTTGACAAAATCCAGCAACTATTCCTGATAAAATATTTCAGTGAACTAGGAAAGAAATAAACTTCATAAAATACAAATAAAAAGAATTCATACTGGAAAAAATAAGTCTTTACTCTCAGGCAACATGAATCTATTTGTGAAAAACCCAATGGAATCTACAAAAAAAGTTACTAGATCTAATAAACGAGTAGGTAAGGTTGCAGTTTTTAAGATCAACATACAAAAATCAATTGTATTTCTAAATATTAGCGATTAACCATCAGAAATTAAGTTGTGAAATACTAATTTCAAAAGCATCAAGACTTAGAGGAAGAAATCTGATAAAAGGTGCATAAGACCTATATGCTAAAAGATACTGTTGAGAAAAATTAAAAAATTAAGAAAGACTTACATAAATGGAGACATATACAACACACCTGGGTTAAAAGACTCAATATTATTGAGATTTCAGTTTCCCCTAAAGCAATCTATAGATTCAAAAATCAATCAAAATGAAATACACACTTAGATGTAAAACCACAAATTATAAATATTTTTGAAAATAACTTAGAAGAAAATTTAGAAACATTGAGTAGGCAAATATATTATTGACATGACACCTAAGAAACATACATAATCTAACAAATTGATTAACTTTATCAAAATGCAAACTTTCTCTTCTTTGGCAGACATTGTTAAGAGGAAGAGACAAGCTGCAATCTGGAAGAAATTATTTGCAAATTCTAAATCTGATAAAGAATTTATATGTAGAATACATAAAGAACTTTCAAAATTCAATAATAGGAAATTATTTTAAATAATAGAAAAATGGACAAAAGATTTTAAAGACACTTTGCCAAAGACATACAGGTGGCAGCTAAGCACATGAGAAGATGTTCAGCATCAGCTGGGCACAGTTGCTTATATCTGTAATCCCAACACTTTGGGAGGCCAAGGTCAGGAGTGTGAGACCAGCCCGGACAACATGATGAAACCCCCTCTCTACTAAAAATACAAAAATTAGCTGGGCTTGGTGGTGCATGCTCACAGTCCAAGCTACTCTGGAGGCTGAGGCAAGGAATTCACTTAAACCCAGGAGGCGGAGGTTACAGTGAGCCAAGACCATGCCACTGCCTTCCAGGCTAAGCAACAGAGTGAGAATCCATCTTAATAAATAAATAAATAAATAAATAAAAGATGTTCAGCATCATTAGTCATTAGGTAAACACAAACAAAAAACCACAGTGAGATACCACTGCACGTGTATCAGAATGGCTGAAACTAGTAAGACTGACCATGCCAATGTTGACAAGAATGTGGGGGAACTAGAATTCTCACACACTGGTGTTGAAAATGTAAAATTGTACAGCTGCAACTTTAGAAACAGTCTGGTGTGTTTTTAGTTTTTGTATTTTAAATTAAGCCAATATCTACCATATTATCTAATTATTCTGTTCTTGGGTATTTTCCCTATAGGAAATAAAGCATATGACCATAAGAATATTTACACTAGTATTCGTAAAAACTTTTTTAATAGCCAGAAACTGGAAAATGCCAAATGTCTATCAACAAGTGAATGAATAAACACATTGTGGATATAGCTAAACAGTAGCCTATGAATCGGCAATAAAAAGAAGTGAACTACTGAAACAAACAACAACATGGATGAATCTCAAAATAATCACCATGAGTGAAAAAGCCAGCAACATAGAGCACATACTTTTTGATTCCATTTATACACAATTCTGAAGTGTGCAGAGTAATCTCTAATGACTGAAAACAAATCAGTGGTTACCTGATTTGAGGATGGGAAGGGGCAAAGCAGAGAGGATAAGGTATCTAACAGAGGCAAGAGGAAAGTTTGGGGATGATGGATATATTCATTCATATAATTCCAGGAATGATTTCATGATTATTTATATATATCAAAACTTATCAAATTATACATTTTAAATATGTGTAGTTCATTGTAGATTAATTATGCCTCAACAAAGCTGTTTAAAAACACATTACTATTTTTTTAGAGAAGAGTTTTTTGGAGTTAGAATCACCAGATCTCTGTGATTGTATTTGGTTGATGAAAAAGAATGTAAATCATGCATCTGAGATTTTGAGCGAGCACAGGATGATGATAATGCCATTCACTAAGAGAGCTAAAAGAGGCTAAGTACAAAAATCCATCCTAAGCCTGCTCATCCACCTGGGTTTTTCATTCTAGTTAAAGACAACAAGATCTATTCAGTAACTTAAAACTAAAAACTAGAGCTCATGTCTCAAAACTTTGCCCTTCACTCTAAATTTAATCAGTCAGAATAAAGATAATTTTGAATGAATAAATAAATGATTACTCAGAGTAATGAATTAAATGGCAAAAGACATTCTGGAATTTTTCTAAATAGAATGTGTTGAGAAAATTTCAAGAAAATTTATTTCATTGGTATAATCTTTATATATAAGAATTCAGATAGATTCTATATACTCATAAAATTATAATATTATAGCACTTTATCACTTCTCAGACTCAATATATGCATGAGAATATTCAGAAATACTGGCAACATCTCCACAATAAAGTTTTCTAGCTGGAGACGTCTCCAATTTCACGATGCTTTTAGAAGTTTACTTGTATGAAAGTAAACAAAGTGACATGGAAGTATATTTTATTTTCTGAATGTTTTTCAGCACATAGTACAAACTCAGTAAATGATGCATCAGTAGATTTGTGGTCAAGAAACCCTAAGGCTCTGGCGTTAAGAACAAGTTACAAATAACTACCATCTTCTCAGTATGGAGCATAATCCACATTTATGAATTTTCAAAATGGCAATATGGCATTTTATTTATCAGAAAAAAGTATTAATAAAAACAAAACAAGCAAGAATTGCTCTAATTCCACATTACTTGGATTAAAATTTCTTAAAAATTATACGGGTTCAAATTTTCCCGTTTCTAACAAATGCTGATTAAAAGTCAGAGACAGATTTTACATGTGAGCATTTCCTGTATGCTGCAGCACTTTTGCCTTGTCTTGTATTTTTGTGCCTCCAGTCACCAGTGTAAATGATTAAATCTCCAGGTATCATTCTATCTGAGGGAAATGAAATCACTAGAACACAACATGTTCTAAAAATTATCTGTCTATTTATCCAACCAAAAGTTTACGTGTACCTGTCATTTGGTTGCTACTTCAATAGAGAGGTGGGCTGGACTGAATAAGGGAAATATATGTTCCCAGAGCTAGTGAGGGACACAAGAGTTCCTCTGTTCATTGACATACATGAAAGAAAGATTACAATTTTCACAGGTTTTTGAAACCTGCCAGAGATTTCCTGAGATCCCCACAGTCAGAAGCTACTCATAGTACCCTTAAGAACAAAAGTCAAGCAGGAAGTTTGGGGAGTAGTGATGGCAAGCATAACAATTACACAATACTCCCTTGTCTTTTTTTCCAACTTCATTAAGGTATAATTGACAAATGGAAATTTATATATTTTTATACAAATTTATATGTATGTGTGTATATATATATACATATATACGTATATATAGTGTGCAAGGGTTCCAATTTCTCTACATCCTTGCCAATACTTGTCAATTGTCTTCTTGATAGTAGTCATTCTAACAGGTATGAAGTCACACACACACACACACACACACACAAATACATACATAGTAAATATACACACAAATACATACATAGTACACACACACACACACACGCTATAAAATGATTATCCCTAACAAGCTAATTAACATATCCATCACCTTACAGTTTCCTTTTTATTTTTTGTGGTGAGAACATTTAAGACGTAGTCTTTTAGCAAATTTCAAGTATAGAACACAGTATTATTAAGTATAGTCCCCATGCTGTGTATCAGATCTCCAGAGCTTATTCATCCTGAATATCCAAAAGTTTGTGTCCCCTTTGACTAATATCTACTTATTTAACCCACTACCTTCTAGCCCATAGTAATGACCATTTTACTCTCTATTTCTATGAATTGACTTTTTTACATTCCACGTATAAGGAAAACCATGCAGTATTTGTCTTTTGGTGCCCGGCTTATTAAACTTAGCATTATATCCTTCAGGTTCACCACGTTTTTGCAAATAAAATGAAATTCCTTTTTAAAAGTTTAATATTTCATATGGACATATAGGAAATCTTACATTTTATTTATTCATTCTTCAATGGGCTCTTAGGTTGATTTCATATTTTGGCTATTGTGATAATGCTGCAATGAACGTGGGGGTACAGATACCTGTTTGAAATTCTGATTTCAATGCATTTGGATATATACCCAGAAATAGAATTGTTAAGTCATATGGTAGATCTATTTTTAATTTTTTGTTTAAAAATATTTTTATTTTATTGTTTTTTATCATGACTAGACTAATTTCAGTGTTCCAATTTCTCTATATCCTTACCAATACTTGTTAATTTTTGCCTTTTTGACAGTAGTCATTCTAACAGGTATGAAGTCACATCTCATTGGGGTTTTGATTTGCATTTTCCTGATGATTAGTAAGGTCGATCATTTTTTATATGTCTCTCAACTATTTATATGTCTTCTTTTTAAAAAAATGTCTTTCCAAGTCCTTTGCCCATTTTAAATAGGTTATTTATTTTACTGTAATTGAATTGTTAAGTTTATCAAATACAGCCTTTCTGGCTGGCAGATATTTTTAACATTTTGAATATATTATCCTACCCTTTCTTAGCATACTGTCTTCCATTATTGCTGTCTTCTTTTGTGACTTGATTTTTATAACAGTATATTTTCATTCCTTTCTTTTTATCTTTAGTGTACCTACTACAGATTTTTTGTTATTTGTGGTTGCCATGGGACCTACATAAAAATTCTTCTAGTTGTTAACAGTCTATTTTAATTTGATAACAGCTTAACTTGAAACACATATAAGAATTTGATACTTTAATTCTCCTTCCCCTCACATTTCATGTTACTGGCTTCACAATTTACATCTTTTATATTTATTAACACATTAGATTGGTTATACATATTATATGTAATTTTCAACAGTAGATGTATCACTTAGATAGAAAATCAACAAAAACAAGAGAACTTAAACAACCGTATAGATCAAATAAACTTAAGATAAACACAAAGAACATCCCATCCATCTAACAGCAGAAGACACGTTCTTCCAAGTGTGCATAAAACATTGTCCAGGATAGAACATATGTTTAGGATTACATCAAACTAAAAAGTTTTCAGAAAAAAAAAAGGAAAAAGAAAAGATAAAAGAGAGTAAAGATAACTCAGAATGGGAGAAAATATTTTCAAACCATACATTTAATAAGGGATTGATTTCCAAAATACAGAAAGTATCTGCTATAATATTTTCTGAAAGTTTTATGGAGATTTTCTCTATGTGACTAATTACTTTACTCTTGCTGCTTTCAAAAAAATTAAAGTTTACTTTCACTTGTGAAAATTTGATTGTAATGTGTCTTGGTAAAAATCTCTTTAATCTATTTGGGGTCCCTTGATGTTCGTGGGTCTACATGTTCATTTGTCTCTTCAGATTTGGGAAGATGTTTGTCATTATTTCTTTAAATATTTTTTCTTTTTCTTTCCCTGCTTCTTCTGAGACTTACATAATTGACATATTGATTCATATGATGGTGTCCCATAAGTCTTAGAGATTTCTTCACTTTTTTTCACTTTCATTTTTTTGCCCCCGACTATAATTTTAAATAATCTTTAAGCTTTTGATTCTTTCATTAGCTTGATCATGTCTGCTGTTGGAGCTCTCTATAAAATTTTTTACTTAATATGTATTTTTTGGTTCCAAGATTTATTTATTTTTTATGATTTCTCTCACTTTCTTGAAATTTCTATTAGCCCATATATTGTTTTCCTAATTTTGTTTCATTTATAATTGTTCTCTTGTAGCTCACTGAGCTTCTCCAAGATGATTATTTTGAATTCTTTGTCAGGCAGATTGTACATCTCCATTTTTAAAAGTCAGATACTGGTATTTTGTTTCTTTGTGGTGTCATGTTTCCCAGATTCTTTGTGAGCCTAATACTGTAGGTTGGTGTCTCTGGATTTGAAGAAGTAGGTACCAATTCCAGTCTTTATAGACTAATTTTGACAGGAATAGCTCCACAACAGTCAGCCTGGCCAGAGATTCTGAGTGGGCCATCTGACAGGGTCCGTGGGCAGGCTTACCACTAGAATTCTCAGGTCAGACTGAATCAGAAGGTGAGTTTGTACATGGGGGCCAGGCTGAAGCCTGGGTTTACAGGTTCTGATCTGGCACTGGGGTGAGCCTCAAGTTTGAGTCTGCAGGAGCTTGCCTAGCCCTAGGGTGACACTGGAGCACCATACAGATGTGTACCTGGGTCCTGTGTCCCTAGGAGCTGGCTTAAAGCCTGGGGCTATGTGGGTTGTTCTGGTGCTTGAATGAGCCTGGAGCCTAAGGCCATGGGGGCCAGGCTAGTAAACTGAGTCTGAAAAAGCTAGCTTGGTGCTGGGGCAGATTTGGACTTTAAGATAATGGGGGCCAGGGTATTACCAGGGGTAGCCCAATACTCTCTTTGTTTTACAGAAGCTTGAGTATAATACTGGCTGTAGAGAGGCTCCAGTTTTCTACACTTTATTTTTTCTTGGCTGTCAACTACATTGGGGTTGTCTAATGTACACTATTCTATCTTTATTGCTTCTCTCTGGATGCAGGTCTGACCACTCATCTTTGCTCTTTGATTCCACCATAATATCTAAATTATCTCTTCAGTGGTCCTCAAATTCTATATTATTATCTTTCAACCACAGTCCACTCCTAGTTCTTCAACTGCTTTGGTTGGTTCTTCTTACTCATATATGTCAATCTCTGAGTGATCCAATATAAGTGGTGGCCTCATCTTTGATAACAGAACTCGATTCAAAATGTAAACCATCTCCTCTTTCCTGTCCCTGTTGATTCATTATTTAATGTTCTTTACTCTTATAAAATAACTTATTTGAATAATGCTTACTTTTGTGACAGTATAAACTAATATACCTTATTGACTCAATTTTCTTTTGGGGGAAGCATGGAAGTAACCCATGTTGTATAATCAAAAAAAATCTAGTAATGTAAACAGAGAAATGACAAAGGAACAGTAAAAAGACGGAAGCAACTGAAAAAGCATTGAATTGCTTAGTAATATGTATAAAGGCACATTTTATTAATTATAACACACATTCACATGTAAACATAAATGCTGCATGTGTGTGATCAAAGTTCCTAATAATTTATGAGATGTTTTGACTAATTAGGAGTGGAGGCAAATTGTCTGGGATAAAATTCTAGCCCTCTTCCTTGTAATGTTTGGTCTTCGACAATTTAACCTTTCTTTCCAGCCTCAGTGTTCTCATTTGTGAAATGGCTGTAATAAAACATTTTTCCTGGGGTTATTGTGAATATTCATTAAGATAGTCCACATAAAAGCACTTAACATAATCCCTAAGACTTAATACTTTGGTAGTATTATAACCAAATGCCTCTCAGATAACTGTTAGTTATCTCTACTTATTAAAATAACTTTCATTCTTTTTACCATTGCATATTACTTATGTTTTTTATTACTATTATATTGTAGTCTATTTATAGATGGTCCCTCTGATTTTCTTCTAGACTGTAAAACTTAAATTTCTGTAGCTTTTACTCATATGTCTTCTATGTCTTATTAAAATTATATTTGGAGACATCATTGACTTTTGCATAAGTAACAGAGAGAGAGAAAGCCTGGGTATGACACTCTGAGATTTTGTAATAATTATTATTATCACACATAACATATGCATAGAGTAGAGTTTTTGTTAAAGTGCTGTGACTTGATTAACTTATTCCCTGGCTTGAGAGTTTCTAGTTTTACAAGAGACAATAGTGCATAAAAGAAATGCAAATAACTGACCCCATGCGGAAAACATTTTAATTTTAAAAAATTTATTTCTTAAACTGAATAGTAAATATGAAGGTATTCATTATGTAATTGTCTGTACTTTTGTGTTTGCTTAAAATAGCTCATATCAGATAAACTATTGTAAGTGTTCAGAAGTGTAGAAGCAGACACGAGAACAGTTGAATTAATTTATAATGTTTGTTTTTATAGAATGCAAAACTGTGCTTAATTTATTTTACATTAAAACTTGTTTCTGTACTACGAATTGAGGAGACTTTATGCTTTAAGATAGGTGAGATTTGTTTCATATTTATTTTGTGATCCATACTAAGTGCTGACTCCCAGATATGCCTAATCTGAGAAATGTAATTTTCTATATTCTTTTATATACCTTGTCTTTCCATAAGTGCATTTTCTCTTATTAAATATTCCGTATTTTTTATAGCTTTGAAGTGTGCTCTAGTTGTACTGAATTTTAATACTCACTCTACTAACTTGTATAGTATCATTTGCACACCTAATGAAGATGGTCATTGAGATTATTGATTGAACTATTAAATCCCATTAAATGCAGGAATAATTGTAATAAAAAATCAATTGATATGTCATTCTAGGTTAACATAACCCATTGATATTAATTATTTGCATATTCACTAGTGATAGCTATCCACCTTAATGTGTATATATGGCCCATTATGCCTATTCAGGTAATGAATACATATATATCATCCAAAACAACCAAAAGCCTAACTATGATGTAAGAGATTAGATCCACAACATTTCCTTTGTATAAAATCAGCTATCAGTTCACCATAGAATTTAAGCAATCTCATAAACCTACTTCTCAAAAAAAAAAAAAAAAAAATCAAGCAGTTCTCTGAGAGAAGACTCAATAATCTCACTTATTATCAACATTTTTAGGTGAAGTAACTATGGCCCTGAGAGTATAACATGGTTTCATTAAACAGTTTTCATGTTTTGTGGCTTCCCAAAACAGACACACTTAAAAATTTTTGTTAGTTTCTCATTTTACATTGTCTATTTAATTTTAGATAGTGATTAATTGGTTTGTCCATTACCTTGTCTTAACATTTTCCCAGGAATAGAAATTAATAGATAAAAAAATTTTAATCAATATAATAATATTGAAATATGAAAATAACAGGTACATAACATTTTAGATGAGTTGTAAAGTATTCCAAATGCCAACAATTTACTCGTTTTCTTTGGAAAATTTCAATAATTTACCTATTAATTATGTCATTCTGATTGATAAGACAGAGCCACAGTATTGATAGCCCAAATATTGCAATCATGGAAACATGAATGAGAATCTGATGCTATCATTAGAATGACCAATGAACATAGCCAGTGAACAAATCAGTCTTGTAGCCATCAACACGACCACTGATTGCATGGAGACTTAGCATGTGTTTGTTTTTCCTTTCTCATTAATACCTATATTTTCTAAATTAATCACAAGTTTGTTTAAAAGACACAAAAGGTTCAAAGCAGGCAGGATATTATCTCATCTAAGTTATAAAACTTAGATGTTCTGAAAGGTCTTTGAGAAAGATCATAAAGCCGGAATTGTTTTTGAGATTCTCAATCTCACAGTTAAATGCATTACAACTAATACTAAAAGTACTGCAAAAAATGAATTAATGAAAAGAAGCAGGCTTAATCTGAATAACTAGAAAGATATTTTTAAACCTAAAAAGTCATTTTTGGATCCTAATATGCTCTAGAAAATGACAAATCTCCAATAAACCAGCAACTACCCAACCAGGTCTTGCTGAATTAACACTGAGGTAATTCAAATCTTTCTAGAAAAAAAAAAAATTTAAGTTTAAGAAACATATTTTGAAGAAACTGCAAAATAATACTGAGCACTATAAAAAGAAACTCTTGGATTATGGAGCAATATTATGTTCCTGGATGAAGAGATAATATTGTAAACACATCAATCTAAACTAAACATTTTTAAAGTTTCGTGTAATACACATTGAAACATCAATGGGTATTTTGAAGGAAACTGAAAGAAAAAAACAAAATGATATCAGAATCAATTAGGAATACAAGCAAGAGACAATCAACATTTTCATAAAAATCAAAGTTATCATGAATGGGAAGGATTATCCTCAGAGATAGAAAAACATATTATTTTTGTTTTTCCTTTTTTTTTTTTTTTTTTTGAGATGAGCTCTCACTCTGTCACCTAAGCTGGAGTGTAGTGTGCAATTGACTCACTGCAACATCCATCTCTCAGATTCAAGCAATTCTCCTGCCTCAGCCTCCCAAGCAGCTGGGACCATAGGTGTGTGCCACCAAGCCCAGCAAGGGAAAGCATATTCTTAATATATTGTTATAAAAGCCTGGTGCTCCTGGCACCAAAAATACAAAAAACTCAAAAACCAAAATAGGCCAAGAACAGCTTCTGATGTATAAGCTAGTCAACAAATAATAAATTAAGCATTGTAAATTAATGAAAAGGAGTGATAGTCAATAAACAGGGTGGCAAAAATTTATTAGCTATATGGCAAAATGTAAGTTTCATCTTTACCTTATTCAATATATGTATATATGTAGGCCTACATATATCCAGATTTTTGAAGGGCATAAGTTATCACAATTGAGTCTCTCTTTAAGAAAAACAGCACATTGTTATGAATACAAAATGAGTTATGAAAATGAATTTTAACTGAGGATGAGAAAAATCACAAACTTCAAAAAACACAAGCTTTCAAAAGCTGATAGATTGCACAAATATTATAAAATCTAGAAAAACATTTTTAAATTAAATAATTGTTTGACACTTTTATGATACTTTTCCCTGTACATATTTTGGCTACGTACTCTGATTACTTCCTCATAAAAGCCGCAACTATATTTTTTAATATAGATAACTTAAAGAAGTTTCAGATTCTCAAATTATTAATAACGTTATGTAAATTTTTAGAACTATTGTCAATTTTGGGAAAACCTCTATCAGGTTTCTTTCATTTATGATGTGCAAGATACTGGAGAATTTCCCACAGGCTAATTTCTGGCTATCTACATTTAAAGACTTGATGCTCCCCCACTAATCACACACTTTCAGTGCTGAGCATCAGGGAAAATACAGTGTGTTAGAAACTCTACCCACCCATCTTCGTGTCAGAATACCAGCAGTTTGGCACAATAGAAACCATTCCTCCACCAGCAGGACTAGCTATACATGAAGGTGGTGGTGAGGCATATAAAAGTATTTCACTAAACCCAGATTAAATGTATCACCAACTCAATTTCTTCTTAGCTGAAACCCCAAGTGCCTGCAGCTAACACAATGCTACCCGCCAGAAGAGGAAATGTTATTGAAGGAATATGTGGTGGAGGAGAAGAGTGATAAAGGGGAAATTGCAACGGAAAGAGAGCTGTCTTAACTGAGTGTGGTTAAAATGCCTTACTTTTGCAAATTTTTTTTAAAAAAGTATAACCATGCAAGTCCAATTCTAGAGTCCTTTATTATATTTACGGCAAACCTACCTCTGATTATCCCCACTTTGTAATTTAGGAAATAGAAGCTTGGAAAATAAAGTAACTTATCCATGATCTCACAGTTTATAAATTGCAGATCTGAGCCTGGAAGTCAAGGTTGAATGATTCCAAAGATAGTTCTCTAAAAACATGAAGCTATACTTCTAATAAAAGTGAAAAGGAGTTAATATTCTTAGTATATGAAAAAGCTATTTTGAATCAGTACAAGATCACCATATTTTAATACAAAAATGGACAATTTCCTAAGATGAAACAAATGGCTAATAAATTATTTGAAAAATCACACAATTTTGGAATGAATATATATTTTTATCAAATTTGAAAACAATCTTTAAATGATAATACACAGCGCTTATGGACAAAGGCATGTACGATACTTCTGAGAATATAAATTTGTGCAAGTGTCAGAAAATTAATTTATCAATCTGGCAAAGTGTATTGATAGCCTTAAAAATGCTCATCCCATTTCATGCAGTCATTCTATTTCCAGGAAAATAAAATGAAATAAATACAGACAAAGCTTTATACACAAAGATATTACACTATTTATAAAGGAAGAAAAGAAACAACATAAAGGGAAGGGTTAAGTGAACTAGGGGATTATGATATAGAAAGTGTAATATAGTATGTGCCATTAAATTATTTCTATAATATGCAGAAATACAGAATGTCAAGTGAAGAAATCAATCTCAACCACATAAATACACACACATGCACACACACATACAGACATGTAAGCATAGATTTAGAGCTACTTATACAGATTAGGAGCTGTAATTTCAGAAATGATATTATACCATTTGTACTTAAATTTCAGTTGCAACGTTTCAAACAATTGCTTTACTTCACAATCTACAAAACAGAACATTTGTACCTACTTCTCTCCTTCCTGTCAGCAAATTCAAGAACTGATGAGGGTGTGTCTATATTGTGGTGCCGAAAGCATATATTGTTATCAAAGCGTTCAATTTAATGCAATTTAGAATAGGCATCTGATGTCCTCAGCTTCATGCATGCCTCCCCCACTGTCGTTACAGCCTGCACAGCTGTAGTTTTCTGCCTGGTGGTCTCCCAGAGGTGACTGTGTTTCATTGCAAGGCTGTATTAGTGAAGCCCCTTGGCTCTTATGAGAGGAAAGGCACTATATAAATGCAAAATAGCCTATTTTATTCATGCTGTCATATAAATAGAGATCTACTTTATGCTAGCAGTTTTTCAAGATAACTGGTTATTCTTAGCAACCAGCTTCTCATTCTCAGGGCCTCTATAATCTATTGGGCAAAATTATTTTCCACCCTGGAACAACAGGTGCCTTTCTGGGTGTAGAAGAGTCATTGAAAATGTCACCTTAAGCTAGTACTAGTCTACACAGAGGATTAGATGATTATCTAGATGGTTCAAACAATAGCTACTTCTAGCTGGTCCTGGCTCTTGCTGAAGTTGCAGTCATCTGTCTACAAGACACAAAGAATTCACTCTTGTGCTGGTCTCGGTGATGGTCACCTTTCATACTTCCACCTTTCACCCTTCACTGACATAATGAAACAGATAGGCTCTGCTGTCATGCTGACCTGCGTTTAAAATCTGGCTATACTTTTAAGAGTGCTGTGTTTTTGAATCTAGTTGTTCATTTTCAAAATGAACCCATCTCCCCATTAGTGATGTTATGGGATGATTAAATGAGGTATGGGTGAAAGTGATTTAGCACGGTTCCAGGCACACAGTAGTTTGATGCATGTTATCTATTATAGTCAATGGTTCTGCTTCCCGAAATCAGTACCAACCTGAGAAATGTGTTTAGGACATTATACTATGGGTAGGGGATAAGGGAGCAGCTGGAAAACAGGAGTTACAGGGCACTGTATCTGCCTCTTAAAGAATTTACAAGCTCTAAACATAGAAAAGTGAGCACTAAAAGCAACCTTAGAAACCATTTGTTCCACTCTTCCCATTTTTCTAATAAGGAAAACTTATGAAAACAAAGCTAATAGGGCAGCATGGTTCTGTCTGACAGGCTGTGAGCTTCAAAATGAATCGAACATACTTGACACATTTGGTCAAGAGATGATTTGGGTTATATGCCTCCCTTTTCTGTTTTTCCTTCCCCCTTTAAAATGCTACAGTGAAAGTGGACTGTGGTGAGATCCACATTCTTTTCACCATGCGCTACCTTTGGGTCTCCACTCATCCTCACTGCGTAATCTCACCTGTTATCTTGATCAACCGCCTATTGTACTTCAGCATTAAATCTCGAGCAAGTAATCTGTTTTCCTCAGGCGTGTAGTAGAACCACGTGTTTAGTTTTGTCTCACCTTGCCTTTCTAAATTTGGATACTTTTAAGAATAAATATGTGTTTAGAGAAAGGAGTTTAAGTATACATGCCAAATGGCAGAGAGAGAGGGTGGCTTTTCCATTTCTATTATACCCTGCCGAGGCATTGACTCTACCCCTCCCCAAATGAAATTGAAATTGGGCATCAATATCCCTGCCTGTTCGCCTTCAGTATTCTTTTTTCTTTTTTATTTTTTGAGACAGAGTTTCACTCTTGTTACCCAGGCTGGAGTGCAATGGTGCAATCTCGGCTCACCGCAACCTCCGCCTCCTGGGTTCAGGCAATTCTCCTGCCTCAGCCTTCTGAGTAGCTGGGATTATAGGCGCGCACCACCATGCCCAGCTAATTTTTTGTATTTTTAGTAGAGACGGGGTTTCACCGTGTTGAACAGGATGGTCTCGATCTCTTGACCTTGTGATCCACCCAGCTCAGCCTCCCAAAGTGCTGGGATTACAGGCTTGAGCCACTGTGCCCGGCCACCTTCAGTATTCCTTTATTCTATAGCTATATAATTCAAACTCTAAGAGAAAGAAGTTCTTTCCCTCTGTCTCAACTCTGCAGGAGGGAAATTAATCCCTTCCTTTCATCCCTCCATGTCCACTCATCCCTATCCTAGCTCCTTTTTAAAAACATGAGGAGTTAATATGGCTGCACAGAGCTGAGGAGATTCTTTAGTCCTGGTGTTTCTACTAGGATCATCTTCTCTGCAGCCCAGGCATCTTAATTTTTTTAATACCACATACTCCTTTGACAGGCTAAGGAAGCCTAGAGAGTCCTTTGCTATGTAGTGCTTTGAAATGCAAGACATAAAATTCATAAATTGCAAAGAAAACTAATTATATTGAAGTAGTTAGCAAGTTATGAAAAAATTGTGATGTAGGACCATATGTGCCTTTATTAACATATTAAATAAGATCTAGTGGTGGGGCTAATAACCACCATAATCTCAAAGCAGTGACGAGCACAAATGTTATTCCTAGACAGCTGCAGCAACTGTAATGTGGTATGAAAATGTCTATTATTTCTAGTGATGACAGCCATAAGCTGTGATTTCTTTCCTACATTCATAATGGTAGAAAATGCTAAATTCTAGTTAGCAGTGAGTAAAAATGAAGATGTAATTTTTTCCCATTTGTGAATTCTTTCCAAGAATCTCTTTGCCCAGGTTAAGAACTCCAGCTGAGCTTCCTACCACAGATCTCAGTAGGCCTGACCCAGGTTAGACATTCTGTCCTGCACGTCCTTTCTTTCATGAAGGCAGAACTAAGGAGCTAATTTGGGGCTCCTCTTGGGGATGGGCTATTTCTTCTCTCCATGTCTTGCTTCAAGAACATCTAGATAGGAAGGTCTAAAGTTTTTAATTTAGGTCAGGGAAAAACAAATGTACTTTACCAGTTAGAAAATGTTTTCTATAGTAGCAAGTTGTCTCTTCTATTACCCAAAGTCTTCACTTCTGATATTTACATAATATGTACTTAATGACTTCATGTACTCTGATTCTTTCTATAGAGAGACCCATGGATAGATCGATAGATAAATATAGATAAATATAAACAGAGATATAGTGTGTATATATGTAAGTAGAGATATACATACATATATTTTGTATTTTTCATCCTTTAAAATTTGGAGATGACCTTAAGGCTTTTTCCATAAAGAGAACTTTACTAGAAGAAAAGCTCCATGAGGGAAGGGGCTATGCTTTGTTCACTGCTGTTTCCACAAAAATTAGGAGTGTCTAGTCCTACTTGAATATTTATTGAGTATATAGCTGAAAGGTATTCTGTAGGTACAAGTGGGCTTCTGAGGATCTGGGGGTTTACCTGAAACCCGCATTAAAAGAGAAAGCCAAGTATCCCAGAAGCAGTCTTTATAAAATCAAAACCAAGCCTCAAATTTTCCTCTTAAGAAAATAAATACCTACATACCTACATACATACCTGCATATTTAATAACAACCAAGCCATGCTGTCATGAAATAGCAAAAGATTTTGTTTTATTTTTAAGTCAAAATAAAAGGTTTGTATTGCTATAGCAATGATCTAGAAGACATGAAACAAAAGTTTGAAGTAAGCGGAAGTAAAGCTAACTACGTATGCATACCAGTGCAGAGGAAATTGAACGAAGTAAATGGAAATTGTTTACTGAACTCTTCAAGCACTGGTAGAGTGGCTGTGCCACCATGGGTGACTGGTACCAATGTGTTGAATAAATGAATGAATGAGCTAACAGTTCTGTACCAGGTAACTTCTTCCTCATCTTAAACTTCCAACACTGCACAGAGATGCTAGACTTTATATAAGTTGAGTAAAGCGAGCTAAAATGTGAATATTTCATTGAGAGAAAGATTGCAGAGAATAAAGAAGGAATTGGTGGTCAGACAATGTGACTTCTGGTTAACCACAAAAAACTGGGTAGGGCCAGCAGTAGCTCAGGTTCTGATATGATAAGAGGGAGAAAGGTGCACAGGAGTGGGAAGTCCGTTAGGAACGCAGAGGGGCTCTGCTCGTGCGTGTCGCCCAATTGTAGCACTGAAGTCTTAGAGTCCCTGAATTAATTTAGATGCTATGTGGTGTATTTTATTTTCTAACAAAAGATTTCTCAAACATGCCTGAAAAATGCTCATACAACCTCCCTTAGAATGTCTCCAGTGATACAGATCACACCACTTTTTAAACTGGACAGCTCAATTATTAATATAATTTTGTAAAGCTTCATCTTTTTTTTTTTTTTTGACAAGGTCTCGCTCTGCCACCAGGCTGGTGTGCAGTGGCATGATCTCAACTCACTGCAACCTCTGCTTCCTGGATTCAAGAGATTCTCCTGCCTCAGGCTCCCAAGAAGCTGGGACTACAGGCGCGCACCACCATGCCCAGCTAACTTTTATACTTTTAGTAGAGATGGAGTTTCACCATATTGGCCAGGATGGTCTCGATCTCTTGATCTGCCTGCCTTAGCCTCCCAAAGTGCTGGGATTACAGCTGTGAGCCACCGAGCCAGGCCCAAAACTTCATCTTTATAATGCTTGAAATATACCACCTTACAATCACACCCAACACCGAGCATAATGCCTATACAGAGAAACCACTCACTTATTTCATTTGTTGAGTTGACAGTCTCACTTTTACCCTTGGGTCAGGGGACTCCACTCACTTGCAGATAACAGACTGTCTCTTTTTTCTCAGAAGAGAGTAATTAGGAGCAGCGCCATAGCAGACAAGAGTTCAACATCACATGATCACAGTTCCATTTATTTATTTAACAAATATGTGTCTCAGCCTTTTAAAGCAATACCTTCTTGATAATACTAGGTGAGAAAAGAGGATGTATGAAAGCAATACAACTCTTCAAATAATAGCATCCACTTCCAGGGGCATCACTCTCAAAATGTTCCCTTCCCCAGAAAAAATTTTCTAAAATCTATCAATAGTCATATTTTGCCCAAACGTTAGCCTTTATCATGGGAGCTGAGGTTTATCATTTTTACCCTTGGTACCCAAAGGAGACCAAGACACTCAGGTGGTGTGATGTAATCTCATCAAAATATAATGAATCCATCATAATATTGGATGGATTCAATAAACTAGGAGTTCCATTGACATAGTAACTGAAATATTTTTCTCATGATTTCATCACACACTGAGTTTGTAATTATATAAAAGCAGAGTTTCACATTGAATCTATGTCTAATTATTTTTCAACCAGGTTGTTCCTATAAATTTACCCTTTTTTTAAAATGCAGAACTTAGTAACTACTCCTATTAAAAATTTCATTTTGTTGGTTTTTAATAATGTAATAGTTCAACTTTTTAAGAGCTTCTATATTTTCATTTTCCTTCTGTTTTTCTCTAGCTCAGATGTTAAGGGATCTCTACACTCTGAATTTTGATTCCCTCCTTCTTTCACAAGCATTGCACCTGCCTTTCTCCATCATCCCTTAACTCTCTTTTAAATTTGATCTTTTGCACTTCTGCACTGCTTTCACTGAAATTGGGTTCAAAGATAACCACTTCACTTTTAATTAAAAAACATTTTAAGTCTTTATCCTATTGGATCTTTTCTTAGTACTTAGCGGTGTTGATCATCTTTTATTTGTGAAAATGTCTCTTTCCCTAAATTTTATTGCATAATTTGCTTGTGGTTCACCTTGTACCATACTAATTGTCTTTGAGCTTCTTTTTTCTTTAAGTATCATTGTACCTCATGCTTTCACATTTATTCTCCATTTACTCGGCTACTTCCATGTCTCCAAAGGTATATCACCACTCTTAGTCTAGATTTCTTTCCTTAGCTACTAGACATAGATTTTCCACTGACTGCTGGAAAATTAAATCTCTACAACCTTAAACATCCTAAACTCAATATTTTTAAAATTTTTAATTTTAGCCAGCGAGATTCTCTGCCTTCTTTTCTATGAAATTCATCCTCTACATCACTGTCCAACAGAGACCAAGCACAGACATTATCAGGTCAATTATATTATTATAGAATACATTCTACATTGATTTAGCTTGCTCTGCAAGACTCTTCACAATACAGTGTGTATACTGAATTCACTATATGCAGACTCAACTCTAAGTGCTTTATTTATATTAACTCATTAAATTCAACAACCCTATAAAGTAGGAACTATTACCGCCATTTTAGAAATGAGGAAATGGGTGTAACATGGAAATAACTTGCTCGAAATCAATAGCTGTTAAGTGTGGGAGCCAGGACCCAAACCCAAGGGGTCTGGCTCCAGGATCTATTATTTTAACTACCACAGGATATTGCTTTTAATAATGTGGCCTCCTTAGGTTTTCGGATTTAGCATGCTGTAATTCTGCACCACACTTACTGTTTTTCAGAAACAAAATTTCTTGCAGTTTCTCCCGAACTCTGTGTCTTTCCAGGACTCTAAGGCCTCAATTACAGTGTTACTGGGGCCAGAATGCCTTTCTGTCTCTCTTGATTCTTGGTATCTTTGGTGTCTTAAGAACAGAATAGGAGCCGGGCGCGGTGGCTCAAGCCTGTAATCCCAGCACTTTGGGAGGCTGAGGCGGGTGGATCACGAGGTCGAGAGATCGAGACCATCCTGGTGAACATGGTGAAACCCCGTCTCTACTAAAAATACAAAAAATTAGCTGGGCATGGTGGCACGTGCCTGTAATCCCAGCTACTCAGGAGGCTGAGGCAGGAGAATTGCCTGAACCCAGGAGGCGGAGGTTGCGGTGAGCCGAGATTGCGCCATTGCACTCCAGCCTGGGTAACAAGAGCGAAACTCCTTCTCAAAAAAAAAAAAGAACAGAATAGGAAAAGGTAAGAAGCTAAGAAGCTAACCAAAGGTTGCAGCTTCAGGTGAGTTGTAGCATCACTAATCCCTTGGGTAGGTCTGGATTGCCTCACTTTGAGGAGAACAGAGTTTTATACCTCTGCACCTGTCAGATATTGCCTACATGCATGGGATAAGGTGGTAGGGACTGTCGTAACTCCCAGGCATCTCCAGCTAAGACAACTCCAATCATCCAAAGACAATCAATTGTCTAATTGTCCCTGCTTATAAAAATTGAAATTGATCTAAGATTAGTTTTTCTTAGAACAAAATGAAATATAAATTATCAATAAGTTAATTATTTGTTCATGCTTCCATATCAAGATAAAAAATTGTAGAGATCTTTTGAATTCAGGGTTTTATATAAGTGACAACAACAAAACAACACAAATAGCTGATCAGGTCAGAGTCTAGCACAATCTCTCTCACTTAATAGGTGTGTAATAAATAGGGGACAGAGAAATAAATGACAAGTGAAGCTGTGTTTACTGTATATGTTACCTTTTGGGTTCTAATGTAATATTTTCCCTAATCCCAGAAAGCAATACATATTTTATGAAATTTCAAAAGCAAAACATTGAAAACCATTAAGACATATATAGAATGGGCCAGGTGCGGTGGCTCACGCCTGTAATCCCAGCACTTTGGGAGGCCGAGGCAGGTGGATCATGAGGTCAAGAGATGGCAACCATCCTGGCCAACATGGTGAAACCCAGTCTCTACTGAAAATACAAAAACTTAGCTGGGTGTAGTGGCACCCACCTGTAGTCCCAGCTACTTGGGAGGCTGAGGCAGGAGGATCACTTGAACCAGGGAGGCGCAGGTTGCAATGAGCCAAGATTGTGCCACTGCATTTCAGCCTGATGACAGAGCAAGACTCTGTCTCGAAAAAAAAAAAAAAAAAAAAAAAAAAAAAAAAAAAAAAAAAGACCTATACAGAAGGCAGAAAGTATTTTTAATCTAAAACTTTAGGTATATCTATGTTCACAATTTGATATATGTTCATATGCTATACTATGGATGATCTTAGCCAAAAGGCAGAGAAACAATGTCCATATAATATACATGCATACATATACATACATTGTTACATAAATAGAAATACTTTATATGTAATTTTCTCGTTTCCTTCTCTAACAGCATAGTAGCAAGAATATTTTCATATACTATTCACCCCTATTCCCCTACAGATCTACTAGTTGTACATAAGCTATTTATTTAAAAATTTATCACTTTTACTAATGACTTGAAATACCACTGTTATTGCGTATTGACTGCCCATTTGTACTTGGATTTATTTCTGCATCTTTCATCTCGTTCTCCTAATTTACCCATTTATACTCCAGTACTAAACAAGTTTTAGTAACAACGACTCTTTTTTTTTTCTTTTTTTTAATTGCCCAGATACAGACTGGGGAAAATAACTTTTGATAGATTGTAGATTTAGTCCACACCTCCATTCTCTTCTTTTTCAAAAATATATCATACAAATTTCTCATCTATCCACAAATAGTAATCTTAAAGATATTTCTATTGAATTTGCAATAAATTTGAGATTTTTGAAGAGAGAAGAGACAAAGGACATATTTACAATAATATGTATTTCTATTTTAAAAGTGTGTCTTTTTTATTGTACTTTAAGTTCTGGGACACACATGCTGAACGTGCAGGTTTGTTACATAGGTATACATGTGCCATGGTGGTTTGCTGCACCTATCAACTGATCACCTAGGTTTTAAGCCCCACATGCATTAGGTATTTGTCCTAATGCTCTGCCCTCTTTGCCCCCACCTCCCAACAGGCCCCAGTGTGTGATGTTCCCCTCCCTGTGTCCATGTGTTAGCACTGTTTAACTCACACCTATGTGTGAGAACATGCAGTGTTTGATTTTCTGTTCCCGTGTAAGTCTGCCTAGGATGATGGTTTCCAGCTTCATCCATGTTCCTGAAAAGGGCATTAACTCATTCTTTTTTATGGCTGCATAATATTCCATGGTGGATATCTGTCACATTTTTTAAATCCAGGCTATCATTGATGGGCATTTGGGTTGGTTCCAAGTAAAAGCCTATCTTTTTCAAAAAACAAAAGACCAATTTACGTTCTCAGATCGGGAGAAGAAAGGTTACAGTTCTCTTAATAAGGGTCCAAAACATTCCTTAACAGGTCTAACCTTCAGCATTTTATCATTTCTCTTTTTATTGCAAATGATATCTTTTCTTCTAAGTGATCTGTTATTAGTATGCAAGAAAGTTCTTTAATTTTGAATATTAATTTTGTACTCTATCATTTGTTTGAACTCTCTTATAAATTCCACTATTTGTTTCCTTTTGAATCTTTAACAAATACAATATTAAGTCTAGACCATAATTTTGTCTCCTTCATTTGTTATACCTTTTCTTTCTTTATCAAAGTTATTGACAAGTACACCTAATTTCTGAACACTGTTTAACAGTGTAATAGTAAATATGGTAATATAGTTGTCTTATGTATGGTTAATTTTAGGGAACATGTTACTGGTGTTCTTATTAAACCTAATATTAGATCATAATTAAAATATATGAATATATGAAGAAAGAGAGAAAGGAAGAGGAAGAGAAAATGAGAGGTGTGATTGTTTAAAAATTATTAAGCTTTCATAACATTCAATGACATATTTCACCAACTGCTTTTATTGTCATCTAGGAAAATAATTGTATGTGGCTTTATAGTATATACTTTTATTGTTAGATTTACTAACATTAAATCAATCATCTATGCTCCTATGATTAACCTAACTTGATTAAGATCATTGCTCTAGATGTGTTTCTTTTACCCTTCATACAGTTGGGCTTTCCTTTTTATTAATCTCTAAAGTAATTTTTAATAAGTTTGTCCAATTAACATTTATACGAGATTTGGTCTTTCTTTACCATTGTGTTTTCAGGTTTTAAAGCCCTGCTCTTATTTCTCTACAACATGCTATGCATTTGTTGGGATTTGTATGTTTGTGGTTTTACTTTGGGTAATTTGGAGGTTTGTTGTCTTTTTATTTATTCTAGATATGAGCTCTACAACTTGAGATAATGTCCTTAAACCTCCATTGCTTGAGATAGTATCTTTAAACAATTAGAAGACAAGGTATTTGTACGCTGATATCTCCATTTCTCATTCGTATTTTTCCCTCCACCATTCAATCTCAGTTCTTCTAATGGTCATCCTTATTCATTACAGTAATATACTTAAACAGTGATTTTTGATTCACCCACTTTTAATGGTGTATATTATTAGCACTTCTGGTCTGAAAATGAAAACATTTACTTATTTCTACTATTTTCAACTCTCTTTCCACTGTATCAAAATTTGGCATACTTATATTTTTATTTATCTATCATTATACTTTCAGTGGTTTAGGCTTAGTTCTTATTAATTTTACCACCTTACTATTTCCAAGACTTCTCTATTGATTGTTCAGGTGTCTGAAATTTTCTTACATGCACTTTAAAGTGCTCATGACTGCTAATTTCTAGGTTTTTTTCTTGCTTAAAATAACTATTTCTTGCCTTGGTTGAGATGATTTCTGGCTTTTTATTTCTCTTAGCATTCTGTAGACATTATTCCACTGACTTTCAGTGCTAAATTTCGCTGTGGCCAAGTCTGATGCTAGTCTGATTCTTAATAAATGGTCATTTGGGTAGAGGGCTGAGACAGTGCTTGTATCAATAGTTCCCCCTCTATCACTGATATATAACTTTACCAAGCTATGTCTTGATGTTTATAACTGCATACCTTAAGACCCTCTAAGTCCAGTATTTCAACTATATCAAAATTTTTTTTATTGTATTATAACTTTGAATTTTTTTTTTTTTTTTTTTTTTTTTTTTTTTTTTTTTTGAGACAGAGTCTCGTCTGTCACCAGGCTGAAGAGCAGTGACACAATCTTGGCTCACTGCAACCTCAGACTCCCTGGTTCAAGCCATTCTGCCTCAACCTCCTAACTAGCTGGGATTATAGGCATGCGACACCATGCCGAGCTAATCTTTGTTTTTTGTTTTTGTTTTTGTTTCTGTTTTAGTAGAGATGGGGTTTCACCATGTTGGCCAGGATGGTCTCAATCTCTTGACCTCATGATCCACCCACCTTGGCCTCCCAAAGTGCTGGAATTGCAGGCATGAGACACTGTGCCCAGCCATAACTTTGAAATTTTAATGTTTATTTATCCTGTTAACTTTCTAAGGGACACCAGTGATGCACCTATTAGTTCTTTATATGAATCTCATGTCTATTACTTTTCTCATACTAATTTCCATGTATGTGTTTGCTTTTCGCAATCCTATTTTCCATAATCTTTACTGTTGTTTCAAGAACACCTATTGTCTTTTGTTGTTGTTGTTGCTACTAATGTGACTTTCATTTATAAAATTTTTCTACTTTTGATTCCTGAATTCTCTCACCTTAATTTTTGTCATATTCCTTTGTCTTATTATTTCTTCTTTAAACTCTCATATCCATTTTTTTAAATGTTGTGTCAAAAGGTTATTTTCTCTTTGATTTTCTTAGTTTCCTAGGGTGTGTTAACCCACAGTGGCCATCTGCTTCATGATATAATGTGTATACCTTATAGTGAAGGTAAAAAAAAAATTCACTAAGGTATAATGTGTATACCTTATAGTGAAGATATACACTTTACACCTTAGTGATTTTTTTTTACACGTGTTTCTTATAGTGTCTAGTGGGGACTATGTCTATGGTTTTCTTGCTATTACTTCAAATGAGGACCATTTTCATTTGTTCATATGGTCAACTATTTGTTGATGTATCACAAGAACAGAACTGAGTTGGATTAAGAGACAGCTTGGATGTTAGTCTGCAATCTCTTCCTTACCAATTGACCAATCGTCTTAGCCAGTTTGAACTGCTGTAACAAAGTACCATAGACTGGGTGGCTTATAAGAAACAGAAATTTATTTCTCGCAATTCTAGAGGATAAGTCTGAGACTAGGTGCCAGTATGGTTGGGTTCTGGTGAGGGTCCTCTTCTGGTTGCACTGCGAACTTTTTGTGTAACTTCATATGGCAGAAAGATGGCAAGACAGCTCTCTGGGGTCCCTTTTAAATGACACTAATTCCATTTATGAGGGTTTTATCCTCATGACCTTAGTATCTCCCAAAGCTGCCACCTCCAAACACCATCACACCAGGGATGAGGATTTCAATATATGAATTTGAGGGGACATAAACATTTAGTGTACTGCACCAATACTCTATAAATGTGTCTTTGCTCTGGGCTAGCAGGATGCTCTGGATTTGAAATCAGAATATACAGCTCTGAATTCTGGTGCCAGCTCTTAGCTCTATAACTTTGGTAGGTTACTTTAACTCTCTGAGCCTCATGATCTGAATTTTAAAAATTGGTATAACAATAACACCCACTTCACAGATACAGATAATTTATGTGAGATACAAAGTCCAGTGTATGCTACACAGCTGGTGCTTAATAGTATTTATTGTTAGAGGAAAAACCCCATTTAGTAATCTTTGGTGTAAATATTTAGTAATTTAACATTACAATTGACCTAGCAATCTCATTACTGGGCATATATTCAAAGGAATATAAAATTTTCTATCATAAAGACATATGCACATGTGTTTACTGCAGCACCATTTACAATAGCAAAGAAGTTTGAATCAACCTAAATGCCCATCAGTGGTAGACTGGATAAAGAGAATGCAGTACATATACACTATGGCACTATGGCCATAAAAAAAGAATGAAATCATGTCTCTTGCAGGAACATGGATGGAACTGGAGGCCATTATCCTTAGCAAACCAACGCAGAAATAGACGGCCAAATACCACATGTTCTCGCTTATGAGTGGGAGCTGAATGATGAGAACACATGGACACACAGAAGGGAACAACAGACTCTGGGGCCTACTTGAGGGCAGAAGGTGGGAGGATCAAGAAAACTAACTATTGGGTACCTGGGTAACAAGATAATCTATACAACAAACTCCCATGACATTTGTTTACCTGTATAACAAATTTGCACGTGACCCTGTACTTAAGTTAAAAATAAAATAAGCTTATCATCTGTAAGATTGATTTACCATTCACTGTTTCTTCTTCACTCTGTCATAGCATGTATCACTTTCCTATTGCTCCTGAGCCAAGTTACTACAAATTTAGTTGCTTAAACAAACATATGTTTATTAACTTATAGTTCAGGAGGTCAAAAGTCCAAAATACATCTCACTGAACCAAAATCAAGATGTCAACAGGATTGCATTCCTTTCTAAGGATGTAGCAGAGAATTCATTTCCTTGTCTTTCTAGCTTCTGTAAGTGGGCTGCGTTCCTTGAAATGTAGTCTCTTCCATCTTCAAAGCTAGCAATGGCCAATAGAGTCTTTTTCTTAAAGCTTTCTGGTTCTGACTCTCTTGCCTCCCTCATTCCCATATAAAGACCCATGTGATTACAGTGGACCTGCCTTCATAATCCAGAATAATCTTCCTATCTCAAGGTCAGTTGATTAGCAGCTTTAATTCCATCTGCAATCTTAAGTCCTCCTTGCCATATAACCTAGAATTTTCACAGGTTCCCAGGATTAGGACATGAACATCTTTTCAAGGCCATTGCCACACAGCCTGCTTTCTGGAAACATGATGTATGTTTTTAAATCAAGTCCATCTCTTTTTTTCTGTCAGTAGTCTCAGAAAAGATTGAGAAGCCCTCCACATACCTAGACTTGCATCTCAAGCTGAGCCATATATTTTTGCCCTTTGGTATGTCTAACCTTATTTTGGAGAAGTTTGCACAGGGTTCAAATTCTACAGGGGATGAATCTGTTCTAGGTTTCTACCTTTGACTATGTCTGTTTTCACAGGCCCCAAATATTCTTTTTCATAGCCCTGAGGTGTGATTGCTCTCTAGAATGACTGAAAATGGAGTTTTCTGCTTTAATGATTCTATATTTAGTTTATTTCAGGAAGGCAAGTAAAAGTACCTTTATTTTCCCATCTTCACGAGACACATTCATCTACTTTTTACGTCATATGTATTAGAAATTCCTTGAAGGGGCCATATTTATGATAGCCTTTCCTACCTTCCAACTCAAATGCAGGTTTTTCTCTAACATTATACTGCGTTGGTCATTTTAAGAAGTTTAATATCATATTTAAGAGATTACATATCCAATTTCAAGGTACCACATTACCTGAACACTCACCCCCTTGATTGCATATTTCATAAACTGCTATCACATTTCTTCTCTGCCTGTATTTATATGTACATACATATAAACGTGTGTGTGTGTGTGTTTGTGTGTGTGTGTGTGTGTACATATTTTTGTTTCTTGCTGTTCTTACTTTCTGGAAAGAAGGAGTGACAGTTTAATCCAATTTTATGTGGACATATCGTGATCCTGTAAATAATTGTAACCACCGTTTTAAACTGATTGGTGGGCTAATTGCTAAGAAATTTTACATATTGGAGCTTGCAAAGATTTCAGAAATTGTCCTCCGCTTCTCTGACCATTTATTGCATTCACAGATCTGGTAAGAGTAATTGCTTAATTTTAAATATTTTGTGCTTATCAGCTTACAACAATCCAAAGCAAAAGTGTGTTTGGGAAGTAAATTATTCCCTAAATAGGTGACCCTGAAGCCTCATGAAATAACTGTACCTTCCTCACTTATTAATAAGCATCATTTCCAGGCAACCAAGATGTATTGAGTTGGGAGTCCCTAAGTGTGAGAGGGTCCAGAAATAGCTTTGACTTTTCCTTTTTTTAATTTACCTTGTGGGGCTATGGGGAATGAACAATCCTTTAGTCTGTCAATATCACCAGCAACAGCACCACATGAAGTGAGGATGGGGAGGGGAGGAGTGAAGTGATGGGGGAGGCTCAGCTGAAAAGATGGAATATCTGTTTTACACAGAAGAGGGTCCTCAAAACTCTGCAGAGCTGAAATGTCAAAAGCAGCCACTGAAAAAGAACTGAGTCATCAGAATTTTGACACTGACAGTGCTACAGTACATACATATGTGTGAATTCTAACATCACTGACTGCTATATCCACAGACTAGAAACGTTCTGTTTCTGTCTTTAGTCTTCAGTAAGTTTAATTATTTTATATTGATTTATTCATCTATGTCTCGTCTCTATTTTTTTAAATGTCTTCCACTCAACATATACCAGTATGCATTATGTCTCTAAAACTGGATACTGTATTTGAATATCCTTATAAAGTAATTTTTTCTTATCTAGTATAGAGGGCTATTCAGGAGATCAAATGAAATTATGTATCAGAAACACTACAAAAAGTAGAAAATAACACAAATACTTGTTACTTCTGTTAACCAAATTTATGAAATTGATGCAATCTAATATACTGAAGATACTACTACAGTATCAATTATAATTTTACAGCAAAGCAAAGGGTCATTTGCACAAAACGTAGAACCATATTTTCTTTGCAGAGTTTTCTTTTAATTTATCCAAAGATTATCATTCTTAACCGACAAAACTAGATGCCACTGTTTCCATGCATTCATCTAATTTAGCAGTGTTTTGGGGCAGAATTCAACCTTTGACAAAGCTGTTGCTAAACCAAGCATTAACTTCTGAATGGGAAGAAAATTCTCATGGTTTCGTTAAAATATGATGTTAGAAGAACAACACAGTATGGTGCTGTAGAAATACTACTAGGGTCAGGTGTATATCGAGCCCTAAAGACCTCTGTATCTTTGTCAACTTCTGCATCCTAAGTCTGTTAACTCATTTACAAAGTACAGCAAGTAACAGCTGCCAGTAAGGTGGATTTGAGGCTCAAAAATAAATTATTTATAGAAAAATGATGTGTATTTATGTAATTATACATAGAATATGCATGTGTGTGTCTGTATACATAAACACACAAACACGCACACACATATAAATATACATATACAATATATAAATATATAAATATATATATATCTGATTGGCTTGGGGCAAAAGGGAAAAAATTAGCAGTTTTCTAGACTTGCACGATCCAAATGGTAGCCACTATTGATATGCCTAATATGGCTACTTAGCCCCAGTAATGTGGACAATACCACTAAGGAAATGAATCTTCAATTTAAAAGAAAAAAAAAACATAGCATTCAAATTAAGATGTGATATGATTAGAGAATATATACTAGATTTCAAAGACATTTAAAAATGAAAAACATTTTATGAATAATTTTTATATTAATCATGTCTTGTGGTCTGGACAATGTCCATCCAATGATGTCAGGCTCTAAACTCTGAGGTCTGTAAATGTAACCTGATTTGGAAAGAAAGTCTTCACGTATGTGCTTAAAGATTTTGAGACAAGGAGATTATCCAAGAAACATCTGGATGGATCCTAAATGCCATCACATTTCCTTATAAGTGGAAGCTGAGCTGAAGAAGCTTAGACAACTATAGAATAGGAGACTGCTGTGTCACCATGGAGGCAAATAATGGAATGATGTCACTGCAACCCAAGAAATGCAGGTAGACACCAAAAGCTGAAAGAGTCAAGGAATAGATTCTCCCTTAGAGCCTCCAGAGGGAGCATGGCCTTGCTAATACTTCAATTTTTGCCCAGTGACACTGTTTCAGACTTGGGCCTCCAAACCTCTCTATCCTCCAGAGGGAATCATTTTCTGTTGTTTTAATTCACCAAACGTGGTAATTTGCTATAACGGCTCCAGGAAACTAATACACTTATTGAAAGGATATTTTGGTCATATTGAGTTAAATCAAATGTTTATCTCCATTTATGAAATAAAGATATCGGTGATATGGTTTGGCTATGTCCCCACCCAACTCTCTTCTTCAATTTTAGCTCCCATAATTCCCACGTGTTGTGGGAGACACCCAGTGGAAGATGATCGAATCATGGGGGTGGTTTCCCCATACTGTTCTCATGGTAGTGAATAAGTCTCATGAGATCTGATGGTTTTATAAGGAGTTTCCCTTTTCACGTGGCTCTCATGCTCTCTTGTCTGCTACCATGTAAGACCTGCCTTTCACCTTCTACCTTCCACCATGATTGTGAAGCCTCCCCAGCCACATGAAACTAAGTCCATTAAACCTCTTTTTCTTTATAAATTACCCAGTCCGACGTATGTCTTCACCAGTAGCATAAAAACAGACTAATACAGTAGACCAGCATATATTCAAAATTAAGTTTACCCTATAGTTTGTCTGTTGTCTCCATTATTTTGAACAAACTTTCCTTTGTAAATATAAACATCATAAATAAGGAGATTTTTTTCTATCAAAATCTTCTTATAAAGACAGAACACAAATAGTGTACAGAGAAGGTCATTTATTCTTTGGCTTGTCTAACAATCTCTAATAAAAGACAAGAAAACTAGAATCCTGGACATCCATTTTGCTTTCAGTGGTAGGAAAGCCAAATCTATACACAAAAAGGAAACTAATATATCCCAAAAGACCTTAGTAATGTATGTGTCTTCACATACTCCAAATGTAGAGATTAGTTTACTAAATGCTTAAAGTGTATTACCATTTACACAGTACCTTTTTCTTCAAAGTGGTTTGCAAATATGAACTTTTCGTTTTGCTATCTTTATTACATATCATATAATACTGAGAAGAGGGCCCAAGTGGGGGTTGGAGAGGGATAATTTAAGATATGTGTATTTCTTTTTTGTTTGTTTGTTTCCTGGCCTTACCATTGTGTAAGTCAGCCAACAGAATAGCAGCAATTATAGGCAACACACCATAATGAGATAATTTGTTGCAAATAATCTCCACCGTTATTCTATCAGTGCGATTCCACAGAGCCTCTACAGATAGCAAAATTCTGATTTGCTGGGGTTTGTATGTTTATAAGCATATTATAGACAGATGGGGGCTCATCTCTTTTGCTTTACTTGAGCTCCTCATAGAAAGGAGCATGTGTGCATGCATTAGCTGAACCATCAGCTAATGAACCTTCATCAGAATGAGGGCATCAAACCTCTTGTTTGACTTAGAAGTGGAAACAGAGGACCAGAGAGGGGCACCGCCACTCCTGCTTCCTGGAGAAACACTGCTTGATGGCCAATTATCCTCCTTGTTTTTAGAAGAGATTGCAGACCTTTTCTAAGAGATTGTCAATCAGCGTTGAACTCACCTTTCTGCTGTGTGGCTCCTCCTATGTGTTTACTGTCTCCAGTAATAACAGTGCCATCTCCATGCCATAATTGTGTCTCCTTCAAATCATCTCTGTTCTCACCCTCACTTCTAATGCTGACTTTAATCTGCTCACTGAACCTATGTGGTACCTCTTTTAAAGTTTCCTCTTCTTTCCATTTCCAGAGCTGCTCACTTAGTGGCCCCAATTGCCTTTTACTAACCCACTTTTTATTAAACCACTTTATTGAAGTATGATTGACATGTAAAAAGCTATACATATCTAATACATACAATTCTGTAAGTTTGAGGATGAGTATACATCATGAAACCATCACCACCAACAGGGCCACAGGCATATCCATCACCTCCCTAAGCCTCCTCTCCCTGCCTTTATTATTATTGTTATTATCATTATTATAGTTTGTGTGGTAAGAAGACAACATAAGCTCTACCCTCTTAGCAAATTTTAAGTATGCAGTACGTTATTATTATCTATAGACATCTTACTTTAGAGTAGACTGTAAGTATTTGTCCAAAGAAACAGAAACCAGGACCTCAAGGAAATACCCACACTCCTGTGTTCTTTGCTACATTAATCACAACAGGCAAGATATGGAAACAGCCTAAATTTCCATTACCAGATAAATGGATAAAGAAAATGTGGTGAATACATATCAGAATAATATTCAACCTTAAAAAGGGGAAATCCTGCCATTTTTAACAGTATGAATGGGCTTGTAGGAGGACATTATGCTAAGCAGAATAAGGCAGACACAGAGGAATACTGTATAATCTCACTTATACGTAGGATCTAAAACAGTTAAACTCATAGAAGCAGAGAGTAGAATGATGGTTGTCAGGGCTGTAGGGAGAGAAATATACGGAGATGATGGTCAAAGACTATAAAGTTTCAGTTTATTCAGTTACCTTTCAACTTGATATTACCATGGACTTTTTACAAACCATTCAGCCTAAAATCTTTTTCTCTTCTCTTCTTCCCTCCATTCTATGCTTCATAGTGTCACCGTATTATTCTTCATAAAACCAGTTTGGGTGCAGTGGCTCAGGCCTTTCATCCCAGCACTTTGGGAGGTTGAGGCAGGCAGATTACCTGAGTTCAGAGATTCAAGACCAGTCTAGCCACATGATGAAACTCCACCTCTACTAAAAATATAAAAATTAGCTGGGCGCGGTGGCATGCTCCTGTAATCCCAGCTACTCAGGAGGCTAAGGCAGGAGAATTGCCTGAACCCAGGAGGCGGAGGTTGCAGTGAGCTGAGATCACACCACTGCACTCCAGCCTGGGCAACAGAGCGAGACTGTCTAAAAAAATAAAATAAAATAAAACTTCTTAAAATCAATCCCTAATCATGTTTCTCCACTCAGCAGCTTTCTAATTCCATCAGAAATAAAATTCCCACACTTTATTTTGGCCTTCACAGCCCTCCAAAGTTTGACATCACACCACCTTTCAACATCTCCGACAGGCCTTCCTCATGTAGCAGACATGCCAAAGAACCATGACTTCTTATTCTTTTCCAAGCGTTCTCTGTACTTTCATGCCTCTGTAAAGTTGTTCACATGATTCCTTTTCTTTTTCCTGTCCTCTTTCCATTATCTTTACTTAGCAACCATTTTTACTCATCTTTAGATGCCCAGCATAAATTTTTCTTTCTCCATGGAGCCATCTAAAATTCCTGTTATTGAAACTGACCTCTCTCACCTTGGTACTTTCTAAGCTTTCTAAGGAACTCATTCTATTCTGCCCTATATTGCCTTCTGAGCATATTTCATCTCCCTTTCAGAGCAGGAAATTATACAACTGGAGACCATGTCTTTTTCACCTTTCATTCTCGGGGGTGCCTAGAAGATGTCAGTTGTTCAATGAGGATGGATAGAATGAAATGCATTGAGTCCAAGCCACATTGGGTTTATGAGTAAGAGCAATATACAGTCACATTGAACTGAAACTTCTTTGGGGGTAAAGTTAAAATGGGAGAGACAAGAGACACCAAAACATAGTTTCTGGAGTTGAAGCCAGGCCAGAGCAATGGGGTTAACAGCAGTGCTCTTAGGCAAAGTGCTTGACCACATAGAATCATGAAAGCTCCTTTGCTCCCTTCCTGCTGGGAAACCCCTACAAGAGGGACTTGCTTTGAAAGAACAAGGTCTGCACACATGATTATTCTTTCCCTCTAAACCCCAGGGGTAGGATGCTGGTAATTACTTTTGGATCTATTCAGTGTAATTACACAACAATCCACAGCCACCTATAAATACTATGTCATTACACGGCATTGTCCTGGTAAACTCTACTATGTTTCCTTGTAGGGTAATTACTGCTGTGCCACAGGGCAAAGATTAGTGGCACTAAGGACTTCTAGCATTACACTCACATATCAGCTGCAGGACACTTTCCATTTGTAGAAACATAAACTGCAAAGAGGCAGCAAGTTGTGAAGTCTGAGGTGAAGAAAGAGGTTTTTCTCCCTTCTGCGAGGGGTTGGGGGAAAGATATCAGAATATTTGATCTTCATTTTCTCACAAATCATGGTGGAAAGAATTAAAGTAAGGAAATGGGTAGTAGATATCTATGTTGGTTTCTCTAAAAAATAAAATAGAGAGTACCAATAAAATATAGCAAAGCAATAACTCATCTTTCCATAAAAATAAGAAGAACCAAGAAGGTGGCCTGCATGTCTGCCTTTTTCACTATTTTATATAAACCATTAAAAAGCATTGAAATTTTTTTTCTCATCTTTATAACTTCCTCACTCCCAAGCGCCTAAAATGTGGTCTTTTTGCATAATTATAGACTCCATCTATAATTAATCAAGAAATGAAAAATGAACAAGGGAATAAAAGTAGAAAACGAAGTAACAGAGGAGGGAGGGAGGAAAGGTGCAAGAGGAAAGAAGGTAATAAATATATCCCTCAAATCAAGTCCAAAATGTTTCTTCTGCCCCTTTTTCATATGTGTGGTCAGAACACTTAACATGAGATCTGCTCTCTTAATGAAACTGTAAGGATGCAATAGCTTGTTAACTGTGGTCTACGGTGGCTTATTGTCAACTATAGTCTGTGCTGTACAGCAGATCTCTGAAACATCATCATCTTGCGTAACTGTAACTTATGCCTGGGAAACAACAACCTATATTCCTCTCCCCCCATTTTCTGGTAACCATCATTCTATTGTCTGCTACTATATATATATATATATATATATATATATATATATATATACATATATATATATTTTTTTTTTTTTTTTTTTTTTTTGAGACGAAGTTTCACTCTTGTTACCCAGGCTGGAGTGCAATGGCGCAATCTCGGCTCACCACAACCTCCGCCTCCTGGGTTCAGGCCATTCTCCTGCCTCAGCCTCCTGAGTAGCTGGGATTACAGGCACGTACCACTATGCCCAGCTAATTTTTTTGTATTTTTTAGTAGAGACGGGGTTCCACCATGTTGACCAGGTTGGTCTCGATCTCTTGACCTCGTGATCCACCTGCCTCGGCCTCCCAAAGTGCTGGGATTACAGGCTTGAGCCACCGTGCCCGGCCTGCTACTATACATTTGACAAAAGTGGAGGCATCAAACTTCCTGACTTCAAAATATAGTATAAAGCTACATTATACAGTATACATACAAAAACAGTACGATATTCATAAAAATAGACATACAGACAGAAAAACAGAGAACTCAGAGATAGACCCATGCATATATGGCTAACTGAGCTTCAACAAAGATGCCAAGAATATATGATTGGGAGAGAATCTCTCCACCAATTTGTTTTTACAGGCTGTCTGGAGTACCATGCTGAGAAAGACTACGTGAGAATGATTCTTGTGAGTACACAGCAGTTACTGGAAGGCACACATCAGGAAGCTCAGACATGGATTCTCTGCATCCTGAGAGTTTGAGCCCTTTATCCAGTTCTCCCAGGCTACAGGTAAGCTGCAGAGCTCAGATGACTGAACCCTGAGGCTTACATTGAACACCTGGGGCCATCAGATCTTTTTCCAAGGATGACTATGGTGGAGTTGGTACTACAGGGACATGGAGGAGGTTTTTGCCAAATGGACTGACCAATTTCATATTTGTTAGTTAACCAGTCCCCTAATCTAAGCAGCTGGGAAAAAAGAAAAATAAGGAAATGATGTAGTGATAAAATATACCCATGGAAAAAAAGTACTGTCTGGAATTTTGAAAAGATGATTCTACCCCTGTACTTCATCCATTGTCCCTTGTAATCCCAAACTATGGTTGGTTTTAACCTGATTTGCTATTAATGCTAAAATTAATCTGTCAAATTATTTTACCATATATGACTACTTATAAGCTCAGCAGCATCCAGTCCAACTCCTGCAGTTTCAAGATGAGGAAATGAGGCCTTTAAAGGTAAAGGGGCAGGTAGTTGGTGGCTGGTTCTAGATTAGAACTCTAACTTGCCAATTTCTATGCCATTATTTTGTTTTGTGTCTCCAACTGAAGGATATTAATCATTATGAACTACATTTTGAATCTTAAAGATGTTACTGCTTTGTCAAATATTAAGTATGTAGATATATATTTAATAGTTGTCTCTAGGAACAGAAATTAAGGTCAATTTCATTTTACTTCTTCATGTATTACATACACTTTTACAATGAGTGCATAATATTTTATAGTTGTATATATTTTTCTTTTGATATAAAGCTATTCTAACATGCTGTTAGTGGTGAAACTGGTAATAAATACATGGGAGTTTATTAATGATTCTCTGTATTTTATAAAACTTTTATAAGCAAAAATCTTAAAGGCTATGATGATTCCAGACTAGCACAATATTAGAAATGAAAGACATTTCAGAATTGCTTTAAGTACCTCATTTTATGGGTAATATAATTAAGATCAAGACAGCAGGTGATTTGCCTCATTAAAACCTATAAATACATAAAACAAAAATACAGGCATCTGCAATCTGAAAAGGTTTATAGAGTCTTTTTAATTCTGCATAGAGCCTATATAGTCTATGATTCCAACTGTTTGATATCCTGGAAAAGGTAAAACTACAGAGATAGTAAAAAAAAACTTCTATCAACTTTCTGCATCCTGAAAGTGAAAGATCTGTCATTGCCAGGAGATAGAGGGAAGGCAGGGATAAATAGAGCAGAGAGGGTTTTTCGGGCAGTGACAATATTCTATACAGAACTATAACGATGAATACATATTATTTTATATTCATCCACACCCATAGAATATGCAACACCAAGAGTGAACCCTAATCTAAACTATGGACTTTTTGAGTCATAATGACGTGCCAACATAGGTTATCTTCTTTAACACATGGACCCCTCTAGTGAGAGGTGTTAATAATGGGGGAGGGAATGCATGTGTGGGAGCAGGGAGCATACAGACATTTCTCTATCTTCCTCTCAACTTTGCTTTGAGCCTAAAACTGCTCTATAAAAGTTTCTTTTATATATATATATATATATATATATATATATATATATATATATATATGTGTGTGTGTGTGTGTGTGTGTGTGTATATATATGTATGAGTGTTTATATGTATATATATACACACACATGTATATATACACACACACACACACACACACACATATATATATATATATATATATACACATACACATTCTGTATCATAAAAGGGAGAGTGTGCTTGAAAATTCATGTAACTTCTATTTTTTTCTGGTATAAATGAAGCAAAGACTATATTCTTTTAGAAAGAAAACTAACTTTTGTTCAACAACTTTTACATGGCAGGAACATACACAACCTTAATCTCATTTCTTCGCAATAATCTTATGAGGTTTTACTGTTTACAATTTAGGAAATCAATGCTCAACTGTTTGAAATACAAAAGAGTTCAAACCACAAATTATTTTCTTTCCATTGTAATTACACAAGTCTCCTTCCTTTGCTGCACTCCTTTTGAGATGAGTTGGAGTTTACACTCCCTACAGAATAGATTCATAAAGGTCTTCTGTATACTTGTAAAATTAACCAATATACATTAAAGTAGAGTTAGTCTGCTAAATGCCTCTGTCTCTGATTACCTGCTTCTACTGTGCCAAGACCAGGAATTTTTTGTTAAAAGGAAGGTCATTTTTGATACATGTAGACACTCCTTTAAGACTGTAAAGTCTACAGATAGGACCAAGACGTGACGTATAAGATAACCATGCCATAAAATTTATATTACTTTACATTTCTAAATCATTAGCTGAGAAAACAATGGAATCACCAACCATCTGATTTGCCCAGCACTGAGGAGTTTCCCAGGACTGGGTAGTTTCAATGCTAGAACCAGGACAGTCCAGGGTCAACTGGAATGAGGTTGATCACCTTACGAAACAGAGACGGAGGAAGGTCAAGTATTTCACCCAAGGTCACACAGCAAGTTAGCTGATAGAACTAGACTAGAACCCAGAGCTCCAAGTAACTACTTCTGAGCCTCTCCATCTAAACCATAATGATTGTTAGATTTCTACAGTACAGAATTTGATCCATCCCATGACCACACATACTTAAGTCAAATAGATGGTATTTGGCAATTTAAAAAATGACAACACGCAATTCTGTTTTGTTCCAGTATCTATATCCTAACTTTCTCATTTAAGTGAAGCTAACTCTAACCCTGAGCTGTGACGAGCGGCCACTGGAAATTCACCTACCTGTCTTTATCTTCCCCTCTCTAGCTGCCAAATAGGTAAACGACGCAGGCCCACGTGAGTTCACACACAAAAGATTCTGCAATAGTAACATTTATCTTGTACATGTTCCATTTATCTTTGGCAAAAAGCTTCAGACCCAAACTATCTTAAGTGATCTCAAAAAGACAGTGATAAGTACCTTCCCCGTCATTATTGCTCCATTTTATCACAGTGGTGATAGCAATAATGGTGGCTGTAACCCCCATCAAGTCCATTTAACGTGGCTCATTTTCAAAAGCCACTCGATGTCTTGTGACAGTCTGGCCAGGCGGCATGAAAAGATCACTTAACCCCGATGATCTGAGGAAGACTCTGAGTGGGGAAAGAAGGCCTTACAGTCAGAGGCGAGATGGTAAAAGAAGAGAAGGGATAAAAAAGACCATTGATTTTATGACAAGGGGCAGAGCCACTGTCAAAACTGAGCAGCGCAAATTGAAGGAATGTTTCAATTAGCTGTTTGCAAGAGAAATTCCTCAGAAGTTGGGTTGCACTCGCTTTTGGTTATTGTTGGTTATGTTTATTCTCTGCTTTTACATATATGCATATGTGTTTATTTTTGACACTAACAGAGGAATCTAAAATTAGAATCTCTATTAAGATAATTAAAGAAGAGCCATGATAATTTTAATAAGAAGGTGTTTTATGATGTGACAGGGACCAGGGTAACAATCCCAGGCTGAAAGGTGGGGGTGGGAGGGTGTTTGTGGAGCCTGTGCAAACAGCCTGCCACTTACACACCAACACAGGGAGCCTAAACTGCCTCCTTTTCTGCAATCCCTGTGTCAAACTGGTTCATACACAACCTTCCTGTGATTTCCTTAGCAGGTGTTGAAATTGTCACCAAAGCACACCTGTTTCTGGAGGCAATGGATGTGGATGAGGGCCAGGGATAGGTAGATAACCACGGAAATAAAGAAACCAACAGGACTCTATGTTTTGCAACTCTCAAGTTTTCAAACATGATTAGGCGTTGGTGTTGCCAACAGCTGTGACTGAAAATGTAGAAATATTCGCAGTGATAACACAGCTATTAAGTCAGTAAAATGGGAATAACAGACCATATTTCATAATGCTGTTGTGAAATTTAAATAAAATAGTTCATCTTAGAGTGTTCAGCAAAGTGCCCAGTATATAGTAAGCTCTATATAAAGGTGATTATGATTATAATGGATCCATATAACATATACGTTGTTGAGCTGAATTTTCTGAGCATAGATCTTAATAAAATTCTCTTCTAATCCATCTAAAAATGTAAGTCTTGTCATAAAACTGATTGAAGGGGACTGAGGTTTAAAAAAAAAAAAAAAGAACTCCGATTCTGTAGTTGAGTTCAGACTTCACTACCTATAGGCCTCACAATCTTGATAAATTATGATCACCAGATTTAACATCAAGAATAATATTACATGATGCTTTAAAGTTCAAGGTGAGAGACATATTCACCTGGTTTTGAATATTCATTTCACCACTTTCTAATGATGTGATATTTATACACTCATAGCTCCAACACAGTGCTACCCATCCTTCAGATTTTAAATTTAACAGTATTTCTTCTGGGCTCCCTTATTATGTATTATTTTATTATATATTCATTTTTATATATTCTCACTGTTCGTTGTATTTATCCCTTAGGACATTTGTTAGAATTATTATGCACTAACTATGCTATTATTTTCCATCTTTCCTGATACACTGCAAGGTCCAGGAAGGCAAGAAATTTGTTTGTTTTGTGACCACTAGTATCCCTTTGGCTGGCACATGGTAGACAATAATTATTAAATGAATAAAGGTCTTTGAGCAGAAGAATGATGTGACCTTAGTTTCAAGAGTATCATACTTGCTGCTGATTTTATAAGACCTTTTAAGAAGACAAGGATGAAAGTGGAAAAATGTGTCTGGAAACTTGCAGTAATTTAGGTGAGATGTTAGTGGCTTGAACCAAGACAACAGTAATGGAAACGGCGAGAAGTGATTTTTAACCCTAGATACATTTTTTATAGTCGAACTCAAAGGCTTTGCTAATGAATTTGACGTAGGATAGAAAACCAAGAGTTAGGAATCATTCCATGGTTTTTGGCCTGGGCAACTGGATAGCTAAACTGCCATTACGTTAGACAAGGAAAATGACAGAGACAGACCTGCTGTGGAAGTTCATTTTTGGAATATTTTAAGTCATAATGCCTGTGAGATATCCAAGCAGACTTACTAAGCCAGCTGTTGTATGCTCAGGTCTGTGGTTTAAAAAGGAGAGGTTTGAACTGAAGATAAAGAATTCATATTTAAAACTGCGAGACTAGATAAGATCACTGAAGAAACAGAAGAAGGCCAAGGAATAGAGCAATCCAATGTTCAAAGTCAGGAGGTGATGAAGAACCATCAAAGGATATTGAGGAGGAAAAGTCAGTGAGGGAAGATGAGTAGACGCTACAAGCTTTCAAAGAAGCTAGAGTGATGTGCTAAGTCCTGTAAAATAAAACAAGAACTAAGAATTTTCCTGTATGGCATCCTGGGGGTGATAGTGGAGATAAGGGCCACTATTAAAAAGCATATGAGGGCATTGTTTTATAACATATCCCCATTTTATTCACCAACTAGGGTCTGCAGAAACTGAATAGATTGTGAGGGATGACTGCACACTAATGCTAGCTCAGCTATGTAGCAGCCCCAATTCCTCACAACCACCATGCCAGATATGGTTATCCTAGCAACAGCCGATTATTATAAACTCAGGTATGTTGCATGGGGCCATTGACTTGGTGAATACCTTCTTTTTCTATTCCAAACAGAAATAGGATTGAAAGCAATTTCCGTTCACATGGAATAGATACCATGATACACTTAGAGTTTGTTCCCAAGATATGTTAACTCCCATGCTGTCTATCATCATTTAGTCTGAAGAGGATTGGAACATTGTGACATTCCACAGAAAACCACCATGATCCACCCTGAGGATATTATGTTGACTGGACCTGATGAGCAAGTGGTTACTAACACATTGGTGTCTTTAGAAAGCACATGTACTCTAGAATTCGGGAGAGGAGCACTGAAGATTCAGGGGCCAAACATAGCCATAAAATCTGTATTGGTTTAGTAGTTAGAGCTGTACCAAGCCATTCTCTTCAAAGTGAAGACAAATTATTGCACTTTCTACTATGATGAATGAAGAATATTTTGGGTCCTCGTGGCTGCATATTCAACACCTAGAAACATGGCTTTGGACTAGATACAGAGTGATACAAAAGTCTACAAGCTTTGAGTGAAGCACAGAATAGGAGAGGGCTCTTCAGCATGCCCAGGCTGTGGTATTAACCATCTTGCCACCTTATTCTCCTATGATCTTAGAAGTATCAGTACTGAAAAGAAAAAAAAAAAGAAAAACAACAACAACAACAACAAAGAAGTATCAGTGCTGGAAAAAGATGCCATGTGGAGTTTACAGGAAAATCCCTTTGCAGCCCTGGGGATTCTAAAGCAGAATCTTGCCCTCTGCTGAAGAGAATTACACACCTTTTGAAAAGCAACTCTTGTTATGTTACTCTACCCTAGTGAAACAGACGCCTGACCATGAAACATCAACGGTTATGCAGCTGGAACTTCCGATGAGGAGCTGGATCCTTTTGACCCACTGTGTCCTAAGGTTCATGGGCTCAGCAGCAATACATTGTGAGATGGACTTGCCGCCTTTGAAACTGAGCTCCACCAGAACCAGAGGGTGTGAGTAAACTGCATACTCCCCAGGGTATCCACCATTCTTGGACCAATGACGCTTCCTCCGCTTCCGTCTATGGCTCTTTGGAAATTGTAAAAGGAGAAGGAAAAATCCCGAGCTTGGTTTATGTAAAAATGAGTTTAGTAACCAGAAGCAAGCTGAAAATGGACAGCAGTCTTATGCAGCCTCACTAGAAGCGGTTTCAAAATGCAATGACAAGAGGAAATCTCAACAGGTGACTATTCTAACAACGCACCTGTTCGTGTACTTTGTGTGGAAGAAGTGACCCGACATTCGAATATAAATGAACTCCTAAGCAGTGGCAAATACTAAAGAGACCTGGAGTATAGACCTATATTATTCTTCAAGGTTTCTGGAGGCAATTTGCTATTTCCTTAAACACTTTTTCCCATGAAGCCCAATAAAGTTTTATTTCTTTATCTCCTCCCATATCTCTCTAATGTCTCTTTAAACATTAGATAATGGAATTTAAGTTTTTTCAACAAATAGCTCGTGAAAATATCTTTATTGGAGAAACTAGAAATTATGCAACAAAACAGAATGAAATATTAAGAGCTTAGTCCTGAAGCATTAACCACTAACTGGCCTCCAGCACTTCCAGCATCATGAGGAATCGGTGTGTCCCATGATCCAAAAACCCATTCTGCCAATTCTTGGAGAGACATTTAAGAAGATAGTCTTCTATTTCTCTTTAGTGATCTCAGTATTTTCTGTATTTTTTATTTTTTTGTTGTTGCAATTTTTCTTTTCTACCTTTTTCAGGCACCCAACACCACCACTCCTACTTTTTGGGAGAGTGAGGGAATTCTTCTTATTCCTTTACATCTTAATGTAGGAGTGACAAATGGTTATCATCCTACTTGCTAACTAGTCAAATCATGCAATGGCTGCCTAAAGTCTGCCTCAGAAACCACCTCGACACTATGGGGGAGGGTGAGAGGGGGAGTGTGCTGGATTAGTCAATTCATTATTGATGTTTGTGACAGGTAAGAGAATGAGTGATGTCCCTGCACGGCTTATTTGTGAAATCTGCCTTTGTGTAAACTTTAAGTTAATATTTTACCCTGATCCTAACTCTCTTTTTGCTTTTCAAAAACTTTGATTATTTAATGTTTTAGTCATCTACAAATGTAAAGGCGATAGAATAATGCACCTGTTTTATCCGCTCTCCACATTCAACAAGTATTATCAATATACGGACAGCCTTCTTTCATCTTCTCACATCTAAACACCATGTCCCCACGTCAGGATTATATTGAAACAAATGCCAGAAATCATTGTTTCAACTAAAAATATTTCAGTATATACCTCTAAGGAAACAAGAACACTTTTAATACTTGCATTGTCTAATAAGTGAATAAAAGACTTTCCCACAGTAGGAGTTTTTAGAAGATAGATGCCCTCGTCCGAACTGCTGGACTCACATAATATGGCACTTTGCTGCCTATTTCAAGGATTGTCATTTAAGAATTGCACATTCAGCTAGAATGAAGACTTTTGCCTGATTTTTCTGAAGGGCAGAATCTATCAGCACATGCAAAGGTAGAGAGTGCAGGTAAATGAGAAGCGAGTGGTAGGTAATGAGACATAATATGAGTAAGGCTCTTCCATGCTTACCTGAGACAAAGCAACCAACATTCCTCCAGGTTCATTAAGATAACCAAATTGACCAATGGCCAACAAAAATGATACAGCTCAGGGAGACAAGCAGATGTATTTTGATAAAACAATGGTTTAATATTAGATAAACGATTCAATAGAGTCTTACTAGATTTTGGTTCCTAATTCTAAACAGTATCAACAAAGGTTTAAGAGGATTAGGAAAGCTAGCCTTATATCCCATTTCCTAAAAGGAGGTAAGCCCGGAGGGTGATTTTAGTCACTAGACACTGGAATCAGCTCTATGTGTAACTAACAAATCTGCCTATTCTTGGTGAAGCCATGAGAAGTAAGCAAATGCCAAATAATAGACCATATGACCCTGATGATCTGAAAGAGCCATTTAAACTAGCCAGCATTTTCTTCAACCCACTGCTTCTTTGTCTCCTAATAACCACAGCCTAAATTGTAATCTCAGCTCCGAAGAAAATAAAGTGCTTTTTCTATGCAATGTCTGTGCTTGCTATCTGCATCCACTTTTTATTGACACACTAATACAAGCTCCAGAACAACGTTAACCAGTCTGGGCTATTCACCCTGGCTCGTGGGAGACTCCATTGCCATATCCAGGACCTCCTCATTTCCAGTGTATTCCAATTTACTCAAGCTGCTCCTCTGGGCTGTTTTATTTCCTCTCACTCAGATGTATGCCCATCCGTGAAATGTCCATGAATAATACTCTGGCTTCATAAGGCACATTAAGTAAATCCCTGAGTGAGTTTGCATTACTTAATCCCCTCTTCCTTAGAAACTGGATTACTCAAAGCAAGCTGACTGACTTAAAAAATGTCGAGCAAACAGCAAGCAGCATCATGTCCATTGTTGAGCTTGAGCCTCTCCACCTTACGCAGAGCAAAGCTGGCTCATCTCAGTGAAGGAATCCATCTGTTTGGTGACCTCTCACATGCACATCCTGACTGTGCTTTCCCATATGCTTTACGCTTCATACGTACAGTTTTCTGGAGTGTTTTGGGATGAAAGGCACAAGAAAAATGTCAGTTCTTACTAATACTTGCCGTATAGCTTTGCCACAATCTGCTTTACTAGAACAAGCATAAAATTACACATTTTCCCAATCATCAGGTAAAACACAGAATATTCTTTCCTGTGCACAAAGCAAATCCATATGAGATTTTATAATAACTTGGACAAATATTATTTTATTGTTATTTTTATAGGATGCTTCTGTACTTTCTTTTTTACACATTGCTCTCTTCACTAAATGCCAAGAATGGTCCCTCAGTGATTGTTTGGTGTCTGACTACCACAAATAAAAGGGAAACTCCTTCAATCACCTCTTCCCTCTTACAGAAGGAGCAATTGCCTAACAGACTCAGAGACAGAGTTGAAGACGACCATCATGGTGAAAATATCAGACGCTCCTCATTGAACCACACTGGGAAGAAGACAATGAAAGGGGGGTTTCAACCCACTGGCCACAGGGCTTCATGGGGCTCCATAGAGCTTCCTCTGCACACCTTGAGGCATGTGCAGAAAAACTACAATTTAGTTACAGTAACAGTTTCTAGAAATAAATAGCTAAAACATAAAAGACCATTGAGTTTAAATCAATTATGTATTTAAATTTCAAATTTTCGTTTAAAAAACCCATATCATTGGCCCAGTTGATTTACATTAGAGGACACTATGACCACCAGAGCTGCCTTATGAGGTGCTGGAAGGATGGACTCACAAAGGGGTGAGAACCCCAGCATTGAACACGTTTAGTTGAAACCAGAGGATAATGTGTCAGGAACACTGCAGAGAAGATTGTTCAGGTGAAACATTTCTGGGAGGTGTGCTTCCTCTCTTTCACATCACTTCCGACTCTGCTTATACAGATCCTAATGGTCTACAACCAAAATATTTCAGGCCACTTTATTTTCACTCTTCCACCCTAGGCAATGTCATGATTATCTCTTGCCTAAACAACTTTGATTGGCACCTCTTCAGTCTACTCTTCTTACCTAGACTCCATTTTCACCCAGAAAATTGCAAGACAAATTATGTCACTCTTCTGCTTAAAATACCTAGCAATTAGAATAAAACCCTAAATGTCTGCTCTGGTCTAGAAGGTCTTGCAGAATTTAGCTCTCTCCTGTCTTTCCAGATGCATCTTTTTCTCTCTCCCACTCTCTTACTACATTCAAGCTACAGTAATCTCCTCTCTATGCCTTAAGCAGTTCAAACTCTTTCACTTCGGAGGCTTTTTTCACTGTTCTTCCCTCTTTCTCAGCATTCTTTCTTTTGGCTCTTTTTACAGTCAGTAACTTCTTGTCTCTGAAATCTCAGCTTGACTGCCATCGTCTCAGAGACACCCTCCTGTGTATGCATTTCACTCTCAGTTACTCTCTATCAATCAATGCTCCTGCTTTTCTGTATGGCCCTCTGAAACATTGTCATATATGTTTATGTACTTCAACTTATCTTTTCCACAAGAACATTATCTTCATGAGGACGGAGACAGTTCCTGTGGGTCTGTGTCACCACTATATCTCCAGGTCTTAGTGCAGTCTCTGGCATAGGGTGAGCATTCAGGAAAGAATGAATGAGTGAATGTACATATACAAAGGTAAAGGAGACAACAGGTGACTTTGGAACTTCCTTGGTGCCGAGGCTGATGTAATCCTCAAAGACACAAGGTTTTTGGCCTCATCAAAAGTCCAGTGTCTTAACATGTATTTTTTTTTTATATGAGCCAACAAATTCTGAATCTATAACCAGGAAAATTCTTAGTCCTATTGGATAGAACTGTGGCAGATAGTATGAATACATTATTTCTTCTTTTAGCACTGACTCAGGAACTGAGCAGGCCTAGCCCCGTAAGCTAGGGCATCAGTGATCCCAGCTATAGAAAGCTGGGGCAACTGGGAGAAAGTGGGCAAACGAGCAAAGACCGACATGAACACCCACCCTGTTCTCCTGTGGCACACTATTTGTATCCATGTGAAAGTCCTTACCATAGACTACCTTTTTAAAAATATTAAATTTGTCCTCCACAAACAAAACGTAACCTCTGCAGACAAGAACATGGATCGGATTCATTCCTTTGTTCCCACAGCACCTACAAACTGTGCTTTCATAGATTTGCTCAATAAATTTTAGTTGAGGAAAATGCTGCCCTTTTAAAGCACTCTTAACATTCTGCCTTTGAAACTATGCAGCTCGTTATACAACAGCTATCTATTAGAGATAGGAGACATAAAGGAGCTGAGAGAGAATTTTCAGAATAAACCTCTGAAACTAATGGTTTGCTGTTTTATCTCCCAGATCCATGCTTCTATTTTTCTGTTAAGCTTCATACCCCTAGAAGGATGGCCTCTGTAGACAGCATTCTGCATGCTTCCTTTCCCAGCTGGCAATGGGACACATTCACCGGATAGTGGAAGGAAGAAGAAACATCAGGATGTCTCTTCATTATTCACTCACCTCTCTCAAGGTAGCCCCACATCCATGGTTCTGGACATCCTTTTTGGTTTTACATCTTCGTTAATAAAGATTTTCCATCTGAACCGTCTGGGTGAGTTCTGCTTTGCTGTGACCCTGACTTCTATGTTTCAGTACATCATGAGTAGCTAAGACAGCCAAATTTTTCCAAGATAGAAAGTTTTAAGATAAAATTCTTCAGGAGACCTGAAAGAGTTTAAGAAAAAGAGCTATCATTAGCATCAAATCAAAGACAGAACATGTGAGAATGAGGTGAAAATCTTGAAATAAATCTATGAGATAAGAGAACAGCATTAAAAAGTAAATGAAAAGAGCCCCCGGAGCTAAAAATAGTTAGAGAATTAAGGACATGGAGGTTTGGGGTAGGAGCTACACCACTGACATAAGCATCAGAAAGATATATGTTAGTATGCTTAATAGAATAGACACTTCATGGTTTTCTAATTGAATGGCATGCCAAAATTTTAACCAAGTATGGAATTCAGGGATTTGAAAGAAAGGTGACATTATTTTATTCACCTTTTAAAGTGTGTTTGTTTGGATTGACTCCCACATTTGATTGTGTGAAAGCCTTGGGTAGGCAGACATGTGAAAGTCTGTCTGGAAAATCTATATTACTTGAAAGCCATTAATATAATGTACAATGAAATTTACATGCGGCAGGGACAGCACCTATTCATGTGAACAAATTCTTACATTTGGCTTTATCTTGCCAAAAAGAATTCTGAATTTGGTCTCTCTCTCATGCTCTGTCCTTGTCACATAACTTATATACAATAAACTTCACACACATAAAAATGTATAATTTGGTGAGTTTGGGCATATGCATATAACCATAAAACTACCATCAAGTCAAGACAGTGAATACATCCATCAGACCAAAAGTTTCCTCATGCCATCTGGAATACCTCCTACCTACTCTTTGTTCCTTCATCCTCATCCACTGGGAAACTATTTGTCTACTTTCTATCACAGAACATCTTCAGTTCTCTAGAACTGTTTACAAATGTAATTACAGAACATGTCCTCTTTGTGTTTGGTGCCTTTAACTCAGAATAATTATTTTGAAATTCATCCATGTTGTACAATGTGCCAATAGTTCATTGCTTTCACTGCTAAGGAATATTCCACTGCATGGATATACCACAATACTCGTCTGTTGATGGCCAACTGGGACGTTTCCAGTTTGGAGCTAATATGAAACTGCTATGAAAATGTGTACAAGTCTTTTATAGATATATGCTTTCATTTCTTTGAGGTAAATGCATAGGAATGAAACAGCTCGGATATATGGTAAATTTTTGCTTAACTTTTCTTTTTCCAAAGTGGTTGTACCATTTTGGATTTCCATCAGCACTGGATTTCCAGTTGCTCTACAGCCTTGCTAACATGTGATATGGTCATTCTTCTTAATGACAGCCATTCTATTAGGAAAGCAGTAGGAATTCATGGTTTCTTTTGGATTAATTGTTTTTATTTTCTTTTGTTAAATTTTTAGTTATATTCCTCTACCATGTTATTATAAAAGGTGCTTTAGAGTTTGTAATGTACATCTTTGACTTATTGCAGTATACCTGCAAGTGAGAGTATACTGCTTCACATATAATGTATGAACCTTGAGTAGTATAGTTATATTTCTCCCTTTTTGTCCTTTAGGCTATTATTGCCATATATTTTGCTTATACATATGTTATAAACCCCACACTGCATTAATATTTTTATTTAATATTAACTTAGGTTCACAGATATAAATGACAGAAAAAGCTCTTATATATTTACCCATGTTGTAACTGTTTCTAGTGTTCTTCATTTCTTTATTATGGTTCAAATTGTCATCTGGTGTTATTTTCCTTTTTCCTAAAAACTTCCTTTAATACCTCTTGTACAATGAATGTGCTGTATTTTCAACTACTATGTGCTGAAAAAAGTATTTATTTTGCCTTCAAATATAAAATACATTTTCACTGAATACAGGATTCTGGAGTGACATCTTTTTTTTTTCTTTATTTTAAAGACATTGCTCTACTGTCTTCTTGCTTCCATTGTTTCTGACACCCCAAAAAATCTGCTGCTACATTAATCTTTCATCTTTTGTATGTAATATGGTGTTAGCAAATTGATTGTTATGCCTTGGTGTAATTTTCTTCATGTTTCTTATGCTTGGGGTTCATTAGGCTTCTTTGATATGTGATTATAGGTTTTATTAGGTTTCACAAATACTTGGCTATTATTTTTTCAAATATTTTTTCCAAAACCCTTATCCTTCCACAGTTATGTTCACATGTGTACTAGGCATCTTAACAGCTTTTCCACAGGTCTGCAGTGTTCTTTTAATGGTATTTTTGTTTTTCCTTCCTGTGTTTAATTTCAGAAAGTTTCTGTTATATTATTACATTCACTAATCTTTTCTTCTTTCCAATCTATTGTTAAGAACTTCATTGGACGTAAGTGTATGTTTGTGTGTGTGTATACATATATATGTATATTCACATATATGTGTTACACATATATTATAAAATTTCAGACATCATAGTTTTAGGTCTTAATTTTTTATTTGGTTACTTTTTATTTCTTCCATGTCTCTATTTCAGATTGTGTATATCTAGAATGCAGTAGTAATAATCATTTTAATATACTTTCTACTAATTTTAATATCTATGTCAGTTCTGATTTTGACAGATTTAGTTTTTTTCTAAAAGTAGTACTTTTTTTCCCTAAAGTACATAGTACTTTCTTCCCTCTTCATTTGCCTAATTAATATATTGGGACCAATATAGCAAAATGCCATAAACTGGGTAGCTTATAAATGACAATAATTTATTCCTCACAGCTCTAGAGGCTGGCAAGTCCAAAATCAAGGTGACAGCACATTTGGTATCTGGTGAGGGCCCACTTTCTCACACATGGTGCCTTTTCACTATGTCTTCACATGGTGAAAGGCCAAGGCAACTCTCTGAGCCCCTTTTACAAAAGCACCAATTCCAGTTGTGAGGGTTCTGTCCTCATGACCTATTACCTCCCAAATGGTTCCACATCCTAATACAATCACCCTGGGGGTTAAGATTTCAATATACGAATTTTGGGAAAACATGAACATTCAGGCCATAGCACTGACTAATTTTTTATTGACTGTCATCCATCATGTATTTTATCCTCTTGCGTTCAGATGTTTTTTGCTTTTTTGTGAATATTCTTAGGTTTTGTTCTGTGAGTTAGCTTAGTTACTTGGAAGCGATTAAATGTGCCTTGCTTCTAAGATTTGATAAGGAGCACCTCAGTTGTGCTTAATCTAGGAATAATTATTTTTGCACTATTGAGGCAATATTGTTCTGTGTACTCTACCCAAGCCTTCATAATCATAAGGTTCCCTACTCTTACTGGTGGAAGCAGGAATGTTTCCCGGATCTGGGTGAGTGTCAGGCATGTTACCTTTAATTCTTTCTGGTGGCTCTTTCCCCATTCTTTGATAGTTTTCTCACATACATATATTGGTCAGTCCTCAGCTGAATACTGGATGGTAACCCCCTGCAGATCTCCTGAGCTCTCTCTGTGCAGCTCTCTCATCTCTGGTACTCGGCTCTGTAAACTCGAGCCACTTTCACCTTCCTACATTCTCAACTTTGTTTCTTCAATTCAGGGAGTCCATCTGGCTTCAGCCTGGCTGATCCCTTCTTGTGCCATCACACACTAACTCTCTTCATACAGAAATATGAGGTAATCAGAGGTTACTTCACTTGTTTTCCTGATGCCAGTGTCTTGAAAGCAACTGTTTCATATATTGTATTCATTTTAGTTGTTTCATAAGGGAGGGTAAATTTAGTCCCTGTTATTCTATCTTGTTTGGAAGCATGTTTTTATTTTTATTTTGTTTATAAATGTAGCATTTGGAGAATAACTATTTTAAATCTAGTTAGCTGAAAGAATGAAGGTTAAAAAACATGAACAAAGATAAGGGGTGACAAGGCAGGAAGCAGGAGATTGGATCAGGGAAGATCTCAGTTGCTAGGAGTTGACACATGAAGGAAAGGAAGGTACACATAAGAACTATAATGATTTACTTCCCTTGGTTTGATTTACATAAAAAATTTCAGAATATGCAATGAAATTTGAATTATTTTTAAATCACTTTCAGTTGTCAGATTCTTTTGTTTTGGTTTATTTTGAATATTGTAGCATGCACAAACCGGACCACTGGTTTTTATGCAGATTATACTGTCATGCACTTTCAAAAGGCTACACTTTTCTTACATTGAAAAGGTATCTTTTAGATACTGCGCCTTTGTTAAACTCTTTGCATCCTTTCATATTCAACAAAAGCATCATTTTCTCTATGAAGTCTTCCACCTCTGCCTCCTACTGAGCCTGTTTTGTCCCCTCTCTGTTCCTGTAGTTTCTATGACAAACCTTACACACACTGTATTCTATACCACTTCCATGTTTATCTGCTATTTGTCTTGGCAGACTGAGAGCGTATGAAAGGCAGGAACCACATCTCAATCACTTTTGATTAAGCTTCTCAGTACTTCACAGTATAACAATATATCTTCTCATTCTCCTATAGATTGAAATATTCCTTATGTGACAGACATGTGATTTAGACCTCACTTTTTGTCCCAAATTTAATCCCTCAAAAAGCCAGAGTTATCATAAGACTCTTAAAGTAATAAATTGCCTTTACCAGTTTGGCATTACTTGAACAATATGCTTTCTTTCTGGTTCCAAATCTGGCTATGCATCAGAATTTCCCATCCCTGACCTGCAAATCAAAATTTCAGAACAGTGATTCTCAAGGATATGTATTTTAAAATAGGTATCAGGGTGACTCTAGTCATTGACAGATGCCTTAGTTTGTTCATAGTTAAATGTGCTAATATTGAGAATTGCCTTTTGAAGCATTTTGAAAGAGTTGGTTGCCCAGGTCAAATCTGAAGATTTACAATAGAACCAAAATGGCAATAAGACAAAAGATCTGTGTGAAGATATAAGAATTAACATGGACACACACACACTCTTCTATTTCCTATCTACGGTGGTAAGTGTAGTTAGGAAATATGTATGTATTTATTAAAGTATATAAATTGAATGGTAAGTACCCTTACCGTTTGAATGTCTTAACTTTTTAAGAAGAAATTATTCCTGGTCACCTTTTTTTTGGTCCCTCTTTTGCCATTTTCTAGGAATCGCATCCCATAATTTGGTTGTAATAAAATGTGACTGCTCGGGAAATGTTCACGGAGTTGGCCTTCATTTGCATGCTGCTACCATTTCAGCCCAGGGCATTCTCTCTTTCTTCCTGGTTCTCCTGTCTCCCTCCACCAGCCCCTCCCCAGCAGAGCACTGATGAGATGTGACAACAGAAAACACAAGTGCATTTCCTGGAGATTTACCAATGTCCAGAAGGAAAGCTCGAAGGAAAAGGAACAATAGAAGAGGGGAATTATGGAGGGAAGGAAGTTTCTAAGCCTATCATTTGCAAATGTCAGCTCCATTCTCAGAGAACTCTAGAGACTGTTAAGCAAACCTGTTTCTAATGAATACAACAAGAACCATTTGAATCCTCTAGACTTGAACCAGTCACATTTAACAGATCACCCAGTCTATCTTCCATTATTCGCAGAGGCAGCCTGGGCCTCACAGCATCTTTTCAATTTCAGCTTCAAATGACCCAAGCTCTGTGCTGTCTTAGGCTTCAATAGGATTCAATAGGAAAACAATGTCAGAAGGTTAACATATTTTTCCTATTATATTATATAATTCTTATGTACTTTGCCCATTCCAATCCCTTGGCACTTTGAATTTCAATATTTAATTAGTCTTCATTATTTATCGGTAGAATCAGGAAAGGCACATAGAAACGTGTAGAGCCAGTAGGCCTAGATTTTCCTTTCCACTCCACATTCATCACTTACTTTTCCCTGGGTAAGACACTTATCTTCTTCAGATCTCAGTTTCTGTATCTATAAAAATGACATAGAATGTCCTCTTACCTGCAATGTTTGCTTCAAGAATAGCAGTTTTTATTTGAAAAGTATAAAGTAATGTAAAAATACGTTAGAATAATTATCAGGCATAATGGTTGCCAGATATCTGAAGGTGACTTTCTACCTCATGGTGCTCTTTGCTAATTTGCATTTTACAAAGCAGAGAATATTCTCCTCTTCCTCAAGAGTTAGGTGAGCATGCTCATCATTCCTTTAGTCGACTGCTTCAACTCACAAATCATTCTTTTCGTTCTGAATTCTCTCCTCTTTGCTACTCTATATCTGATCCTCCAGGGTCCACTGAGCCAGAATATTAAACAGAGTACAGTGCCGATAAGATTCCTCAGGACTTTCTTCTAAGGACATTACTTCTACTGGATCTAGTTCACATCCACTTCCTCCTATGCAATCATTAGTTCCATCATGATCGTTCCTGAATATAGAAATTCTAACCGTTCCTCAGAACCCAAATATCAGTAATGATTTTTAATAGGCAAAACATATGCCCTAAGAAGGAACTTGTGCCTTTTTGCATGCATAAAATTATTTACATGTATTAATGATAACACACATTGCCTTACGCTGAACAAGGATTTGATGAATCGTTCACCAAAGCCACTATGTACTGCTTCTGGCAAATAAATGCGCTAGATGCCCCACCTCACCATTTGGGATTTCTTGCAGAACCACATGACTTCCAATAGTCATGTTGCCCGAGAGTTACTTAGTGGGCTCTGATGTGAAGATGATCTTGTTTTATACCTATGAAGCATAGAAAAAAAGCACCAGAGATCACAGAAAAAAAGAAGGGAATGGTGGAGGAGAATGAGAAGAATAAAAATGAGAAAAGGAAAGAGAAAAAAAGAAGAGAAAGGATAAAAGAAGGAATAAGAGAAACTATAAAGTATAGAAGGGAAACATTAAGAATTGTAGGTAGCATGTTGGTATAGTTTTTAGAATAATACTCATAATAATATATGTTAAAAGCAGCAAGACGTTCTCATTCTTTTCCTTTTCTTACCTCCGATTAGCAATGCCTGAAGTTATGGATCATGAACAAGCGTCAGAGATTGCAAATACAACAGCAAATAGTGGGGGATGAAGAAATGAACACGAGGAAATTATTTTACAAAATGAATACAAAGGCCTTGTTATAAATGAAGTAGAATGATGTTTTATGCTGAAAATCACTTTTCCATTTTAAAGCATCTCCATATTTTATCTAATGGAGAGTGTCAGTAGAACCATATTTAGTATTTTTCTTGAGAAGTGGTTAATATTTCTTCCTAATCTTGACCCAACTAAGCTGTGTCAAACTTATTTCTACACAAGTCAAGTTCAGCCCCATTCAGACCAACTGTGCTCTTTCATCAGATGGTCAGAACTGGCAAGTTTTCTGTGGTAAGATGGAGAACACAGAGGAGGTCCAGGACCCGCAATTAAGACACAGTGCTCACTGGGCCATAGCAGATATGTGGCAGGGTGGGAGTTATCCATGATGGAAAAACACGTACACTGTTACATAGCAGAAGCAGCATCTAGAATGATGTCATTGGTTATGGTTCTGACAAGCTGTTGTTATTAGGAGGTTGAACCAGGGATGGGAGGATGCCTCATCCAGCCAGTGACTCCATAGCAACACTGTAAACTGTTAGGTACTAGCTCCCTGCTCTCTACCAGAATCTGGGTTTCAGGTACCACCACAGCAAAGGGAACATTGTAAGAAGAGACTGGCCCGGCTAGATGCAAAAAGTGACAGACAGCAAGGATTTGTTCTCAATTTAAAAAAAATAAATAAATAAATAAGAGGCCAGGTTTCTAGGATGCATCCTTGAGCCAGAGCACTGGATTTGGCTTGATGCTGAGTTACATGGAGTTTGAACAAAGAGTTCATAAATCCCCTCCAAGGACAGGAAGTGTTGGCCTAGATACTGGGACAAGGTAAGTTTACAGATAGAGGACAATGGGGTTGGGGATGGTGATGGGCTTAAGGCATAGCTACCTTATTCCAGTGTAGACCCAGGGTTCTCAAATCATCTTACTCTTCCAGTCAAATTACGACATCTAAATTCTGAGTGATATCACCATGTTGGAACCGATCGAAAACTTTATAAAACACTGTACAGGTCAAACAAAACATTTTTGAGGACTTTCAGTTTGGATTTCTACTCACAACCATGTAATTTAGCCCTTATAAATGTTTGGTCTTACAAAGTTCTCTACTTTTTACTGTGTTATTCTTTCCTTGCCAATTAAATTTTAGCCAGAAGTGTCTTCTTGTCATCAGTTGTACTTTTCACAGTATCCATCCTGTGCCTAATAAATATTGGAGGATTAACTGATTGCATATGATAGTACATGGAATAGAAATCAAAATTAAAAAGAAAAATATTTACATCTGTGGAAGGAACTAGAAGAAATAGCTTTGCCCTAACATCACTGAGGGACTGAGAAAATATGCCAGCAGGAAAAAGTCTCTGTACCAGAAAAACACAGGAGTATGAAAATTTATTCTCTTAGAAAAATAAAATGTGTTAAAATCTGGTGGAAAAAAAACTGCTTGACAAATAACCCTGCCATGATATTGGAGAAACACCTGTAGATAACTGGGAACAGGAAGAGAGAAAGAGGGAGGGAGGGAGGAGAAGAGAGAGAGAAAAAGAAAGAAGAAAAAGAAAAAAAGTTAATAAGTATGTTGGAACAGAGGTTAAAAGAAAAATAAAAGTTTGAAAGAAAATTTTAGAGCATATGACATGGTCCCAAGCAAGAAAAGGTGAATATGTCTAACCTGTTTGTATTGCTACAGAAGGTTACTTGAGGTGAGTGCATTATAAAGAAAAGAGGTTTATTTGGCTCCTAGCTCTGTAGGCTGTACAAGAAGCATGGTGCCAACAGCTGCTTCCGGTGAGGGCTTCAGGCCACTTCCACTCATGGCAGAGGGTGAAAGGGAGCTGCTGTATGCTGATCACATTGTAAGAGAGAAAGTGGTAGGGGAGGAGATGCCAGGCTTTAACAGCTGGCTCTCCATGGAAATAACACGGTGACAACTTATTACCTCAAGGATGGCATCAAGCCATTCATGAGGGGTCCTCCGCATGGCCCAAACTCCTCGCATGAGGCCCCACCCGTAGCACTGGGGATGAGATTTCAACATGAGATTTGGAGGTGCCAAGCAAACCAAACTATAGCAGAGGGTGATGGAGCAGAGCTAGCTGGTAGGAGCTGGTTTTTCCCATCCCTTCCCAACTCTCTGTTCAATTATGTCACACTGGTTGCCTGAAATCAGCAATGGTAAGAATATTTGTACCAGGGAAATCAGCAAGAGCCACAAATAAGAGGTTCTTTTACTCGTCCCTACAAACTTCTTTCCAGCAGCCTGTTAAACACTTACCAGCATATTACTGCGTCATAAAGAAATCCTTAACTTTCTATTGTCCAGAAATAACAGTTGGAAATTTTGGGGTGTTGACAGTCAAAAGGCAGTAAAAACCCATCCTGAGCAGCCCTTAGCCCCTGCTCTGGGAAAAGGCCAGTAGCCCTCCCACTGGGGGCTCTCCTGCTGACTCCCTGACCTCACAGAAGCTGAACTTTATTCCCTGTTTAGAATGACACTACTTACCAGCCTCTGGCCACAGTAGCCAGGATAGGACTGGACTGCCTAGATCTGAGGTATGTTGTAGGTCAATTCTTAGACCTGCCCTTCCCCATTTAGGCCCAATCCATTACTATTCAGGTACCAGGGTGATAAAAAGAGAGACTGACAAGCCTAGACTGAAGGAATTGCCTCTCTTAGAAAGTTCCGCTGGCCCACGAAACAATGTCTTTTCATTCAACTGGAATCAATGTGGTTGTGGCTCATTCAACAAAACCCCATAAAAGAAAAGGTAAATTTGGTAACAAGTATTTATTTTAATAAAGAATTCACCATAGGATAGCATTAAATAACTAGCTTCCCAAGTGCACTTATATAAAATCTTTTTAAGAGCACTGCTATTATAGAAAGTGAGCTAATATTTAAGCTGAATGTGCAATGACTCTTTAGGGGAAAGAGTGCTTAAGTACTGAGAATAATTGTGGGCCTGCTTTAAACTTTAGGAAGTCACTGGTTTCTACAGCTCCACTCTAATAATCTCCCTGTTCTGCACTATGGCTGGCTCATCAGAAAGGGTATAACTAAAATAGAAGATAGCATCTTCAAGGGATAAGGGGACTGCAAAAATGGATGTAAGTACAGCTTCCATTACCTTGCCAACATAAGAGGCATATCAATTGTGTATCCATTGAAATAGTCACTCGACACATTTGCTACAACTTAGCAAGCTTTCCATTTCCAGAAAACATTGGAACTGGAATTTCATCAATGTACGGTCATTAAAAATGTTAATGTTAGATAATGGGAATATAAATCCTGTCAAGTGCTACCCATGAAATTTAGTTAAGCATGTTAGCTTTTATATTATTATTTGAAATTTAGCCAGGTACTACTAAACAACTGATTTTTTTTTTCCCAATGCAGAAGAATTGCAACAGTAGGAGAAGCTAGCGAATAAGAGGAAGAAGGAGAAGAAATTCAGAGGACTTATTCTGTGGCAAATTATAGTAGTCAATATCATACAATTTTACTCATTTCATTCACCAAAAAAAAGTTTAATACATCTATTTTACAGATGTGCCAACAAATTCAGAGAGGTTAAACGTCTTGTGCAAACTCACAGAGACGGCTTTTCAGAGGCAGAGTTGGGATTTTGAGTCGGTTTGACTCAAAAGCCTGGGATTGGCGTAGACATTTATGTCCCCTAAAATAGCAACATGCTTATTTTACAAAATTAAAAAAAGAAACGTTTTAAATTAAATAAAAATATAACTTAAGCATTCAACCTAGAGATGCTCATAGTTTATATAGTTTTTGTCCTTCAGTCTTTTTACATTTTTTTGGTTTTATTAATGAGTTCCGTTTTTTTTCTTCCTGTAGAAAGAACATATCTTCATTGTAGAAAATGCAGAAAAGTACAGAGAAGGAAAAAGTCACCTGTTATTTGATGTCATTTCTAGTCCTTACACACAATATGTTATCACTAAATGATATATTTTCTCATTTGTTATTTCTAAAATTAGAATTATACGACACATGTACAGAATTGCATATCCATCTCACTTTCCATTGTTTCATTTACCCAAATGTATGTAACAATTACTCTTTTGTTATTAAATCATTTTGAGTTGTTCATTACTTTAAATAATGCTGCAATTAACATAAAGGCTTAATAAGTTTTTAGTCCCATTTCAAATCATTTTCTTACAGTAAATTTCTACAATTGAATCATGACATAAAAGCATCTGAAATTTTTTTTACGGTTCTTAATACATATGAGCTGAATAGCTCTCCAAAGTGATTGTGCCAATTTAAAAACCCACCTGCAGGGCCAAAGACTGATTTTATTTATAATGTGGTTTTTATGTTAATCAAAATTTGTTTCCTCTTGTTATTATTTTGAAGACCTTTGTTGTTTCCTTCCTAGGAATTAACAAAATTTGTAAATCCTTTTGCTTATTTGTTTAATAAAGGCCTCTCTTATTAACTGTAACTACTGGAAACTGCAAACATACCTGTATTTTTCACCCTGAACAACTACTATTTAATATAGGGCCTAACACAGAGAAAGCCATATCTGTTTGTTGAATGAATGGAGAAATTTTTTTTTAGATAATTATTTTTCTGAGTATCTACAAGTATCTAAACAATGTAACTCCAAAAGGATGTTTTTGTTTTTTTTTTTTAAGTTCTGGGACGCACGTGCTGCACGCAGGTTTGCTACACAGGTATAAATGTGCCATGGTGGTTTGCTGCACCTATCAACCCATCATCTAGGTTTTAAGCCCCACATGCATTAGGTATTTGTCCTAATGCTCTGCCTCCATTGTCTCCCAACCTCCTAATGGGCCCTGGTGTGTGATGTTCCCCTCCCTGTGTCCATGTGTTCTCACTGTTAACTCCTACATATGAGTGAGAACATGCAGTGTTTGGTTTTCTGTTCCTGTATTAGTTTGCTGGGAATAATGGCTTCCAGCTTCATCCGTGTCCCTGCAAAGAACATGAACTCATTCTTTTTTATGGCTGCATAGTATTCCATGCCATATATATATATATATATATATATATATATATATATATACATATACATATATGCCACATTTTTTATCCAGTCTATCACTGATGGGCATTTGGGTTGGTTTCAAGTATTTGCTATTGCAATAGTGATGCAATAAACATATACATGCGTCTTTATAGTAAAATGATTTATAATCCTTTGGGTATATACCCAGTAATGGGATTGCTGGGTCAAATAGTATTTCTAGTTCCAGATCCTTGAAGAATTACCACACAGTCTTCCACAGTGGTTGAACTAATTTACACTCCCACCAACAGTGTAAAAGCGTTCCTATTTCTCCACATCCTCTACAGCATCTGTTATTTACTGACTTTTTAATGATTGCCATTCTAACTGGCATGAGATGGTATTTCATTGTGGTTTTGATTTGCATTTCTCTAACGACCAGTGATGAGAACTTTTTTTCATATATTTATTGGCTACATAAATGTCTTCTTTTGAGAGATGTCTGTTCATATCCTTTGCTCACTTTTTGATGGGGTTTTTTCTCGTAAATTTATTTAAGTTCTTTGTAGATTCCGGATATTAGACCTTTATTAGATGTATAGATTGCAAAAATTTTCTCCCATTCTGTAGGTTTTCTGTTCACTCTGATGCTAGTTTCTTTCGCTGTGAAGAAGCTCTTCAGTTTAATTAGATCCTATTTGTCAATTCTGGCTTTTGTTGCGATTGCTTTTGGTGTTTTTGTCATGAAGTCTTTGCCCATGCCTGTGTCCTGAATGGTCTTGACTAGGTTTTCTTCTAGGGTTTTCATGGTTTTAGGTTTTACATTTAAGCCTTTAATCTATCTTGAGTTAAGTTTTGTATAAGGTGTAATGAAGGGGTCCAGTTTCAGTTTTTTGCACACAGTAGCCAGTTTTCCCAGCACCATTCATTAAATAGGGAATTTTGAAAAGATTTTTTTAATGGCCACCCATTTTTTGAAAATTTACGTGAATCTTTGAAAAAGGATTTGCTCTGGTGTTCGGCGCATGGTCTGGTCCCAGACTCTGGAGAAGTAGAGATAGTGATGTCTCAACAACCCAACCCACGTCTGAGGTACAAGGTATTACAGATTGCAATGAGCTTCCACTGTGTTCTCATGGCAGGGAAAGAGGCAGGGGTGAGAAGGCATGGGGTGTGGCCTCATTATTTACACATGAGTTGTGATATTTCTATTAGGTGTTTAAACATACAGAGCAAGTCCTATGTGGTCTTTTTGAAGCCAACATCCTCAGTGTCACTTAAAAAGAAATAACATTCCAAAATTATTAAAGATTAACAATGGTTTTTGCAACCTAAGCAAAAGACCAGACACAACACAACTAGTGGGTTGGTCCCATATGCTAACTTTATTCCCTTCTCTCACAGGTCTTGTCATACACATCCAACAGATGAAATTTATTTTCTGCCTTGCGTGAAAATCTTGGCTGGTCCTTGAATTTTCTGGTCTTTTGTGATATTATTGATAGTGACTTAAACCAAATATTAGAAACACAGTGAATTTAGGTCCTGTAGTCACTTTAAGTTGCCACACTCAGTGTCAATTCAGAAATTATAATGCCTAGTCAATATGTGACACAGCACACAATTCAGGTTTCCTAGCCTTAGCTGAGACCTGTTCAAAGCCAGTCTTCAAGGAGGAGAGTGAAGCTTGTTTATTTTCTCTTCCTCAAAAATCTTTTTCCAAACTTCTTAGGTCTTATGATTGACCTGTAAGGGTTAGGGGAGGGGACATAAGCACAGAAGAGGAAAGAGGAGAGCAAAAAATTTTTGCCTGGCAATAACTATGGTTAGATAGTTGAGTTTTCTGGATCCTGGCAGATGTGTGAAGCAGTCACTTCTCTTGAAGCCACTTTGGGTTTCTCTCTGAGCCTACTCCGGTGGGTCCTTCCAACTGAACTAGCTCTGAGAAATAAGCGAAGTACTGTAGTAGTCCAGACACCTGCTGTTCAACTCCCCAAGGACTCTCTCCAGGCTCCAATAACTTTCTAGGCAGTTTCTTGGGTCAGAATCAAATGACTTAAGCCAGTTCTCCTTGCCCATGATACACATCTGATTTATGAAAAACACTCATAAGTCCTCTGCTTCCACCCATGGGCCACAGTACAGCAGCTCTTCTCCTTTGCTTCTACCAACACAGCATGGATGCCAGCTTCCCTGGCTGCACCCTGAAGGAGTTGGTGCCAGGCCTTGTTCTCTGTAATCTTGGAGAAGACGACAAAGATGGGCACATTCTGCTTTTCTACTCATTCTATTCCCCAAGGGACCCATATTTCCTTCATTTCCCTTTGATTAGAGATACTGAAAAGTCCAACATTACCAGGTACATAAAGAGCACCAAAAGTACCTACAAATGTTGAGCCACAAAGGGTGAGAGTGAAAGGTTGCTGTGAAGAGAGAGAAAGAGCTGGTGTGATATATTTTGGAGACCATAGTGAATAGAACTGAAGAGGTGTGAGTGTCCAGGGTCACATGCTACAGAGCAGTGAGTCTAAGGACTGAGCAATGGCCACTTGATGGAAAAATTAGAAAAACACTGTTGCCCTTTGAGAGAACTATTTGGTAAAGGGATGGGGCCAAAGTGAAAATGGATGTATGTAGTTATTTACTGCTCTCTCCAAATGCAGACTTGATACAATGGTTAGGCACAATGAATAATCACAATTGTCTAAAATGTCTTTATTCAGTATGTTTCAAGCCTTCTCCCCCACCCAAAAGGCATATTCCCTGTATGTAAATCTGGCTTTCTTTTCAATATTCATTCATTCACTGGCCCACTTATTTGCCCATTTCGACTTACAGGTCTGTTTTAAGTCTACAACATGATCATCTCACTTTACTTGCCAAGCCAAAAATGAAGCTGTAAATATGTATAGTATGAGAATCTTCTTCATATGCCTTTATAATGTCTTCATGTGCCTCAGCTTTCATTTGCCTCTATAATGTCTACCTGGACCACCTCAGAATAAAATTATTCCTTCATCATCTGAGTTCTTTGCATGTGTTTTCTTATGTTGGTTTTTATTTCAAATGCATATTTCTTCTCTTCTGAAATCGAGTTAAGAACTATACATGTGACGGATGGACTGTGTCTTATGCATTGTCACCACACCAAGCTGTTCTGCCTTAATTTTAAACATTCCATTTTTTCCCCCATTTTCTACAAGGCAAAAGCTCTGAGCATACCATACAACCACATTATGTTATAACTAGTTGTAACATAATTGGAGTTTTATGCGTCAAAGCTTTGCACATGCACAGATGGTAAGCAAACTCCTTGAATTCCCCCAGTAACCATGATTTCAGCTCAGTTGTTCAACACTAAAATATTAAATATTAATTGTATAAGAACTATCTTTAAGGATCTTGCACTGGGAAGCTTATATTAACTTCCTATTGCTGCTCTAACAAATCATCACGAATACAGTGGCTTAAAGTAACACAAATTTATTATCTTAGAGTTCTAGAGATCAGATGTCTGAATGGGGTCTCACCAGGCTAAAATTAAGGTGTTGGCAGGCTGTATCTCTTCTGGAAAGTGCAAAGTAGAATTCGTGTCCTTCCCTCTTTCAGATCCTCAAGGCTGCCTGCATTCCCAGGCTCACAGCCCCCTTTCATCTTCAAAGCCAGCAAGGTGTATTTAGTCCTCACATTACATCACTCTAGTCTTTCTCCCTTTGTTACACCTGCTTCTCTGACTCTAACTTTTCTATCTTCTTTCTCTACTTTTAGGACTCTTGTGACTGCACTGGGATCACTTGGATAATCCAAGATCTTCTGATTTTAAGATCAGCTGATTACCAGCCTTACTACTTCAATGACACGTAAGCTGACATAGTCAAAGGTTCTGGGGGTTAGTATGTTGACATATTTGGTGAGCCATGATTCCGCCCATCATATTGGTAGATATGGTATATCAGAAAAGGGTAAAAGAAGACATTTTTGTGATGTCAGGAAAGTATGCTTAGAGGGAAATGGAGAAGAGAAAGAAAGACACAAAGGATTCTGTGATCATTTCTGCCTCATAGAGAGCCAGCTATGGCTCTAAAAACAAGTGTCATTGGAATTGAAGTCCTAAAAATGGTATAACGTCTCACCAGGCTAATCGATGAGATGATGTTGGAAAAAAAGCAATTCTGAGCAAAGAGGACAGCAGGAGCAAAAATGCTTATTCACAACACAGCATGACAAGGTAATGCAAATTGAAAGCATTTTAAATACTGTGCAAAAGTGCAGCATACCGAGATATAAAATTAGAGAAGAAAGCAGAGGCCATTTCAGGAAAAGCTTTGCATAACATATTGAGGATTTGGGACTTTATCTTGAAAATACTGAATTACACTTAAGGGGTTTTTAGCAACCAATTAGTATGATAAGGTTTGTGTTTAAGAACAATTACTTTAACATGGAACAGGATTGAAAGCAAGAAATTCAGTTGTGTTTTTGTCAGTAAATAATGAGAGCCTAAACTGAGGGAGTTGCAGAGAGGGTGGAAAAAATAAACTGGTGAAAAAATGATGAGAATAATTTTTGAGACTTGATAAGTGATCGTATTTAGAAAGTGAAAGGGGAGAAAAGTTTCCAGGGTGCTTCAGGGGATTTGCTGTGCATGATAGGTACTATCAAGGGAAAAGGGATCATAAGAAGAACATGTTTAGAGATAAAGATAGAGATGAGTCCTATTTGAGATATCTTTATTTTAAGATAGTTGCAAGAAATCCAGGTGAAGATTTCCAGGAGGTTGTTAGTTGTATTGTCCTGGAAATAAGATAAGTATGTACTATAAATGTAGATATGACACATCATTATATAATGGTAGTTGAAACTATAAAAATGATTACGCATAAAATACAAAGGAAAGCTGACCCAGGGCAGAACCCTGGAGCGCACTAATATTTACAGAATGGGTGCAAGAAGATAATTCAACTCAGGACACTAAGAAATGATGATGAATAGGAGGAAAACACTGAGAGACAAAAATGTTGTAGAAATCAGAGGAGAGATTTTCAAGAAGGAAACAATATTGTCAAGTATCAGAGGAAGGTCAAATCAGATGATGATTAAAAACCCATTCAGCTTGTGGATTAGGAGGACATTGCTGACCTTTGCTAGTATCATCGAAAAGAAGGAACAGAAACCTAGCTGGTGAATTAAAGAATAAATTGGTGGTAAGCAAGTTCAGACTATACTTGCAATGCTATTAGGTTTGAAGGAAAGAGTCAGCAATAATTAGAATCCAAGGAGGTTTGTTTTGTTTTGTTTTTCAGATAAAGACGTAAAGATTTCAAATCTTCATTCCTCCATGAAATTCTTTATATCCGTTTCAGAAAGAATTGAGTGCTTCTTTCTCAGAACTCCCATAAAATGGCACATACCATAGTGAATGTCTCAATAACACAGACAATATCTTAGCCCTCTTTGTGCTTGGCACATGGAAGAAAATCAATAAATAGTTTTTAAATGAATGAAAAAATGAACAGATAGATGAATGAAAATGTGTTCATCAAATTTTGAATGTAAAATGCTCACATACACTGATTGAAAGACAGATTTCAACTATGTCGTTTGGTCACTGGACACCAAGAAATATGACACTTAGCAGTATTCAATATATTTCTTTATAACCAACAAACAATAACTGGCAGAACATTTCTCTCCTTAGGGATTTAATTTTCATTAGAGCGCTCTCTTTATTGCTGACACTACCCTCTAATAAGTAACCTGAAGTAAAAGAGTCCTGGAGACACGATTCTTTGGAGAGAATGTCAGTTTGCTACACAATTCCTGCTGCCCCACCCCACCAGCCTTGGGGGATAAGTGGGGATACCTTTCTCCTACATTAAGCCTAGTGAGAAAAGAAAATTCATGGCCATCCCTTGGAGAGTCTGATATGTTTCCTCTGAAATCCAAGTATATAATTTTCACCTACCCAGAATTAAAGGTGAAAGTGATGTCTGCTTAGAGACAGAAATAAGAGAGGTGTCTGCACCAGAATCCAGGTGCACTTCTATCAACAGTGAGGCGAGGGCGTCTACTCTCTGGGTAAGATGTATAGACCCTGTAGTAGAGAGCTGGTCTGAATCAACTTAAGAAAGAGCCCTGCTAAAAAGGATTCCTGGAGAAGGGCCCTCAACAGAAAAGTCAGGGAGCGATAGTCCAACACTCAGGAACTGGGGCAGAGGGACTGGAGGATATGGTGAATGGTGAGCCAGAAAGGAGGTGCCTCCCATGCTAATGAACATCAGGAGTGGCCTGGATCAATAGTGCAGGTGGAAGGTTATGAGTGTATAAAGACCATAGCAGTAGATTGTGGAGAAAACAATGAATTTAGGAAGCATTTTAAAAGTAGTATGAGGCTGGGCACAGTGGCTCATGCCTATAATCTGAGAACTTTGGGAAGCCAAGGCAGGAAGATTGCTTGAGCCCATGAGTTCAAGACCAGCCTGTCACATAGGAAGACTTTCTTTACAAAAAAACTTTAAAAATAGTCAGGAATGGTGGCACATGCCTTTGAATCCAGTTACTCTGGAGGCTGAGGTGGGAGAGCTCCTCAATAGAAAGAATAATCCAAAGCACATGCACCAACATGGACATATGTACTAACATGGACACATATACATGTGTAGTAAAATCATAAAATCATGCATGAAAATGATAAACACCAAATTTAGGATAGTGTTTATATATAAGAAGGGAAGGAATGCCATCAGGAAGGGTGCATTGGTGACTTTCCTTCAGTATTTTATGTATTAAAAAATGGCCCATAGGAAATATGGAAAATTATTAATCTTTATTAAAAGTGATGAGACACTGAAGTTTGAGGTTGTAGTGAGCCATGATTGTGCCACTTCATTCCAGCCTGGGGAACAAAGTGAGACCCTCCCCAAATAAAAATATTAAAATTAGGTAACTTTTACTAACGAGTGCTCTTTCCATTTCCCTACTCCCAAATAGTGAGCCTGACACTAGTACTTTTCGCTGCATAGCACAATATTTAATACTTTGCCTTACAGATATCAAATTCCTGACTACCATACCTGCTTCCAGATCCACAGCCTAGCAGCCATGTGGTTTCAGACTCATTTTCTTTTCTGCATTTCTGGTCCATTGCTGGTTCACTAAGTGGTTGTCTTGTTTTTGAGGTCGCCTCTATTTAACTGTTTACATTACACTTCCTCAATCGTTGCTACTATTGTTGCTTATAGAAGAGTCCATCAAAGTATAAATAAACAACCTCAGTATCTTGAGCAGAAGCCTAAAAGGCTACAAAATCATCATATGACTCAGATCCCAGGTGAGTATTCTAAGAATTACAAAAAAAAAAAAAAAAAGGTAATTTAAAATCAAAAATCAGGGTCAAAATCTTCATATCAAATTCTGAAATTAGGAAGGTATTTTATTCAAGCTTCCACAAAGTTCATATCTGATATTAAGGGCCATTGTAAGCAAAGAGATGGACAGCATTCGTGGGAGTTTACTTTCCTAGAATCAGACCTAATTCTACAATATGGATTACTCAAGAACCAAACTAAAATTATTCTTAGTTACAGATATATCAAGTCCAAAGTTCAGAATCATAGATACAGATTCTGTGATTCTAAACAGATTTTAAGCTTTCTGCAATTTGCTTTTACTTATTACTCTAAACTTCATCTCTGCCAGATGCAATAATAATGATTTTAAAACAACAGTAATAATAAACCATTCACTTTCTAATAAACTGAGTGAATTCCAGATTTTCATTGCTCTTTAAGAGTACATACTCAATAGCTTGATGATTCTTTTTCTCCTTGCTTTCTTGACAGGTTTTAACTGTATCAAGAAAGTTAGAGAGAAATTTAGATATCATCCTGGAATGGATTTGGGGATGGGGAGGACAAGGGGTTCTTGGCATCATTCTCTCTCCTCTACGGCTTTCAGTGAGATGTAACTCATGTATTCTTCCCTCATGTGTATGCTCAGGCTCCCAGGATCACCAAACACGATTCTCTGTCCCTGAATGTCAAGATCCTTTTAGGCGTACAGGCCCACTCTCAGATTTCCCAAGCTGTCCCTGTGGGCTTGAGAATATCTATGCTGCATTCCTCATACCGTAATACTGTAGTAGATACGTTCTAAGGCTATCTAATCGCCCATTTCATAGACATCTCTCAGCCTATTTTGCTTTCCTTCTCTGGCAATGTGGTGGCCTAAGACTTCTGTATCAGATGTGAAGCCTCCCTAGGCCACACACAGGGAAGTAAAGCACAGTTTTACTCGGCTTTGAGACCCCCTTCATGACCTGAGTTTATATTTTCTACCTATCTAGGCCCAGGGGTTCAGTGCGGACAGGGGACATGGTGTGGGGTCCATAAGACTAACAGACCTCTTGGTAATTTGCTGTGCTCTCCCTTCTCCACAGGAGACAAGAACTCTTTGGCTCATCTAAGGAAGAGTTTACATCCCCTCCTCCTGGAGGAACTAGGGCAGGAGACTAACCAGGAAATTATACCCACTGTTTTGCCAAAACGCGAATGCTTAATATTGGGGAAAAAAAAAAAAAAAAAAAAAAAAAAAACAAAAAAAAAAACCTTTTTATTGAGTTATTGCGCCTACCGCAGAATCTATGCTAGGCTATTTGGAGGAACCCAGAAGCCAACACATGACTATCTATCTCTCCATACTGCCCCTAATATGAGAAAGAACCAATTCCTAAACAGTGAGGAGAGGAGATATTAGGGAAGAGCCTTGAGTTAAAATCTCAGAATTTTGTGAGTTCACAGGTGCATACACTGTCCCCTTTTGATGGTGTGGCAGCAGAAAATACAGGAAATCTGGCTCAGGCTTTGATCTTGCATTTGAAGGTTTCTCATAAAAAGACCACATTTTCAAATTTCCTAACTCCTGGACAATTAAGTGAGAATCCACTGCCTTAGGAGAGGTTTTAGTATGTCAACAATTGACTGACTAAGGACCACAGTGCCTCTGGGCTGAAACTGAATATGAAATTGCCCCAGATCATTCACTGGGCTTTACGGATACCTGAGTGGACATCATTCCCCACTACCTCCTTCCCTGCCATCCTATATTTGAGAGTCCCTTTAAAATATTTTAAACACTTTTTTAAAAAATTGAATGGGGAAGTTGTTTACGCTGTTTTCTTTTTCAAAGCAAAATCAGCCTCACTGTGTGGTGCTGAGGTTGTCAAGTCTCTACTTAACGGCTACTACAGGAAGATTGAGTCCCTCTCTCACTGTCTCTTTTCCCTCCCTCCCTCCCTCTCCCATTCAAGTGTCAGGAAAATTCTCTGTGCCTCTCTCCAAAGGCACCTCAACAGCTGTGAACTCATGACCTAATTGTTCTAATGGCATTCCCAAGCTCCCCTGCTCAAGGCCAGAGAAATCTCAGGCCTTTGGACCTCTAGCCAGTAATTCATGGTACTTAGTCAAACTCCGTCCCCTCCCTGCAGGCCCCTCCTGCTCCCCTCCCACTCCCTCCTCCTGGCCTCTGCTCTCACTCTCTGCTCTCTCCTCACACCAGTATGAAGCAGCTTGATCACCTGCCAACTGGTATTGATTTTTGCTTCCCAATCTCCAGGCTGGATGGAAGGAAAAGATTAAAAACAGTTTGTCAGTTTGAAGTTGAATAAGAATTCGGCACAAGGGACGTCTTAGAAATGTGAGGAAGTGGCAGGGGAGGTTGGGCGTGTGGGCAGTCAAGGCCAAAGCAAGTCTTAAGGGAGTTTAACCCTTTATTGCTATCAGCCCCAGAATTTCCGAAGAGGATATGCTGTCATCCTGCAGACTCCCTTTTCTTGTGCCTCATGTACTCACATCCTCTCATGATTTTCTTTTTGTCCATAACATCAAACATGGGTTTTATCTGGACTATCCCAGGCCCAAGGATACCACCCCTTTGGCTCGCTGACACCCATGTTAAGTTTGCATTCCTCAAATCCGCGCTACATCCTGCTAGGTCAACTCAGGCCTTGCCAGGAGATAGTGTCTGAATTCCTGTGGCTCTTCAGTTGTAGGGAGCCCCTGACCCTATGCATCTGAGCACTGCCAACAGCCCCTGTTAGTATTCATGGAGCAGGTCTGTCTGCTGCTATCCTTGTCAAGACAGAGTAGGGAGATCAGGGAAATTTGCCCTTCAAAAAAATGAGTATCATTGACTCATGAAGGATCCTTTTGGCTTCTTTGTCAGCTATAGAGATGACAAATGATTTACACGCATCTGTAGAAAATCTGAAGGGCTACAGCACAAAGAGTCAGCACGTGGAGGAGTCAAATCTAAGGTACTAAAATGTTACTCAAGGGCCAGGTGACTAGTCTTCCAAGAGCTCAGGGGCTGAGCTGAAGCAGAAGGGCCACCTTTCCCTTTCTTACCTTTCCCATGAACAGAGTGTTTAGAACCAGGTCATACTAACTTGTGGCCACAGAAACAGGGATAGGAGATTTCTGCACAATAATGAGGATTTTGCCAGTTCCACAAAAGGTTCAGTGACATCTACCTCTTCTTTCCTCATTTTCTCTACCCAATTTGGTATTAATGATGTGTGCAATACGTAACTGTCCTAGTTTGCTTTCTATTGCTTATAATAGAATATCAGAAACTGGATAATTTATAAAGAAAATGAATTTATTCTTACAGTTGTGGAGGCTGGGAAGTCCAAGGTTGAGGGGCTGCATCTGGTGAGGGCCTTAGTGCTGGTGGAGACTCTCTTCGGAGTCCCGAGCAGCACAAAGTATTACATGTTGAGGGGGCTGAGCATGTAATGTGCTAGCTCAGATCTCTAATCCTCTTCTTATAAACCCAGCAATTCCTCTTTCATGATAACCCATTAATCCATGAACAGATTCATTAATTCACGAAGACAGAGCCTTCATTACCCAGTCACCTCTTAAAGGCCCACCTCTCAATACTGCCACATTGGAAATGAAATTTCAACATGAGTTTGGGGAGGTATAAATATTCAAACACTCGCAGTAGCAAAACAAGACAGAAATCAATTTTGTTAGCATGAAAGTCTGGATGATGTGCTGTTCAGATTGTTTGGCCCACTCTGTGCACTCATATTTTGTCCCTGTCAATTGTATTCTACTTAGTCCAAGTAGCTTATATATTAAAAAATAGTATCTAGGAGTATTCTATAAATCAGAATTTCATGAAGAAAACAAAAAGATATTAAAGAATGGTTAAAACTGTGCTGAGTATCAGAAATTTTGCTCCATTTATTATATGTATTTAAGCAGCATAATTAAGTAGGAATTTTGAGTTCTTTCTCAACACTCTTGCTAAGGAAGGAAGCCTGGTCCAGTCTTGTTATCTTCCTGGTTTTCTCATACATTTCTCATCTCATCTCATACCATAAGCTTCGTTGTGTCAGTTTCTTTTCCCATGATTTTTAATACTTGATCTCAAGCTTATTTTTTGCATATGCTCTAACACAAAGTGCTGTCTTGACTTTTTCTCTGAGAAACTGTTTTCCTCCAATATACTCTTCAAAATACCACTTGTGATTAGATGATGATATAGCCTCATACCTATCAAAGCCTGGTGTTTTGTCTGTTTCCATTTTGATCATGATTTTATATTACTTCTATAGTGAACAGTATAGTTATGGCAAAAATGGGATTAAAATCTCATTGCAGAAAAAATGCCATTTGGAACTGGGAATAACTGCCCACGTAAAAGTGATCCAAAAATATTTATAGCATTGGGCACACAAATAAATGCCATGATATTGTTTATATTAAGTCCTTAAATATTCACCAACCCTTCTCCCAAAAAGAGATTTATTTGCCTTAAAGAGGAGATACAGAAAGAGATAGGGGTAGAAAGTTTATTCAAAGGAACAATATCAGAGAACTTCTCAAACCTAGAGAAAGATATCAATATTCAAGTACAAAAAGTACAGAACACCAAGCAGATTTAACTCAAAGAAGTCTACCTCAAGATATTTAATAATCAAACACCCAAAGGTCAAGGGTAAAGAAAGGATCCTAAGGGCAATAAGAGAAACAAATAGCATACAATGGAGCTCCAATATATCTGGCAACAGACCATTCGGTGGAAACTTTACAGGCCAGGAGACAGTGGCATGACATACTTTAAATCTTCAAGGAAAAAAAAAAAAAAAAAAAAAAAAGACCTTTTACCCTAGGCTATAATATCCAGCAAAAATATCATTTAAGCCTGAAGGAGAAATAAAGACCTTCCCAGACAAACAAAGCTGAGGGATTTTATCAGCACTAGGCCTGTCCTACAAGAAATGCTAAAGGGACTGCTGGACTGGGACATGGGGAATGAGCTCTTTCTGGCCTTCACCACATCTCACCTCCCCTTAGCCGAGCAGAAACTTGCCAGGTATAAACTCCGAATTGTTAAGCCACCAAAATTACCCCTAGAGAAAAAACCCAACCCTGATAAGGATGGTCCAGATTATGAGCCCAACCTGTGGATGTGGGTAAACCCTAACATCGTGTATCCCCCTGGAAAGCTGGAGGTCCCAGGACTTACGAAGAGGGAGGATCTGACAAGCACGCTCCCCTCCTCTCAGCCATTCCAGAAGGAGGAAGATGTCAGCTGCTCAGATCCCACAGGGGTGGAATCACTGTCCCGGTCCTCCAGCGAGTGGTCGCCCCCTCGGAAGCGGTTTGCCTTTTCCCCCAGCATCTGGAAGAAAGCACTTCCCCTTTTTCCGGACGGCCACAGAAGGCTGGAAGAATACCGACCGTCACAATCTCTGTTTCCGAGACAGCTTTGAGAAAGTGCCTGTCAGCAGCATGCAGGGTGGGGCCAGCACACGGCCTCGATCTTGCCTCTGGAAGTTGACCGAGGAGGGACACCGCCGCTTTGCGGAGGAGGCCAGAGCCTTGGCTTCCACTCGACTGGAAAGTATCCAACAGTGCATGAGCCAGCCAGATGTGATGCCCTTTCTCTTTGACCTCTAACCCCAAGAAGTGAGAGCCAACTAATTCTTTATTAAATTTACCCTCAGGAAAAAAAAAAAAAAAATATATATATATATATATATATATATATATATATATATATGAAAGAAAAGGTTGTTTGTGAGCAAAAGGAAATTATCTGAAGGTATAAAACTCACTGGTAATAGTAAGCACCAGAGAAAAATAGAGAATAGTGTAACACTGTAATTATAGTGTATAAACTTTTCTTGACTTACGTATCAACTCTAAATAATAAGCCAATCAAAAATAATAACTACAACAACTTTTCAAAACACAGAGAGGGCAATAAAGCAAGAAGAGAAACAACAAAAGGTTTAAAAGTAGGGGATGAAGTTAAGAGCGTAGAGTTTTTGTTAGTTTGCTTTTTGCACATTTGTTTGTTTATGCAATCAGTGTTAAGTTGCCATAAGTTTAAAATAATGAGTTCTAGAATAGTACTTGCATGGTACCTGCAAATCAAAAAACATACCGTAGATACACAAAAAATAAAAAGGAAGCTATTAAACCATGCCATCTGAGAAAATCTTCACTAAAAGGAAAATAATATGAAAGGAAAGAAAGAAAAAAAAATCATAAAACCAGAAAACAAATAAAATGGCAAGAGTAAGTCCCCACTTACTAATAATAGCATTGACTATAGATGGATTAAACACTCCAATCAAAATTTGACAAGAGTGTCTGAATAGATTTTTTTAAAAAGACTCAATGATGTGTTGCCTACAAGAACACGCTGCACCTATAAAAATGCACATAGACTGAAAATAAAATAATGAGAAAAGACATTCCATGCGAATGGAAACCAAAAAAGAGTAGGAGTCACTGCACTTATATCAGACAAAATAGATTTTAAGACAAAAACTGTAGGAAGAGACAAAGAAGATCACTATGTAATGATAAAGTGGTCAATCCAGCAAAGGACATAATGATGATAAATATATGCACACCCAACACTGGAGCACCCGGTTACATAGAACAAATACTATTAGAACTAAAGAGGGAGGGAAATAGACCCAATACAACAACAGCTGGAGATTTTAACACTCTACTTCTGCCTTAGACAGACGTCCCAGACAAAAAAATCTACAAAGAAACATTGGACTTAATCTGCACTATAGGACAAATTTCCAGAAAATTTTATCCAGAGGTTGCAGAATACACATTCTTCTCCTCAGCACATAAATCATTCTCAAGAACAGACTATATGGCATGTCACAAAACCATTCTTAAATTATTCAAAAACTGAAAATAATATCAAGTATTTTCTCTGACCATAATGGAATAAAACCAGATATTAACAACAAGAGAAATTTTGGAAACTATATCAACACATGGAAATTAAACAATATGCTCCTGAATGACCAGTGGGTCAGTAAAGAAATTAAGAAAAACATTGAAAATTTCCTGAAACAAATGATAACGGAAACACAACATACCAAAACCTACAGGATACATTCAAAACAGTATTAGGAGGGAAAATTATAGTTATAAGTGCCTACATGAAAATGGTAAAGGTCAGAGCAGAAATAAATAAACTTGAAAGAAAGAAAACAAGAAAAAAAATCAGCTAAATAAAAAGTCGGTTTTGCCGGGCACGGTGGCTCAAGCCTGTAATCCCAGCACTTTGGGAGGCCGAGGCGGGTGGATCACGAGGTCACGAGATTGAGACCATCCTGGTCAACATGGTGAAACCCTGTCTCTACTAAAAATACAAAAAATTAGCTGGGCATGGTGGCGCATGCCTGTAATCCCAGCTACTCAGGAGGCTGAGGCAGGAGAATTGCCTGAACCCAGGAGGCGGAGGTTGCGGTGAGCTGAGATCGCGCCATTGCACTCCAGCCCGGGTAATGAGTGAAACTCCATCTCAAAAAAAAAGTTGGTTTTTCAAAAAGTTAAACAAAATTGACAAATCTTTAACCAGACTATGAAAGCAAACAAAGGGAGAAGGCCCAAATAAATGAAACCAGAAACAGAAAAGGAGACATTCCAACTTATACTGCAGAAATTCAAAGGATCATTAGTGGCTACTATGAGAAACTATATGCCAATAAATTTGAAAATCTAGAGGAAACGTACAAACACATAGATACATAAAACCTACCAGGATTGAACCATGAAGAAATCCAGAACCTGAACAAACCAATAACAAGCAGTGAGATAAAAAGCTGTAATAAAATGTCTCCCAAGAAAGAAATGCCTAGGACCTGATGGTTTCACTGCCAAATTCTAAGAATCATCAACAAAATGCTAGAAAAGTCAATTCAGCAATACATTAAAAAATCATTCATCAAGTAGGATTTACCCCAGGGATGCAAGGATGGTTGGACATACACAGATCAGTCAATGTGGTACATCATATTAAAAGAATGCAGGACAGAAACCATATGATCATTTTAACTGAAGTTGAAAAACAAATAAAATTCGACATCCCTCCATGACACCATCCCATCCCTCACGTGAAACAACTTAAATACAAAAAATGTTCATTTCAGCTGAAAAGATGTCAAAAATTTATAAGCAACTATAGTGTCCAAGAATAGAAACGTGGTTAATTATATTACACTGCATTCTATATGTTACCATTAAAAATTGTTTTAGAAAAATAAGAAAATTAAAACATATTGACAAAAGTGTTGACCCTTGAACAACACCAGTTTGAACAACCTGGGTTCACTTATGGTCAGATTTTCTTCTGCCTCTGCCACCCGAGAGGAAGCAAGACCAACCTCTTCTCTTTCTTCTCCTCAGCCTACTCAATGTAAAAATGACAGGGGATTTAGGATAATCCACTTCCACTTAGAAAATAACACAAAGGATAAATGCTTTAGAGGATTGATACCCCATTTTCCATGATGTGATTTTCTCTTCTTTATGGTTTTCTAACTTTTTTTCTCTAGTTTACTTCATTGTAAGAATACAGTATATAATACAATAACAACAAAAAGTTATGTTAATCAACTGTTTATGTTATCAACAAGGCTTCCTGTCAAAAAATAGATTGCTAGCAGTTAGGTTTTGGGGGAGTCAAAGTTATATATAGATTTTTAACTGTGCGGCAGGGATGAGGAGTAATAGGAGGGGGTGTCAGCATCTCAACACCTGCAACAAAACCTGCATGTTGTTGAATTCCGTACAGCTGTAAAATAATCCTATAGAATTATAGTACTATCCCAGTTTCCAAAACGTGTGTGTGTGTGTGTGTGTGTGTTTGTGTGTGTAAGAGACTGCGAGTATGAGAGAAATAGAGAGAGGCTATTAACGAAAATGCTAACAACAGCTATTGCTTTTACTAAGGAAAGTTTTTAATTTTGTTCATTTATCTATATTGTCTGGATATAAAAGTGTAACTTTTATAATAAGAGAAAAAAGTATATTTAAATCTCACTTATTCAGTCCAAAAGGCTTTGGAAATAACTGTTTATAGTTCCCAAATTTGAAGGGATAAAAATTTATGTTTCAAAGAAATAGTTCTGTTATTTTAAAATATGCTTAAATCTCTTTTATTTACTTAAAGATACAAATTTTTCCCACTGTTTATTTCTACATGCTGCTTTAAAAATATAACCGATATTTCTAGGACTGAAGTATAAGTTTTGAATACTCAAGCATGGCATCTAGGTATGATTTTAATGAAACCAGTTATGGGGAAGAGTTTTCAAATTATGATGGATTCCAAATAATTGGATAATGAGCACATAAATATTTCCTGTGTCACCAAATATCAAGTTATAACACAATAAACACTTGTACAAAGTTTTGTTTTGAATGCTTATGTTCAAACAAACAATCTGAAATTTACTATTTGTAAAATCATAAGTTCATAATTTCTGCATTTTGGTTTCCTCATCTGGCAAATGGGTTAATAATAATACCTCACAAGACTGTTGGAATAAACCAGTGTGATCATTCATGTGAAATCATATTATCAGGTATAAAACATCATAGAGAACATTTGTCATTATTGAGAACAACCTACTGATTTGTATAAGCAGAAAAGTTAAAGGTCAAATGAACAAAAGTCTAACCTGAATCATAAAAACAGAGTCATGCATCAAGTCAATTCTCAGACTTGAGCCAGCTTACCAACCTAGAACCCTTGAATGAAGAAGAGACTAAGTCCCCTTGAGGAAGGAAACTAGTAAAAGTGTATTCTGCTCATCTTTCTCCCAGCCTTTCTCAAAAGGACTTACGGCCTTTTGTCAGGGCAACTGGGCACTGGGGAGAAAGGAATAGCCTGATATTTTGGGGACTACTATAAACTGTCACTGACCTGACACTAATTTCTAAAGATTCAAAATGTGTACTATGGGCCATCAGTCAGAGTGGGGACTTACGGAGAAGGTAAGGTGATTCATGGAGTTTCGGCTTAGGTACATCTTGAGAGCCTGGGCCCAGTGGTCCCTCAATTCATCTTGTGATTATTTCCCAGTTCTGCAATTTATAATCAGAATATGTTTACCCAGCACCTGGCAGAATTCACACTGATTTTCTGACTTGTGGAGTAGGGGTTATATGATAGAAAATGCCAAGTGAAAGCCATTAGGGCTGTCTCTACCCAGGAAATAGTAAACCAAGCCAATGCTGCAATCCTGAAAACATTACAGAAATTAGTGTAACCATCAATGACTTGAAGTTTGCAAGGGTGGTCATTTCCACCAGTTCCCCATTCAGCTCACTTATTCAGTCTATGTAGAACATAAATGGAATCTGGAGAATAACGTGGATTAATATAAGTTTAACAAGGTGGTGACTACAATTCCAGCTTCTGTATCCAGTGGAGTTTCATTCCTTAAGCAAGTTAACACTCAAGTACTAACTCTAACACACCCATTGATCTGACAAATGCCATTCTTTCCATTTCCATCCATAAGGCTGATGGGAAGCAGTTAATTTTCAACTGATAAGGATAACGTACACCTTCATTATCCTACCTCAGAGATAAATCGACTTTCCAATGTTGTGTTATAATTTAGTTCTCAGGGATCTTGATAATCTTTTCTTCCCACAAGATATCACACTGGTCCATTACATCAATGGCATCATGCCAGTTGGACCTAGTGAACAAGTAGCAGCAAATACTCTAGACTTATTGGTAAAGCAGTTGTATATCAGATGGTGATAAATACATCTGACTAAACTGTGGCCTTATACCTCTATCAAATTTCCAGGGATCCAGTCATCTGGGGTATGTCAAGATATCCCTTCCAAGGTGAGGGATAATCCATTGTATCTGGCCTCTTTTACAAGACAAAAGATGCAAAATACTTAGTGGACTTTATTTTACATTTTGGAGGCAACATATTATTCATGTGGGTTTTTTACCCTGACCCATTTACTGACTGATCTGAAATAAATGCTCGTTTTGACTGGGACACAGAACAAAAGAAGGCTCAGTAACAGGTCCAAGCTGCTATGTGATCGGCTCTACCACTTGGGCATGTGCTCCCGCAGATCCACTGGTGATTGAAGTCTCAAAGGCAGATAGGGATGATACATGAGTTCTTTGGCAGATCTCTGTAGATGAATTGCCCACAGAGCACTAGAATTCTGAAGCAAAGCCCTGCCATCCTCACAGATACTCTCCTTTTGAAAAACTGTTCTTTGCCTACCACTAGGTTTTAGTAGAGATTGAGTACTTAACCATGGGCCACCAAGTTACCATGGGACTGGAGCTGCCCATCATGACCTGTATGTTTTTTGACCCATGAAGTCATAAATTTGGGCCCTGACAGAAGCACTCCATTATTAAACGGAAGTGGCATATATGTGACTGGGCCCAAGCAGGCCCTAATGACACAAATTCCATGAAGAAGTGGTCCACACGTGCATGTTTCTCATTCCTGCTATCCTGACTTTTCTCTCTAAGGCTGCACCTATGGCTTTATGGAGCATTCCCTTAGATCAGGCCTGCTTTGTAGATATTTCTGCATGATATGATATGCGGGCACTGCTTAAAAATGGACAGCTACAGCACTATAGCTCTTTTCTGACACATCCCTGAAGGATGAAGGTGAAGAAAAATCTTCCCTGTGGGCAGAACTTTGAGCGGTGCACCTGACTGATCACTTTGCTTGGAAGGAGGAATGGCAGGATGTGCAATTTCCATGCCTATTCCTGGTGACCAGTAGATTGGCTGGATGATAAGAACTTGGAAAGGACATGATTAGAAATTGGTGAAAAGGAAATTTAAGGAGGACATACAGTGATAGGCATTTGTGTCCCATGTGAATGTTCACCAAAGGTTGACTTCAGCAGAAGAGAATTTTAATAATCTAGTGGAGAGAATGACCTGTTCTGTGAATGCCAGTCAGCCTCCTTCCCCATTCACTCCTGTCATTGTCTAATAGGGTCATGCCCAAAATAGCCATGGTGGCAGGAATAGAAGTCATTCTTGGGCTCAGCAGCACTGACTTTCACTCACTAAGGCAAACTTGGCTGCAGCCACTGCTGATTGCCTAATCTTCTAGCAGCAGACACCAAAACTGAATCTTTGACATGATTCCATTTCCCAGAGTTGCCAGCCAGCTACCTGGTGGCAAGTTGATTACACGGGACCACTTCCATCATGGAAAAAGGACAGTATTTTGCTCAAACTAGAATAGACACTTATGCTGAATAAGGATTTGCCTTCTTTGCATGGAAACTTCTGCCAAAACTACCATCTCTGGGCCGGGCGCGATGGCTCAAGCCTGTAATCCCAGCACTTTGGGAGGCCGAGGCGGGTGGATCACGAGGTTAAGAGATCGAGACCATCCTGGTCAACATGGTGAAACCCCGTCTCTATTAAAAATACAAAAAATTAGCTGGGCATGGTGGCGCGTGCCTGTAATCCCAGCTACTCAGGAGGCTGAGGCAGGAGAATTGCTTGAACCCAGGAGGCGGAGGTTGCGGTGAGCCGAGATCGCGCCATTGCACTCCAGCCTGGGTAACAAGAGCGAAACTCCGTCTCAAAAAAAAAAAAAAAAAAAAAAAAAAAAAAAAAAAAAAAAAAAAAAAAAAAAAACTACCATCTCTGGACTTACAGAATGGTATGATATTCTATACAACATTGCTTCTAACCAAGAAACTCACTTCATAGCAAAAGAAGTACAGCAATGGGCCTATGCTCATGAAATTCACAGTCTCACCATGTTCCCTGGCATCCTGAAGTAGCTGGTTTGATAGAATGATGGAATGGCCTTCTGAAGTCTCAATTACAGCACCAGCTAGGTGGCAATACTTTGCAGGCCTGGGAAAGGGTTCTCCAGAAGCCTCTAGGTGCTCCAAATTAGTATTCAAAATATGGTTCTGTTTTTCCTATTGCTAGGATTCATGAATTCAAAAATCAAGGGGTGAAAATGAGAATGGCATCACTGTCTCCCCTAGTGACCCAGTATCAATATTTTTGCCTCATGTTTCCATGTCCTCATGCTTTATTGGCCTAAAAGTCTTAGTGCCAAAAGCAAGAACACTTCCACTAGGAAAAACAACAATAATTTCATTGAACTAAAAGTTAAGACTAACGCATGGACACCAGATTTCTCATGCTTCTGAATCAACAGACATGGAAGACAGTTACTGTGCTGTCTGGGGTCATTCATTCTAACTATCTTAACTACCAAAGGGAAATTGGACAGAAGACCCTTTTTGGCTCGATTACTATTGTCATAACCTCAGTTAAGGTCAATGAGAAACTACAACTTCATTGCCATTAGTAGACCAGGCAGGACTGGTATAATTATCAAACTTTGAATATTATTTATAGAACACCATTCAAAATAACTGCAACATAAACATTTTCTGAAGCAAACAATATTCATAAATGCTAATCATTTGTCAGACCATGACATAAGTCTCCATGAACTTTAAAGATTGAAACCATATAGAGTATATTCTCTGACCATAGTGAAGTAAGTTAGAAGTTTTTGAAAAATAGAAAAAAACTTTCCAAATATATGGAACTTGTGAAACACACTTCAAAAGAACCTACATGTCAAAAAGAAAAAATGAGAACATTAAAAAATACTTTAACTGAATGATAATATAAATCATATAAGTTGACTATTTTGGGATGCAAATAAAACTATCTTACAGGAAAATTTTTTTTCTATAAGCTCATGTTAGAAAAAAAGAGGCCAAAAATTGAGAAAATTACATATCTATCTCAAGAAGTAGAAAATAAACAGCAGAATTACCAAAATAAAGTAGAGGGAACAAGATAACAGAAATAGAAATAAACATACAATAAAGAAGATTAACAAAACAAAACTTCATTTTTTAAAAAAATCCATACTAAGCTGGGCGCGGTGGCTTATGCCTATAATCCTAGCATTTTGGGAGGTCGAGGTCAAGAGACCAAGACCATCCTGTTCAACATGGTGAAACCCCGTCTCTACTAAAAATACAAAAATTAGCTGGGCATGGTGGTGTGCACCTGTAGTCCCAGCTACTTGGGAGGCTGAGGCAGGAGAATTGCTTGAACCCAGGAGGCGGAGGTTACGGTGAGCCGAGATTGCGCCATTGCACTCCAGCCTGGGTAACAAGAGCGAAACTCCAACTCAAAAAATAAATAAATAAATAAATAAAATTCATACCATTGACAAGCCCTTGATAAGATTGATCAAAAAAAAGAAAAGATACAAATGAACAATAATAGAATAAAAGTTTTTCAAAATACTAGGTAGTATAAAAAGAAGCATGCAAGTAAATTTGAAATTCAGATAAAATATTTATTGTTAAAAAGTACAGTTTACAAAACTTACCTAAAAACAGAAAATCTGAATAATCCTGAAGTTACTAATAACATTAAATTCATTATATAAAACCTTTGCCAAAGAAACCTATAAGCCAAGTGATTTCACCGGTGAATTCTTAAAAACATTTGAGTAACAAATAACATTAATGTTACTCAAACTCTTTCAGGGAATGAAATAAAAAGTGTTTCTGAATTTATTTTAAAAAACCAAATTAACTTTGATAACAAAATCTGAGAGAATTACAAAATTACAGGCTAATATTATTCAAGTACCAGAAAAAACATTAATCACAAAATTAGTAAAAAATGATTCAGTGGTAAAAGTCTATTACACAAATTGATTTAAAGAATGAAAGGAAAATAAAAATTTGAAAATTATGAATTGTATTTTATATTATCCAAAAACGATGACAGAGGTAATGCTGCAAATCAAGTAGGAAATAATAAACTCTGTCGGGTCAACTGAAATATTCATATAAAAAAGAAAAGATTGTCAACACTTACTTCAAATACCAAATAAATACAAATCATGTCCAGTTAAACTATCAATCACAATGGAAAAGATTAATTAATAAAACTTCTAGACTATAACATAGAAGATAGTCAGGAACTTGCAGGAAAAGACGATTTACACAGGACAAAGGAAACACATGCAATAAACAGCAAGATTGATAACTAGAGCATGTTAAAATTACACACTTCTTTTTGTCTAAAAGCACTACAAGAGAGTGAGAAAGAAAGGCAAGGAGTGGGGAGAGAAATTTCAACACACATCATGAGAGAAGAATAATACACAGAATATGTAAAGAGCCCTATAAATTAATTAGAATATACCAACAACTAAGAAACAAATAAAAATGTGGACAACATTTGAGGAGGCACTTAAAAAAACGAATACTCAAATAGATAATAAATATTTTAAAATGGTGTTCCATGTAATTACCAATGCAGGAAATCTGAATTAAAATCATAATGTAATGCTACTACACACTCACAAGATTAGTTAATTTAAAAATAAATATATAGGCTGGGCACAGTGGGTCATGTCTGTAATCCCAGCACTTTGTGAGGTCGAGATGGAAGGATCACTTGAAGCCAGGAATTTGAGACCAGCCTGGTCAACATAGAGAGACCCTCATCTCTAAAAAATAAATAAATAAATAAAATAATACTAATTGTTGGCTGGGTTGTGAATTAATTAGCACTCTCATGCCCTACTGGTAAGTGTGTGAACTGGTACAGTCACTTTAAAAACATTTTGAAATTATCAACTCAAATTTAACATTCCCATGCCCTCAGAAATTCCATTTCCAGGTTTATATTCAGAAAAAACCCATGCACATATGTGAACAAAGACTCATGTACACAAATGCTCATAGCAGCATTATTCATAATACTTCAAATCAAGAACAACTCAAATGCGCACGAAGAATAGAATGAAAAAATAAACTACAAATAATCACAGAATTGAATAATACATTGCAATGAAAATAAAGAAACTAAAACTACATGCAATAAAATGAATGAATTTTAAAACATAATGTTGAGCAAAAGGAGCCAGGTGAGAAAAAAATTATAGACAGTATGATTACATTTTATGTGAAACTCAAACAGCAGACAAATTTAACTATATTGTTTAAAAATGTATGTTCAGTTGGTTAAAAATTTAAAAACAAAAATAATTACCATAAAATTCAAAATACTGGTTACCTTTATAAAGAAGGAAGGCATTAGCTATTAAGAGCAGGTTATAGGTGCTCTGCAACACTGGGGTAATGACAATGTTTAATTTCTTAACCTGGGTGATAGTGAAACAGATGTTTGCTTTGTGATAAATTAATGAATTCTACTCTACACTACAAAGTACACTACAAAGTGTACTTTTCTGTACTGTTATAAATTATAATTTAAAAGGTTTTTTTTTTTGAAAATAGTATGGGGAAATAAATATCAGAAATTGTTTTGGAATTAGAAACTATTTTTAAATATTTTACTTTTACACATATATGTGTGTGTATAAAACATTTTACATATTATTATCAAGGAAGCCCTCTCTGATAATGTGAAATTTGAGCAGAGATTAGCATAAAGTAAGGAGTAGAGTTACATAGCTAGCTGGGGGAACGGCTTGATAGGTATAGGGAACAGGACATGCAAAGGCACTGAGGTGTGGAATATGCTTAGCTTTTTGGCAGAACAGCAGCAGAACAGTGTGGTTGGAATATGATGAGTGAGAAACATAAAAATAGGAGACAGGATCAGAGAGTTTTCAGTGCATCAGATCAAGTACAGCCTTGTAGGACACTGTAACATGTTTTACCTTTATTCTGAGTTAGATGGAAAATCACTGGAGGGCTTTGAGCTGAGGAGTGACATGAACAAAATTGGATGTTAAGGGTATCATTCTGGCTGCTGTGTGACAAACAGAAAAGTCAGAAGAGAGACTAGCTGGGAGGCTACTGTAACAGTCCAGGTAGGAAATGATGGTAGCATAGGCTAGGTAGTAGTGGTGAATGGGTAGAAATAGCTAAACTCTAGGTATAATTTCATGGTAGAGCTGATGGGTTGGAGAAATGAAGAAGTCAAGAAAGACATGAAGATTTTTGTTATGAGAAACTAGATAAAGAGGATTAACATTTGGTGAGATGGGGAAATAGAGGAAGTATGATCATTCTCTGCTAGGATGTAATATAATATAAAGTAATCTAAATGGAATTTTTTCTTACGAAAAAATTAGAGGCTCCTTACTATGGTTTGAATTTGTTCCCCCAAAAGGCAGGGCCTTTTGGAAAGTAAATCTTGAGAACTCTGCCACCATGAATGAATTATTGCCTTAAATAAAGAGAGTTAGAGGAAACTCGTTTAGCACATTTTTCCTCTCTTCTCTTTTACTATGAGGACTCAGCATCCATCCCCTCTAGAGAATGCAGCCACAAGGTGCCACTCTGAAGTAGAAACCCAGTCCTCACCAGACACTAAACCTGTTAGCATCTTAATCTTGAACTTCCTAGCCTTCAGAACTCTAAGAAATAAATTTCCATTGTTTATAAATTACCCAGTCTGGAAGACCTAACCAGAGCAATCAAACAAGAAAAAGAAATATAAAGGGCATTCAAATTGGAAAAGAGGAAGTCAAACTGTCCCTATTCTTCGATGATATGATTGTATACCTATAAAACCTAAAGACTCACCCAAAAAGCTCCTAGAGCTGATAAATGAATTCACTAAAGTTTCAGGATATAAAATCAATGTAAACAAATCAGTAGCACTGCTATACACCAACAACATCAAGCTGATAATCAAGTTAATAACTCAATCCCTATTACAACAGCTGCAAAAAAATAAAATACTTAGAAATATACTTGACCAAGGAGGTGAAAGATCTGTACAAGGAAAACTATAAAACACTGCTGAAAGAAATCACAGATGTGCAAACAAACGGAAATAATCTCTTGCATGTGGATAGGTAGAATTAATATTGTGAAAATGACCATGCTGCCAAAAGCAAACTGCAGATTCAATATAATTCCCATCAAAATAACATCACCATTCTTCACACAACTAGAAAAAAAAATTCTAAAATTCATATGGAACTACAAAGGAGCTCACACAATCAAAGCGGTACTAAGCAAAAGGAACAAATCTGAAGGCATCGGATTACCCAACTTCAAGTTATACTACAAGGCTTATAAAAATAGCACTTAGACCAATAGAACAGAATAGAGAACTCAAAAATGAAGCCAAATACTTACAGCCAACTGAGCTTCGACGAAGTAAAGTGGGAAATGGATGTTCTATTCAATAACTGGTGCTGGGATAATGGGCAAGCCACATGCAGAAGAGTGACACTGGGTCCTCATCTCTCACCTTATATAAAAATCAACTCAAGATGAATCAAAGACTTAAATCTAAGACCTGAAACCATAGAAATTGTAGAACACAACATCAGAAAAACTCTTCTAGACATAGGCTTTGGCAAAAAATTCATGACTAAGAACCCAAAAGCAAAAAAAAAAAAAAAAAAAAAAAAAAATAGACCTAATTAAACTAAAAAGCTTCTGCATAGCAAAAGAAATAATTAGCAGAATAAACAGACAACCCAGAGAGTGGGAGAAAATCTTCACAAACTATGCACACAACAAAGAACTAATATTCACAATCTATAAGAAACTCAAACAAATCAGCAAGATAAAAACAAATAATCCCATTGAAAAGTGGGCTAAGGACATGGACAGACAATTCCCAAAAGAAGATATACAAACAACGAACACACATATGAAAAATGTATTCATCACCAATTTTCAGAGAAATGCAAACTGGAAACACAATGAGATGCCACCTTACTCCTACAAGAATGGTCATAATTAAAAAATAAAAAAAAATAACGGATGTTGGCATGCATAGGATGAAAGGGGAACTCTTTACACTGCTGATTGGAATGTAAACTAGTACTACCGCTATGGAAAAAGAGTATAGAAATTCTTCAAGGAACTCAAAGGAGAACTACCATTTGATCCTGCAATCCCACTCCTGGGTATCAACCCACAGAAAAAGTAGCCACTATATGAAAAAGATAAATGCACAAACATGTTTAGAGTGGAACAATTTGCAATTGCAAAGATATGAAACAAACGTAAGTGCCCATCAACCAACAAGTGGGTAAAGAATATGTGGTATATATACAGCATGGAATACTGCTCAGCGGTAAAACAGAACGAAATAATGGCATTTGCACCAACCTGGATGAACTTGGAGGCCATTTTTCCAAGTGAAGTACCTCGGAAATGGACAACCAAATATTGTATGTTTTCACTTATAAGTGGGAGCTAAGCTGTGAGGAGGCAAAGGCAGAAGAATGATATAATGGACTGTGGGGACTCAGGGGAAGGGGGAGAGGAAGGTGAGGAATAGAAGACTCCGTATTGGGTACAGCGTACACGGCTCCAGTGACGAGTGCACCAAAACCTCAGAATTCACCACTAAACGACTTATCAATGTAACCCATATCACTTGTTCCCCTATTAAAATAAAATTTTAAAAATGACCTGGTCTGTATTTTGTAGTGACACACAAACTGACACTCTTGTAGAAGACTATATTAAAATCGTACAGTCAGTGACAAGTTAAATGTGCCCCATTCACCAAAATTTCTAAATGTGTAAAGGTTCTGCAGTGTTCAGGAGGTTTGATCGTTATGTTATCAGATTTCTTATAAACTGTAACATACAATCCTTTATTTCATGGACTTCAATAGCATATATTCTTTATTTTTGAAATTAAGAGTAAAATGAGTTCAATATTAACCAAACTTTAGGCAAAGCATATTTTCCCCACCCCCAGAGATAGCTTGTTCCTTAATTTTTCTTATATTTTCCTGAACTGAGATAACTATTCAGGAATCTTAGATCTGGAGATAAATAATTCACCTTGAGGCATTATCGTTGTATTGTCTTATCATGGTTAGTATAAAGTTTCATTGCTTAGGGTCCCTAAGAACAAAGTTCTAATAAGGAAAAGGTATGAGGTTCAGCCTCTAAATGAACTGGCAAACTTAATACACAGAAAAAACTAAACTAATAATTTATGGTACCTGAGCCCTGGAGTTAGGCAGGCATAAGCTCAAATCCCAGTTCTGCCACTTAATGGCAGTATGACCTTGAGCAGGTTACTTAACCACTTCGTGCCACAGACTCCCCTTCTGAAAAATCAAGTTAATAATAGGGTCTTTCTTAGATATTTGCTTTGGATATTAGATAAAATGATCTACATAAAGAACTTGCAGAGTTTGCAGCATATAATTAGATATCCTCAATAAATGTTAGGTAGATATGTTTACCAGAAAACAGAGGTAAGGTCCAGCTGACTCAGTTAGGAGTAACCAGCCCATACTAGGCAGGCAGTCTCACTTTCTTTTTCTTTGGAGACAGAGTCTCATTCTGTTGCCCAGGCTGGAGTGCAGTGGCACAATCTCAGCTAGCTGCAACTTTCAGCAACACCCCCCAGCCACGGTTCAGCCTCCTGAGTAGCTGGAATTACAGGCACCTGCCACCACACCTGGCCAATTTTTGTATTTTTAGTAGAGATGGGCTTTCACCATGTTGGCCAGGCTGGTCTCTAACTCCTGACCTCAAGTGATCTGCCAGCCTCTGCGGGATTACAGGCGTAAGCCACCGTACCCAGTCATCTTTTTAATAAAATTTAACTAAAAACATCTCCACTGCTAGAAATACATAGCCTACAGACAATATATTTTTCATAGGTAGATAGGCATATTTATTTGAAGACATTATTTTCTATGATTAGAAGGAAGAAAGAGGATAATCTGGAATAAAGATTATACTCCATGGATTTGAAAAATCACAGTTGTTGCCAGTGATTCAGCTAACACTGGCACCTACTTCCCTGAATAAAGTTATTTTCACTTAAGCCACATTTGATTCTCCACTCTTAAAACAGGGAGTCCCTGCAGGTGATTGAAGCTTGGTATAAAAAAGATGGATCTTACACCTTTGCCTGAAAATTATTATGTCAGCACCATACCCGAATGCCAGTTGAATTGAAATGTATGATTTCCTTAGGAACATGTGTTGACAGTTACTTTCCTCATTGGTCTCCCCTCTTGGTTCCAAGAGCCCATAAAATCTTACAACCACACAAACCAAAATTATACAGGAGACATTTAGTTATGTTTGGCACAGACTAGATATTGTATTAGTGGAGCCTAACTTCTTTCCAGGGACTTACTAAACTCTACTCCCAGACTCTGTTTTAACCTTCCTCTGGTTCAGCTGTTGCTTTCCAGGAAGGCTTATGCATTCCTCCTGTTACACACCTTCTGATCCAGGAGAGACCGTCCGCCTCTCTCACTTGTTAAGGTGAACAGACGGGCTCGTGTTCTCACTTAACAATTCCTGCGACATATCACTGAAGTAAACTTAAGCTCTGGATTATAAAGCTTTCTGGCACTTCGGTGATTTTCAAGGCCACTCAAGGAGCTTTGCTAACACAAGGAGGTATTTAACAGACAGCTCTCACTCAATTCAACATCTCCAGCTGCACAGGCCTAGCTGTCCCTCGAAAGAAAGACTTTGCTGTCTATGCTACAGAGCTATTATCTCTTTCTTTTTGCACAGTGACACAAATCAAATCTGATCCCCTCCAGAGCACTGTCCCCAAACATTATTTAATGTGTGTTAGGTTTGATAGAAACGGCAAGTATTTAGATGTTCATGGCAAAAAGTTATGCATATAACCTGCTAAGCTCTCTGGCCAGAAACCAAGGACTCATCATGTTACTTTCTGTATTAAAAAGCTTTCGATGGACTCAGGATAAAATAAAAGTACCACAGATTGGACCACAAACCCCTTCCTGAACGGATCCTTCTCTCCTCTACAGCCTTACTGCGTCATCTCTCTCCACCCCCAGCCCCTAGAACATTTGCATCTTCTCATTCTACTAGGGCTCTGCCTGGAGTGCTCTCTCCTCTTTCTCTACCTGTTGAATTCTTCCCTGTCCTTAGTGATTCTGCTTAATTGTCTTATCTTTTGGGAAACCTTTCTTGACACACATAGTGATCCTGGAGGCTGCTGCTCGGCTGTGCTTCTCGGCTCTTGATAAAGCTGAAATTCGAAATAACCTGGTTCTAAACAATCTTTATTCCTTATGTACCCTTCAGTTTCCCAAATGCACTCCTGAGAATTTATGCATAAACAGAATTTCTATAAATCAATTATTTTAAATACACATAGGCAGTGTCAATGTGAAGAAACTAAATTATGCATCTCATTCTTAAGAAAAACCTTCAACATTTATTTATATCAATTATTATATATGTATACTATGATATATAACATATATAGCTATAGTTAATAGAATATGCATATATCATAGTATATAATATATGCTATTTGTTACATATTATGCAATATTTTTTTCACATTTTTAAAATCTAGATTAAAGCACATCAAAAATATTTGGTAAGTTCTTCCACCTTAGAGGTTTAATAGAAGTAATGAAGAATTTACAAAAATGGCAGATAATCTTTTAGTTTCATTGTTTTCTGCTGTCTTTATAGATAGTTGCTAATGAGGTCTTTGAATTTCTGAAGGAGACAAGATACTGGAAATCTATTTTCTTTACCATGGAAATAGGACCCTTTTTTGTATTTTCTTAAGAGAAAAAATATATAGAATGCCAACCACATGCAGGGTGGAGATGGAGAACATGATATTGTAAAGGGACCCAACAGGCCTGTTATTTAAATGCCTCTGAGTGTAGGTCATAATAAAAAAGCTATATCCCTTGAGGAAGATATGCCCTGTGGTAAACCCACCATATTTTATGCTAACTCCTGCATCTAATGAAAGCATCATAGACTTGTCCAGTTCACACAACATTTTAAACAATTTGTCTTACTTGAATGAAATAATAACCTTGTAAGTAAACAAGAAATATGCTATCTTCTTTACATAACTGAGGCAAGGGAGGCTTAGCAATGTTAATTGTTTACTCACAAAAGTTAGCAAGGGGCAGATCCAGCACTAGAATCCAACGTCAGCCTCCCAGATCATTCCTGATTATAACTGGTCCCAGTCTCGAGGGATCTGAAAAACAACATCAAGAACCAGCTGTGTAGAATACACATACCCTCAGTGATTCCCCTCTGCACCTCAATTATTCCATATCACTAGAGGTAAAAGGCATCCCTGTGATTTTTCTGATTTCTTTGAATTGGTGGGCTCCAGCTCTTCAACCCTCTGTTGCATCTGACAGAGGGAACACTGGGCAGGTACATGTTTGCTCAGAGGCACTCTCGCCCTTCTGCCTCCACCCATAAATCACAGAGTCTTTGAGAAGGCAGCCACCTCTGGGCAGAACACAGCAAGTGTTGAACTGTGAGTAATAATTTATACCGCAGAGTAATTTCAGACCGAAAGTGAAAAAGATTTCTCGACCCTCCCAATGCTGAAAGGGGATGTAAGTCATATAATTTTATGCCAGCAACACATGTATCATATGAAGAGGGAAATATTCTTTCGATGACCTGAATGTTATGTGTTGTCATTAAAATATGTTTAGCCAAGGCTGTGGCTCAATTTGAAGCCCATTTGAGGGTATGTGTCATACTTGGTTTCAGGCAGGACTTGAAGCCAATTTAAGAGACTGTGTGTTATGAGAAGTCTTCATGTTAGAGGTGTGAAATTTACAGTCAATAGAAAGTAACTTTCTGATTGGAACTTGGCCCAAACATTGCAATGAATGCAGTGAGAATGTCGTGGGACTTGTAATATCCATCAGTGACAGATTCTGGGGTTTAAATGCTCTCTCCAACCAGAGCCAGGGAAGGCAGGATGCGAAACTGGAAAAAACCCATAAGGAAACTGTATAATTTAATTAGGCTCTTCCCAACACTATTACATAAAATTTCTCTTCAAAGTTGCCAATAAGCTTTTGTTCATTATAACGTTGAAAAGTAGATTTCTAATAGGATCTGTTTCCTTTATCCTTCCCTCCTGCTTTCAATCTTTGCAATTTGGTAACTTTTGCAGTCTCACTTAAAACATCCATATTTCCAGGCATTCTAAGATTTTTGGCATGAAAGCTATTTCAGTATCCAGGCATCAACCAAAGACATCATGACCATTTTCAGAACCTCCACATTTACAGACTACAGAGTCAGAAGATTTTCTCAGAATCTTAGAAATCCATCTCACCACACTCATTCTTTACACCTTAATGTACAGCAGCACATAAAGCGCCCAAACAATCTAACAATCTCATATATGCCTGTAGCTATACCAGACCACTCACTGGTACCTGGATATTCTAAACATCTTAATGTTTGGCTCCATCCAAAGATAATTTAAAGGGAAACTCTGGATAGAGCAACCTTGGGCATTACTTTTTTTTTTTTTTTGCAGAACTCCCAGATGATTCTAATGTGCAGACAAAATGAAAACCATCACCCAAGCCATAATTGTAACTCACACTCTAACATACATATAAGTCATCTGGAGATCTTTTTAAACGAAGATTTTGATCTAATACTCTGGATAGAACCACAAATTCTGCATTGCTAAGAGGCTACTACTATGAGGCTGATGCTATTTACTGGTGTGTGGATCATGTTTTATGCATCAAGGTTCTAACTTATTCCTTCAAAACTTAGCTCCAGTAAAATATCTTTTGTAAACACTTTCCTCATGTTCTTAGGCAGAAGCATCATGCTTTTTCTTTTATGTTCCTAGACCTTGGTTCTTGTTTTACAAATGTCCTTTAATTATTCATTTACTTGTCTGCTTTCCCATACATGCCCAATGTACTGTAAGCACCTTAGGGGAAAAGCAATGGCTTACTCATTTATGTTGTCATTTCCTATCATGGGTTATTGATAAATTTTACAAAGGGAGAGAGAGAAAAAGAATTTAAAACTGTTCTTGTCTATCTTAATCACTTCCAAGTATGGAAAGTAAAGGTATGTCCACAATAACTTAATTTCACACTAACAATTCTGCTTAACCTATTGCTGATTTTGTGTGTTCATCAGTTAAATGGACCTCTGAAAGAAATTCTCAGCTTTGTAGAAGTGTTTTAATTAGCTACTACTATGTAACAAATCATTACAAAATTCATCAGCTGAAAAATATTTATTATTGCTTACAAAGAATGGTTCAGCTGGTTGGCAGTAGGATTTAATAAAGAGTTTAATAAGTACTCCTTTCTCTAGTAAGAGTATAGTATTTCATTGCAAATTTAAACCACAATGAGATATTACCTCATCTCAATTAGAATGGCTATTATAGAAAAGACAAAAAATAACAGATACTGGCATGGATGTGGCAAAATGGGAACCCTTATAGGCTGTTGGTGGGAATGTAAATTACATTTACAGCCATGATGGAAAAACAGTATGGAAATTTCTCAAAAACCTAAAAGTAGAACTATCATATGATCCCAGAATCTCACTACTGGGCATTTATCCAAAGGAAATTAAAGCAGTATATTGAAGAGTTATCTGCACTTTCATGTTTATTGCAGCACTATTCACAATAGCTAAGATATGGAATCAATATAAATGTCCATCAGCATATGAATGGATAAAGAAAACGTGGTTTATATACACAATGGAATACTATTCAGCCATAAAAAAGAATTAAATCCTGTTATTTGCAGTAACACAGATGAACGCAGAGGACATTATGTTAAGTAAAATTAGCTAGGCACAGAAAGATAAATACTGCATGATCTCACTCACTTGTGGAATCTAAAAAACATAAAAAATAAATATAAAACCCCATCTCATGGAAGTAGAATAGAATAGTGGTTACCAGAGGCTGGTAAGAGGAGGATGGTGGGGGTTGGGGGGCACTGGGAAGAGCGGTCAATGGCTACAACATTATAGTTACATAAGAGGAGTAAGTTCTGGTATTCTATTGCACAGTATGGTGACTATAGTCAACAACATTATATTATATATTTCAAAATAACTTGAAGAGAAGGTTTTTAATGTTCGTACCACAAAGGAATGATAAACACTTGAGGTGACAGATATGCTATTTACCCTGATTTGCTCTTTATATGATGTGTACAAATATTAACACATCACACTGTACCCCAAAAATGTGTACAATTATGTGTCCATTAAAAATAAAACAAAAAAGAGCATAGTGCTTCAATTACAATTCTTTATCCATTACTGAGTTGATACAAATTCCATTCAGCATGGTGATTAATCTGCTACTTTATATACACATCACCTATTGGGCAATTTGAGGTCTAGAAAAAATGAAATATAGGATCTTTCACTTCTCAAGTTAAGTTTGTTTTTTGAAGAATACTGTTGAATAAGGCTTATTATCTTATCTATGTAAATGAAACAGAACAGACGCTATGTATCAAACTGATCCCAGTAATACCAAAATTAAAGAACTTATCTCTCTCTCTCTCTCTTTCTCTTTTAAGAAGACATTCAGATTAAGTTACTAGATGTTTTTATATAACCAAACATAAGACTTTCTCTTGGAAAAACTTCTGTATTTAAAAATATTTCTCTCTAATCCTGTCAGAATATCTAAAATTCCAAGCAAGAGATCTAAAATTCCTTTGTGTGTTAAAATTCAAATATCACTTGGGAAGATTAATGCGTGGTTTAATTACTACCCACTAGTGGCTTGAATTTGTAAATTTTACACATGTGGATGGAATTCTGAAGGAAAGGAACCTATAACAGATAGACATCTTTAGATTAGAACGTAAGGTACTCCACACCCACCCCTTAAGAAGAAAGGCCAGAAAAAAAAAAATTCCCTTGAGAAGTAATTCAGAATCTCAAGGAAACTGATGGTCACGGTGAGGCTACTGGGTTGCACAGAAGCAGATGGTGGAGCTGAATGATGCTCAAGAAAAACAGGAGATGGATAAAGTGGGCAAAGGAAAAGTAATGCAGAGAAATCTGTCTCCTGTTACACAGTCCCAGCATTTAACTAACAATTGTCTAGGCTTTATATATTACAGGAATGATTATTTTTCACTGGAAATCTATTGATTTTGTAATCATCAGCCACCAAGATAGCATTTTCTGATATTTTCAACTTGGAGACCTAGAATTTATATTAATTATAGAGACAAATTTATCTTCTCTATCTCCTTCACCTACTTTTTTTTTTATCTTATCATATTATTGCACTGCCTCCTTTTCTCTCCTGTGTTCTCTTTTTTATTCTTCCTACCCCTTCCTTGCCCCTTCTATTAGTCTCTCATAGTTATAAAAGCAAGATGATTTGCAGGGGAAAGGAGAAAAATGACAGAACAAGTGAAGCACAAACAGCTCCCTTAGAAAGGTCACAAAGACTTTTAAGTAGCAATGACATTATTACTCTGCTACAAAAATAATAACCCTAAACTGTCTGCACTAGAGGTGGAGTCCACCCTTGTGGAGCTGGAAGAAATGCTCCTTTTGTGGTTTGACTTTTCATCCAGAGTTGTGTTTAAAAAATGTCTTAATCTATTATTGTCCCAATACACTGTTTCCGGAATGAACTGTCTCATTTGGCTTTGCCTTCATCAGTTCATCATCCCCGGGATGAAACAAACGCAGGAGGTATCCAGAGTGCTTTCATTTCCCCTTCTGTAGGCTGTTGGGGAATCTCTGGTTGACTCCACCTAACAATTCTGATTGCTGAGGGAGCCAGAAGCCAGAAAAACCTTAGCCCCACCAGACTCAACTTTTTGCAGGCTTGTGATCCATTAGCATCCCTTTCTTTTTGTCTCTCTCCTAGCTCACCAGAGACCAAAACAAAGCTGATGAGTAGAAGACAAGAAGCTAGTAAGATGAAGCAGTAAAGGAGAACAGATCTTTATCTTTCGATGTTGTATGTACATTAGTGCCTTCTCCTGTAAGCTTGCTCTTTTTTTTTTTTTTTTTTTTTTTTTTTTGTAATCTTGGTTAAGAATTAATGGTGAACAGAAAAGATGGTACTTTGGGGTCCTGTTTCCCGTAAATAGCAAACAGCTATCTTCCCTGACTTGTTGACTGGAAGAAAATGGTCAACATTAATCCAAACACCTAAAGGCAAAATCAGGAGAAAGCTGATCAGGTCTAAAATGCGAAGAATCCACGTTTAAATGCACTAGTCAAACTGTGGTCAGTTTGGCAATAAATGTCTCATTTGAGGTCAAAGACATGCAAGCTTTAATACCAATGCTGCCTTACTGTGTGAGTTTAGACCAGTTAGGGACTCCTCCTTTCCTTAGCTTCCACATCTATAAAATGAGTATAATACTTCATTGGGATTTTATGAATATTAAGGAGATAATGACTATAAGTGTCTGCCACATGGGAAGCACTCAGTAAACAGCAATTATTATTACTTTTATTATTATCCTTATAACTACTTCTGCATTCCTTGGCATATAGGCTAGAGCTAACCAATAAATCCAAAAACATAGTGGATACAAGAGAAGTTGATTTCTCTCTCTCCCCGAGCAATTGAGAGAGGAGTAGCCCAGGGCAAGGGGTGTAGCTCTGCTCCCAGAGGCCATCCAGGGTCCCAGGTTTCTTCTAGCTTGTGTGTCAGTCATTTTCGAAGATCTGGTTATTTCAAGTGCAAAGTCCTGGACCAGCAACAACAACATCACCAGGGAACTTGCTAAAAATACAAAAGCTCGGGCCCCACCCAAATCTTCTATATCAGAATCTGTTATTTGAAGATTCTTTGGCAAACAAATTAATGTTTGAAAAAAAAAAAAAAACTGCTTTAGGGCATTAGCCTCACCTGCTTGGTTAGAGTTAGCCCAGCAGCAGCACATTCAAGAAAAGCAGAGAGAGGAAGTAAAGACTAAGCAATTTCCTTTTAAGAGGTTGATGTGGAGAACACACATAACCCTTCCAGTCACACCGACCATGCCTAGCTGCAAGGGAGGCTCCATGAGATAGTCTATTGCTGGCCAGTGGCATGCCAATCTCCAGTTCATCTGAGGGAAGAGAGAAAGGGAGAAGACAAAAATAAAGGAGGACAACTCACAGGGTTTGCCAAAGTTGTTACCATTGTTTTGCTGTAGTTATTATATAATGAAGGAGGGAATAATATGGTCATAGAACAGATTTAACTTACCCACAACAGAAAAAAAGATACAGCACAACTTTAGCCTATATGCTAAGCTGTTCAGACACAAACTTACCAAAAAATGACAGAAAAACAGTTTTCAAACTACCATCAATGTGCTCTCTTTTAAAGTTATACATTTTAGTACAAAAATACGTATTTAGCAGGAACCAAGATACCTTATTTTTTAAGGAGTATAAAAATCATAAAGAATATCTTGATGCAATTCAAAAAAGTGGCACTCCTCTTTGGATAGTGGACAGTTCTTACTGAATAGCCTACGTCTGATCATTAGTGTAACCAGAGTAGCTGCTTGTGGATTCCTTGGTTCCCACCTCAGCAGTCAAACCCCGGGCCACCTGGGTGAAACCCAGGAGTCCTAACTGCTAGACCACTACCGGAGTGGTGCGCTCCTCGCTGGAACGTAGGCTCTTGGCCTTCCTAATCCGGAAGAATGGGGAAAGGAGCCTCAGCAGCACTTTGAGAGTTACAGCTCAAATAGAACTCGTGGACCCGAAATGTGTGTGATAGTGCAGTTAGGCAGAGTGAAAGGGCAGCTTCCATGCTGTTGTGGAAGGGGACCCAGAGAGAGGGTGCCATCCCGGCTGGGGCGGCCAGAGCTTTTACCCTTGAGTTATTCCCTCCCCATTCATGTTCTTGTTGAATGAGAGGGGTTCTTTCAAACTTCCTCTGGATTCATTGCTTTGAATCCTTTACTGGATTGGCTACTGTTTTACAACCCTGAGTTGCAGAGCCCTCACCTCCAAGAGCCAAAGGTGGGAAAACTGAAGACAAAGCTCCTGTCTAACCTGCCAGAGGTGGGAACGTGGAAACGAAGAGCCCTAGGCAGCCAGAGACAGGGAAAATGGAAACAGAAGGCCCCAGCCGCCCCGGGAAGTCCCTCTAACACAGTCCCTTTCTAGGAAGGCATATATGTCAGTGGGCCCCTAACTGATTCAGAGAACCAAAGGAAAAGAAGGAAAGGGTAGTGATAGTGATTGTAAGAATGAGTAGTTAAGGTCAACTGCCCATTCAACAAGCCCCCAAATCTGAATGGCTTAACACAGCAAAGGTTTATTTCTTGCTAGAGAAAGTTCCATGTACCCACATGGTAGTCTTATACCATCTTGGAGAAATGTTTTCTAGCAGTTTCTAAGGTTGTCACAGCAAGAAAAAAGAAAAAGGCAGGCGGCATATTGGCATGTAACAGCCTTGGCCTAGATTGTCTCTAACAGTAAGTACAGTGACGTATAATTTTCGAGTTTACAGAAGAGAAAGCAGGATAAAGTAAAACAATTATTCCTTACGTTACACTTAACCTAAATTACCTCACGCTAATCTTTTCTTCTACACCTAGATTTCCCTACACTTAACATTCCCATTGAGTTGGGGACTTTTAGAAGTAATTTAAATCAGCAAACAATTCTTTAGTTAGGACTGTACCCTCACTTCCAAATCAAAGAATACCTAGCTTAAATTTCCAACAAATATTCAAAATTGTAGTCAGAAAACACAATGGTTTATTTCTGGGTATGTTTTGAAATTTTTTTTTTTTGACATTTCTGTGAAGTTACGCTTTATAAAAGGAACTCATTTTAGAGGCAAGAGCCCAGGCTAAAAGAGGGAACCCGGTCTCTTTTCTTATTAGTCTCTTTTCTTATTAGTGACTGGCTACGCTCTGATGATCTTGTTTCCCAATATAGTAAGTGAGACAGAAGGACAGATGATCCACTACAACACTTAAATTTCAAGAATTTCGCACTACTAAAAGACAGATGGAAAATCAACCCCTGAGTAATCTCAAGTTCAATTTTTTATCTCTGCCTTCTAGAAAAAAATCTATAATATTCAAATTGAGAAACTTTTTTCCTACCTTATTTTAAAAGTTCTATACAGGTCAAGAAAGAAAAATCAACCTCGTAAGACCAATAACCAACAATTTTGATAGTTATACATCATACAGTAGTCATGAGCTATTGCCCAACATTTTTTGAAAAGGATTAATTTTAAATTAAGCACAACCCACCAACTAGAACTGGACTGCCAATGATTACAACTCAAAATCACTGCTAGTATCATTGAACAGCAAACAGCCAGCTTCTCACAAACAGCTATGCTTCATACTGTAGACTAGATATATTCCTAAAAAGCAGGCTTTAAAGAAAATTTTAGTAAATCAAATTTGATTTTTCACATTGATTTTCATTTAGTTACAAAAGCCAGAATGAATACATATTTTCTACTTGAGTATTGGAAAGAACTAAGTTGCCTCTCAATGGTTTTTCAGATGTTTCATTCAACAAATATATGTTCCTGACACTATTTTATGTATCATGTATTTTAGTTTCATTTCTTCATTTGCCGGAAGACAAAAGTAAGAAGTCCCCATCTCAGGCACTTTCTATTTTTTATTTATCATTACTACCTGTTTTGTTTTTATTGTTGTTCTTGTTTTTTTTTTTGTTTTGTTTTCTTGGGAGTGAGGGTGGTCTCTTTTATAATTTAATATCACAGCTTTCTAAAGGTTCCTAGTGGAATATTTTATATATATATATAAAATATGCTATATATGTATATATGTATTTCTTGTACAATAAACCTTTCTTACCCTCATCTTATATGTTCAAAATAACATGATTATATCCAACATTTATTGACAACCTTTCTAACTTTTATGCCCAAGACCTTGATCTGACAATACAGGCCTATTTAAATGCAAGACTGAGCCCCATAGACAAGCCTAGGTACTGCTTCACCAACATTACGTTCCTAAGAGGATACTTAGGAAACCCATCCAGCAATGACACTTTATTTCTCATGCTACGTTAACTGACTTTTCTGAACAGATTCTCATACTCCATTGTACCCTCACAGTAGCTCTGGGAGTCTAGTAACCCCATTTGGAAGACAAGGAAGGAACCTGAGATTAAAGGGAGTGAGATAAATGTCCTGGTGTCCTACAGTAAGCTGACCTGAAGAAAAGATCATGGAAACATCTTGTCCAGGGGCTGGTGTCAGCAGAAGGTCAGTAAGCATTAGCTGAATCTTCACGGCTGCCTTAGCACCTCACTTTATCCCCACAGGAGACCCTCAGAGTTATGTCAGAGTTATGTGTGTGTGTGAGTGAGTGTATAAGCCAGTGATGTATTTTTTCTTATCAAAAAAAAAAAAAAAAAAAACACCAAAGTGATATTTATGATCAGACCATGATTTAGAGAAATACATTTCTCCCATATCCAGTTCCAGAACTGAAGTAATCTCTTTGATCTTCTACCTTTAATTACTACATTTTCAAATCATCTCAACTCTTACAGTGGCATTGACAGGGAATGCTGGAGTTGCATTCCTGGTTGCCATCAGAGACACGCCACTCCGTCTGGAGGATGCCTCTCATAACGTTATTTTTTTTACTCCATCTCACAAAGCCTGTTCTGTATAAATGTATTTTGATTAATTAATAAACAGGATGTAATAAATTCTGGCAGGGTGACATTTGAGCACAAAGCAAGGGGCTTAAACAGATCCTGACATGTGTTAGCCAGGAAAACACCCCACACACATGTATACACACACACACTCTCTCTCACACACAGTCACACTCACAAAGAGTCTTTTTATTCATTGGAGATATTATGTAATAAGGACGTTCCGAAGGTTAATTTGACATTTGAGAGGAACTCGGCAAGAAATACGGAGGTACAGCAGAGGCAAATGTTCTAAAATAGCTGGTTACTGATCAATAGTAGGGCATCTATATTGTAGAACTAAAAACTCTAGACAACACTAGAACTGATTGTTTCTAGTAAACCTGAAATGGCTCATAAATAAATCCGTTTTTTGAGAAAGGAGTTTTATTGTTTCTTACCAGTGCTCTCTAGTAAATCCTATCTTGGTATTCAGGGACAGGAATATGGGGACTTATTTGGCACGCTGGTGTATTCAATAAACATTAGTTGCATCTTCATAAAATCAGTCTTTCCTAAAGCACATCAATCTTGACTTTGAAGATTTCGAATGTCCCCAATGTAGCAATTCTTGTCCTCGGGGTGTACATATGTGGAATGTTGTGGATACATGGTTGGCAATTTAACCCAGTATTAGTAAACTAGTCAGTATAAAATCTAGAGAAGAAAAGTCGCTTTTATTGTTGGAGAACCTTCCTTATTACTTCTCTATGTACATTTTTTTGAACGCACCAACACATTCACATTTTTTTTAAGCAAATGACAAAGACCCACTTTACCAGTTTTACTTTTTTAAACCTAAGTTTAGCATTACATATTCAAACAGTTGTCCAAATTACTAAGTTGCCAGCATCCATGCACAACTAGAAAACATCTGTAATTTATATTAAACCAGAAATGTATTACCATTATTCCATTAATACTTTTCACTATTAAATACTGAAAAAATTGAAATCATTTCTGTAGAAGATTCTTCCTGGCGATGTTAACTTCACAGCAGGCTGACACTACGTGGCTCACGTTTCAGACACAATGAAAAGGAGGTCCATGATGGTGTTAGTGTGCCATCTTGTCCTACACTAAAGAGTCAAGACTCACCTTTGAGTCCATTTAATAAAAAAGCAAAGTACAAACAGAGATTCACAACAATTTCAAAGACAAAAGAAAATCATCTTATTATGTGATCCCAACAATAAACTCAAAAGTCTATGACAAATAGAGGCTCTGATGAGCTGTTTATAAATATTTCAGGTACAATTACACTGAAAGTCGATTTCATTTGAAATCTTCAAAAAAAAGTTCCTGTTAATCCTCAAATGGTGCTTGTTATACTTTAACAGTTCTGTTAAGTGCAGGCATTGAACTACTTGTTTTTCAAGCGCAGCAGCTGCTCCTTACCATTTATTGTTAAGGACTTTGGCAGTCTTCAACTTCTACTCTTTCTTGACCATTCTCCACAATTCTCTTTGTAGTGATTTTTCTGCCATTACTATTTTAGCTGAAGTTGATATCGATTTGAAGTTGCCCATCCCACTAGCACCAAATGACGTGGAAGAAAATGAAGTGAGGCCTCCGTAACCCAGTGACCCAAATGAAGTAAATCCAGTATCAAAAGAAGGAAATCTACTTCCAAAAGATGAAAATCCACTCAACAAGGAGAACGACCCCATGCCTCGGCTTCTGCTTCCTCGGGGACCCCCTGCATTCCCGAAGAAGTCCTCAAAAGTGTCTTCGAAGAAGTCAAATGAAAATGGGTCCCTTCCACCAAACAATTCCCTGAAGACATCATTTGGGTTACGGGACGTGAAGCCAAATCCAAATGGACTGTCAAAATGACTTCCACCTTCTCCTCCACCGTGTAATCCTTCTTTGCTGTTTTTGTCATAGATGTCCCGTTTCTTAGCATCTGACAGCACCTCATACACCTCCGCTACTTGTCTGAATGTTCTCTCTGCTTCTTTCTTCTCAAGATTTTTATCTGGATGCCACTTCAGTGCCCGTTTCCAATATGCGTTTTTAAGATCCTTGGGTGAGGCACGTCTCTGCACACCTAGAACTTCAGAGTAATCCACCATGTTTTAAGAGATTGTTGGAATAGTCTGGAGGACGAAGTCGGCCGGTGGCTCCACTCTGTCGCCCAGGCTGGAGTGCAGTGGCTCACTCTCGGCTCGCTGCAACCTCTGCCTCCCGGGTTCAAGCCATTCTGCCTCAGCCTCCTGAGTAGCTGGAATTTCAGGCACACATCACCACGCCTGGCTAATTTTTGTATTTTTAGTAGAGAGGAGGTTTCACCATGTTGGTCAGTCTGGTTTCCAACTCCTGACCTCGTGATCCGCCCGCCTCGGCCTCACAAAGTGCTGGGATAATAGGCATGAACCACCGTGCCTGACCTCTATATACTTTTAAAAGTTTATTTTTTCCATAAGAAAAACTCTTTCATATTTTAAAATTCAATTTAGATATTCCTCTACTTCAGCTTGTAATAGTATGTAGTATAGTTATGCTTCCTTCCTCCGTAGCTATACTCCGAGTTCCTCTATGGAAGAGCCTGTTACTCATCTTGTTTCCTTATTGTCTAACTACCGAATGTTCCTGACAGGTTTATCAAACGAATGAAAAGTTAATCTCAGCTGTATTTTTCAGGTCAGAATTATGACTTGAACCTTTGCATTCAAATTTCCTGCTGCTATTTAAAAAGGCTTTAGAAATATTGTCAACCTTAAGCAAAATTTAAAAATTAGTGATGTGTCCTGAGTCCCTTCCACTGGCCTTTCTATTCCTCACCCAAGGCCTGTTATCTAACCTGGTTTCCCATCCCCTAGTTGCCTAAAGAGTTTATGATGTTGCCCTTGAGCCATAAAGATGCTCCTCCCAACTCCATGCTGTATTACTTCCCGAATACCATCAGCACCAAAAGTAACGCGGGGGTGTGAATGAGGGCAGATCGCTTCCTCTGTGAACCTCAGTTCTCTCATCTGCAAAAGGTGAGTAACAATACCTACTTGTATTGCCAAGAGTTCCACCCTTCTGAGTTGGACCAAACATATTATATTCCCGGGTTGTCCTAGAAGAACAAGTTTATGCCACGAATCTAACCATGGTCTGCTTTCAGCTTTTTGCATATGGAAGATCATACATATTAGAAAAAAGCTTATGGAGATAGATAGATAGATATAATTAATGATTATTCTGCAGTCAACTTTAGTTACACAGAATTTCAAGTCCATAATCTGCTATCTTTCCCAAAGTCCCCGTTTCCAACAAATCTGTTAAGTGCTTAAAAGAATGGCCCTCACATATTAAGCACTATAAAAGTGTTGACTAAATACAATTGATTTCAAAACTCTTCGAATACCCTATATCCAGATACGCATGAGAATTAATATTTACAATAAAATTTATCTAATCACAATACAGAAAATTTGGAAACCAGAAAAAGAAAGGAAAAATCACTGAATCTCATCACTACTAGTATTTTATATTATTCCTTAATATTTTTCTGAACTATTATAGACAAAGAAAACAAGATGATCATGATCTTCACTGTCATCACGTAAAGCACAATGTACGTGCTTTACTGTGATTATTTCATGTAATTCTCACAATCTACTTATGAAGTAGATACTATTAAATTTCCCATTTAATCCTGAATCTGATATCAGAGCCTGGGTATTTGACCGCTATAATAATTATGGGAGGGACATGGATTTTTTCCACCATAAAAATCTGTTTGCCTCCCTTAGTGTACCATTACTGTTGCAAAGCAGCCTTCCAGCCAGCAAAGTCACATTCTCCAATGCACTTGTCCAGGTGGGACCATGTAACTAATTCTTGCCAATAGAATTCGATTAGGAGGGGGTTGTATCACTTCAGGCTTGAGGTGAGCAGTAGGTGTGGCTTTCCATCTTGCCTTTCATTCCTGTGAGCTGTAACTAACGAAACTCATGGTCCTGGAGACCATGGTGGAGTCACAAAATAGAAGGAAGTTGAATCCCTGAATCACCTAAAAGGTTCTCCTCCAAGCACCAGCATTGAACTTGTGTGAATTTATATGAGTGAGAAATAACCTTTTATCATAAAACCAATGAAATTTCAGAGTTTGTTATTTTCATTAATACCTTAAAATAATACACTAATACTACGTACTGATATTACTCACTTCCAAGAAGATATACTTGTAAATATACTGACAACCGAGCTTTCAAATTACTTTCTAAATTTTACATGATTTATGAGCATTAGGTACATAATGTTGCATAATTTCTATTTCCATTAATTGAAGTATTTGCAAAATAGCAAGGCATGTCACACAGTTGTGTCATAATTTCTTATTGGTAGACTTCTGTGTTATTTACTTTTTGCCAATAACTATGAAACATGCTCTATTTAACATCCTCTTTTACATATTCTTTTCTTTTCTTTTTTGAGACAGAGTCTCATTCCATCATCAGGCACCAGGCGGGAGTGCAGGGGCGCAACCTCGGCTCACTGCAACCTCTGCCTCCGATGTTCAAGCAATTCGCCTGCCTCAGCCTCCTGAGTAGCTGGGATTACAGGCACGCGCCACCATGCCCAGATAATTTTTTGTATTTTTAGTAGAGACAGGGTTTCACCATGTTGGACAGGATGGTCTCGATCTCTTGACCTTGTGATCTGCCCGCCTCGGCCTCCCAAAGTGCTGGGATTACAGCCACCGCACCCGGCCTATATATTATTTTCTATGTAAGAATGAGGTAATTACAAATATTCCTGCAAATGAGATTACTGTCCCAAAGTTTGTGAACATTAGTGTATACAAATTTGTTCCAAAAGATTTTTTACCAAACTTTTTTGCAAATAACAATGTGCTGGATTGTGTGTCTTATCATAACTTACCAGGATGGAATAATCTCTTTAAAAAACTATTTTCAAGCTTAATAAAGAAAAATGATAAATTGATGTTTTGATTTGGCTTAATATGCCTACTAGTGGGTTTATTTTCTTACTCCTCATATGTCTTACTAGTGACATGGCAAATATATTTAGTATCTGTCATTTCCTTTGATCCTTAACTAGACAGATATGTATATGTTGATAAACTTGATTAAGTGTAGAAGACTCAAACAAAAATAAAAAATTAACTATATAGCCATGTGTTGGGAGGATATCATGCAATCTATAAGCAGGAAATTAAAAGTCCCAGTTTGGCATTACTGAAGGAGAAAGAGATACACGTGGAAATAGCCTGGATAAATATGGAAGAGTCCATCTCTGTGGAGCTAGACTCCTCACTGTAGGGACTGAAGTTGTCTTTCAGGATTTACACAACAGGATAGCTAATACTCAATATATAGTCCATTTCACACTGCCATCATCTAAAATGCCAGCTGTTACATTCAATGAGCCCACTATCTTTTAAGGAACTAGAACAAAAATCGGAAAGCAAAGAAATGGAGACATTAGAAATAACAAATGTATCGCCCATTACCTAGATAATTTTAATGACAGTTTTATTTTGGCCACATTTATTCCAATAATTGTCATATTTTCCAACTTCATTTGACTCTATAGACACAATCACAGATATAAAGATGCCTCTTTAAAGTGGGGATGGGAAGAGAAAGTGCCACCGTATTCCATGTGTAACAGAACTTATCCTTACTGTTCATTAGGAGACACTACAATGCTGATTTAAATTAAACTTAGGTCAACTGGTTACCTAGCAGTAAGAACGAACCTCATATCTATCTGAATATAAATCTTAGTTATTTATTTTAAGCTGGAATAATTGTGTTTTGTTAGTTTATTTCAGGGGCATTTAGTGGCCTTGGCATTCCTTTCAGTAGGGCATACATTCCTTTCATACATTCCTTTTATGTTAGCAACTACACTTATTCCTTCTCAAATATTAAAGCTAAACCTTCTAGAAAATCTAAAATATTCTTTACTCAGCCCAGTGATATGGTTTGGCTCTGTTTCCTTAGACAAATCTCATGTTGAATTGTGATTCCCAGTGTTGGAGGAGGGGCCTGGTGGGCGGTGATGGAATCATGGGGGCAGATATCCTCCTTGCTGTTCTTATGATAGAGTTCTCAAGAGATCTGGTTGATCTCTCTCTCTCTCTCTCTCTCTCTCTCTCTCTCTCTCTCTCTCTCCTGCAAGCCATGTGAAAGACATGCTTGCTTCCCCGTTACCTTCCACCATGACTATAAGTTTTCTGAGGCCTCCTCAGTCATGCCTCCTGTACAACCTGCAGATCTGTGAATCAATTATACCTTTTTTCTTTATGAATTACCCAGTCTCAGGTAGTTATTTATAGCAGTGTGAGAATGGACTAATCTGCCCATCATAATTGTCAAATCAAAGAAGCTCTGATAATTTATTTTCTGTTAAACTGACTTACTTAAAGGAGACAATCCAAGTCTCCTGAAACTGAATATGAACAGAATTATGGTTAGAAGTTTGTCAATTAATTACAAATAATTCAAGAATTTTAACCCAAATCACATTACTCACAATTTGATGTTTATACTGATTCTATGTATCATTTGAATCATTTGCAAAACAGTAAAGTAAGAAAATAACTGGATGACTTGTACTTATTACAGATTGTTTACATAAATATAAATGACTAGTTGACGAATCATTGAGTTTTCAGCCTTGTTCATGTTGCCAAAGACAATTCATGTAAAAGCAGATGAACCCATACTACAGTAATTCTAAGTTATTAAATGTCATTAGAACCTCATTTATCAGAAAAAAACAATACTCCTAAAACATTTTTGGTGAATTTCATTTTAGAGATTTTAAAAAAGCATTTATTATCATTTTAAAATGCAGGAGATCCATAGAGGCAGGGATACTATCATTCCTCTTGTCTACTGGAATATAGGGACCTGCATATTCTTAGCCTTATAGCGTGTGCAATTATTTGTTGAATTTTTAAATCTTGCTGCTATTCAATCTCTCATTTTAGTTCCAAGTAGGACCACAAAACTTCAGAGCTCAGAAGGCTGATTTTAACTTATACTCCAAATTCTAGAACATGTATCAAAACTACATAACACCTCACTAACTCCAATATAATGAGACTATTTTCTTGCATGTCGTTAGGAAAATGTTACCTCTCAAAGCTTCAAAGGACATTTTTAAATAAATTTATTTCCTGAGCATCTGTTTATATTTTTTAAAGATTCAAACTCAAGTTAAAGACTTGATGTATTATAATTAAAAGAAAAATGAATGCATGTGAATTCAGTGCAAAGATCTAGAGAAAAATCTGTGCATCCAAATCAGTCATAAAAAAGAATGAAATCATGTTTTTCACAGCAACAGAAGAGATGGAACTGGTGGTCATTGTCTTAAATAACCAGAAATAGAAAGTCCAATACCACATGGTCTCACTTATAAGTGGGAGCTACATAATGACATGTCTACACATAGACATAAAGTGAGGAGAAATAGACACTGAAGACTCTGAAGGGTAGGAGAGTGGAAGGAGGGTGAGGGATGAGAAATTACTTAAGGCAGACAATGTATACTTTTTGGGTGATGTTGACACTAAAAGCCCAGACGTTACCGCTGCACAATATATCCATGCAGCTGCACTTGTGCCTCTCAATTCATACAAATTTTTAAAAGGTAGTAAATATTTATCTATTGTAAAAAGATAACAACATTTTATTCTATAGTGGGCTTTAGAAATAAGATTCAACTTTCATGCAGACCTGGAGCTGAAACCTAGTTCTTCTGCTTATTTTAAGTTATCTACCCTTTTGAAAACCCATTTTTTTAATCTACAAAGTCATACACTAATCCTTACTTCCCATGGTTGTGATGAGAATTAAATGAAATAATGCTTGTAAGACACTAGCACAGTGTTTGACAAATACAGCCACCTCTACTACTATGAACTGAATTTTTTGGGCTCCCCAAAATTCATATGTTGAAACCTTAATCCCCAATATGATGTTATTTGCAGATAGGGCTTTAGGAGACCATTAAGGTTAGCTTAGGCCATGAAGGTGGGACCCTCATGATGAAATTAGTGGTCTTTCAAGAAAAGGAAGAAAGCTTCTCATTCTCTCTCTCTCTCTCTCACCTCCCCCATATGTTCACCAAGAAATAGTCATGTGAGGACCAGAGAGAAGGCAGCCATCTGCAAGCCAGGAAGAGAGACCTCATTGGAGCTCAGCCATGGCTGTGCCTTGACTTTGGACTTTCAGCCTACGAAACTGTGAGAAGATAAATTTCTCTTGTTTCAGCCACCCAGTCTATGGCATTTTACTGTGGCAGCCCAAAAGGACTAAGATACGTATCATTCAACACTCTTTAAATGCTCAGGTGCAGCTCTTCATGAAGGCAGGTAACTCCATAAAGTCTAAAGTCTGCTCCAAGCCATAGACTTTTGATTATCTACTGTAAACAAAAGTCCAGCTGAATTCCCATAGGGAGACTTGAACAACTTTCCAATGATGTTTATCCTGTCAGCTTTGAAATGACTCATGAGATTCCAGATTGGAAGTAAGTCTAGATCTTAAAGTATATTCTTTATTTTAACCACATCTTTTGAATAAATCTAAATACTATAAAACTTTAGACATATAACATAAAATAATTGTGAAAATATAACATCCTTTTAAATTTTAATTTTAAGGTAATTTTTCACTGGGAGAATTCAAGATATTTTGATGTTTTAAGAACTACGTTAAGATAATCAGAAACCCACTATTTGGCTGAAACAAACAGGAGAGTATTATTAGCTACAAGGGATCTACACAAAATAACTCTACTTTTAGTTCCATCACCGTGGAATTTGGAGAACTATTACATCATTCTGTAGGATGTTGTCAATTGTTTTGATCGTTTACAGAAAGAATACTGATGCATACAGGTGTGTGTGTACCAGATACAGAAGTGCTGGCAGCCAGACTATTTCACTGTGGAATAAATCTGTGGTTACTTTTTGATCTGCTACAGCACAAACCAAAGTAAGAGTTCTTTCCGCACTTCTTCATGCTTGTGTAACCATCCAGAAAGAGCATGACCATGTAGGATGTCATTAGGCCCAGTTTTCATCCCTGTTAAACTGCAGGCCACAATTCTCTGCAGCTTCACGAGGGTCAGGCTGCTGTAATGTTTAAGGGACATTAAGTAAGGACAGTTGGGAATGCCAGCTCTGCCAGTCAAGCAGTAGGAAGGGTCACAGTGTAGTCACCTGCCTATTCCCTCTTCCCCTCAACCACATTACAGATTGTGACACTAATCTCTGAAGCCAGTCTCAATTTACTGCAAAGAAGTGTCTCCTATGTTTTCTTAGCCAGTATAATTCTCAACCTGAAGTTCCAACTGCTTCTAGGGCCAACACAATTGTTAATAACTGGGCTGGTTTTTACCCTTGATTTATTTTTCTGTTGATCTTCAGAATGGTGGAGAGTGATGGGTATCAATTTTACAAGATTGTGAAATTCACCATTCACAAGATTAGTGAAATGAAGAAAATGCAAAATCTAGATAATTTTAGTCTTTCCTTCTTTGAGAGGGCTGGTATTTCCTGTCTGCCTCTTGAGTGATTAATAATGCAGTGGCTGACTCTTCTTTACCCAGAGGGTTATTGTCATCCTTGGTAGAGTTTGACATTTTACACTTTAAGTAAGCACACCCTTAGGCAAGGAGACACCAAGAGACGGATTTCCTTATTAAAAGATGTCATCAAAAGAGCAAGTCAACAAATATGCCACTGCCGAGAAACAACCAACAAACTAAAGAGAAGGAGAAAATAAAGCAGAATGAAATGGGAGAGGAGGGGAGGATAAAGGAAGAAAGAAAGATGAAGAGTAGAGAAAAAAGGTTGTGTATCATAGTGTAATATGAATAGAAGGAAGTGATAAGCTATCCTCGATGGGAAGGGCACAATTCAGGATACTCAACTCTCTCGCCACTATTAAGTATGAACACAGGGCTCAATATCTGTATCATCTATGAGTGAGTGTTGGTGGGCTTCAATTGTGCTGTCATGGCTAATTTAAAAGGAAAATATTGTGTTGATTTTCTTTGAAATTTTGTGGTAGCTAATAGAGAAACAATGGCACATCATAAGCTCGAGTTCATGGCATGGATAGCAATTCACAACACTAAAGTAGAAAGCCTGGGAGATTTGATCAGGTATCTCAGGAGCAGGAGGCAGAAGGGAGAGAGTGAGGGCTCCACAGGAATGATTCACATTGATCTTCTCTGCTAATCCTCTCACTAAAATGAATTTCTCATGTGGCTATATTAGATCAGGGCCCCAAATCTCAGTCATATGTGAATTGAGATTATAATTACACCAATTTTGCTGCTGTGGTTTATTTATTCATGTATCTAATATTTATAGAGCATCTACTATATGGCTAGCACTGTTCTTAGGACTGGAGATAAAGCAGTAAAACAACAACAAACACTGAGAAAAGTCTTTGCCATTACTTACCTTAAATTCTTGCAGAGAAGAAAGAAATTCAATGAGATAAGTAAAATATATTACATAAATAAGTAAAATATATTATGTAATAATAGACATTGATTAGCACTAGGATAAACAAAACAGTAACATGGGGCTAAAAAATGATGAAAGTAACAGTAAAAAGACCTGAAAATAACAAGCAAGCTGTGTGGATTCCTGGTTCAAGAGAAAATGAGAAAAGTGACATTGAAGACAGTGAGCTATACAACTCTTCATAGTTGTATCTCAAGTAGGAGAAATATTGAAGTGGTATATGGAAAGCGACCAACAAGGGTTACTGGTTTTTGTTTTGCTTTGTTCTACGTTAAAAATTATATGTATATATGAATTTTAACATTTGTTACATTTTTATGTCTATTTTCCAACTTAAATGGCTAGAGGAGAACACAAAACTATGCTTATTAGTATCATTTTAAAATCATTATTGCTAACTTCAAATGGGCTCTCCGTATATATGTATGGTATGATTGCTTGATAGCATTAGGAGCCTATATATATATGGCATGTATATATACCCCGTATATATATGGTGTGTATATATACATGTGTATATACATGTGTACATGTACATGTGTATGTACACATACCCCATTATCCTAAACCCATATAAACTTCAAACCCCAGGCTCCAAGAGCATGAATAGAAGAGCGGCAGAGCAGAAAAATGGCATGGCAGAGGAGAAGAGAAGAAATGTCTGAACATCAAGAGGAGTTTGGCTGGGAATGGGTCAGAGGGGAGTTTAGCTGCTGGACAGCCAAACTCCAGGGAAAGATCATCTTCCCACTCCAGCCCCTTTCCAGCTCTTTATCCATCCTGCTGAGAGCCACCTCCACCACTCAATAAAACCCCCACATTCACCATCCTTCAAGTCCATGCATGACTATATTCTTCCTGGATGCCAGAGGAGAACCCAGGTACCAAGAAAGCACTGAGCTGGTTAACACTTAAGCCATCTGTGAATGGTAGAGCTAAAGGAGCACTGTAGCATGCCCACTGGGGCCTTGGGAGTCACAGGCACACATCCCTAGATGCTACCGTGGGGCTGGAGCTCAGAAGTGCTCACCCCAGCTCCTGCTATGCCTGTGTGATCTCCTTCCCATAAGGGGTTTGAACACATGGTGGCCCAAATAGACGAGAAACACCCCTGTCATATGTCCTGAGAGAGGTGCCAGGGAATGTTCCCATTTCACTAGCATGCTTCACTTTGTTTCGTTAGGTAAATAAGAGTAATAACTGAAAATATCCTATATCCCCGAGAAGTAAAAATCCATTCATGGGATAATATACAAAATCTCTGTAGAGTAATACCATACTAAACAAATGGCTTACTCACTGCATTGATACTCCACATAACTTTTGTTCTTTCTTCTCCAGAAGTGAATTTTCAATGACTACCTCTGAAATTAGTAACTTTCCTTTGTGTATTAATCTGCCTTTTTTTTCAGATTATTGAGGATTGCTGGTAACATTTCATTTCCAGGGACTGCAAGATTTATTTTCATTCACAAGGTCTGTTCATTAGGAGTTCAATCTAAATCTGATGGTGTTTCCTGAGATATTTCTCTTTATTACTAATCCATTGTGCTTATATTACTTTTCATTGAATAGTTAAGTCAGTAATATTTAAGATTCAATAATTACAATAAATTGACTTCAAAACTTTCAAAATGTAAAAGTAGCTTAAGGAAAATAATCTTCAAAATAACTTGTGGGGATGAGACTTGTAAAAGAAAATACAGGATATTTGCTTATTATAAACTTAATTTAAACCAATATTTATAAAACTTAGAATTTAAACAAATATTAGAAATAATTTTCATTTCATCCCTGACAACTGTCACTTATAGATGTTAAAATACTAAATGATAGAGAGTTTTAGACTCCTGAAAACCTCCCACTACTGTTTATCCTCTCTTCAATTCTTACTGCGTCAATATATATATTTTTCCTTTTCTCTTCTATTCCCTGCCCTTTCTTTGAAGGTAAGGAGGATAGAGGGCTGAGACTGCAATGGGTCAAAGAGGCAACAGCAGAGGCCAGTGCTGAGGGGGCAAGAAGATGAAGACAAGGGTGGTGAAGCTAAGGGTTATGGAGATAGCCAAAATGACTGAGAGATTAACCATTGTATTAGCCTGTTCTCACACTGCTAATAAAGACATGCCTGAGACTGGATAATTTATAAAGGAACGAGGTTTAATTGTCTCACAATTCCACATGGCTGCAGAGGCCTCACGATCATGGCGGAAGGTGAATGAGAACCAAAATCACATCTTACATGGTGGCAGGCAAGAGAGCATGTGCAGGGGAACTCTCCTTTATAAAACAATCAGATGTTGTGAGGCTTATTCACTATCATGAGAACACCATATGGAAGAACCGTTCCTGTGATTCAATTACCTCCCACTGGGTTCCTCCCATGATACATGGGAATTATGGGAGCTACATACAATTCAAGATGAGATTTGGGTGGGGACAAAGCCAAACCATATCAGTCATCTGCAGGGGATGAATCAAATATGTCAATATTGTACATAACGGGAGTCAGGTTTTACTGTCCCAGAAGAACCTTATACAGATGATTTAGGTTATCTGGCAGAGGAAATTTCTAAGTAGTAAAGTGTCCAAGATGTGGCCTAACTGCTTCTAATTTTTTGTGCCCATTTGCATATGTAATGAGATAGTCTGAAATTGGAACTTATATTTAAAGGGGAAGCAGAGCATAAAAGTTTGGAAAATTTGCAGCCTGACTATGTAGTAGAAAAGAAAAACCCATTTTCTGGGGAGGAATTCAAGCCAGCTGCAGAAATTTGCATAAGTAAAGGGGAACTAAATGTTAATAGCCAAGACAATGAGGAAAATGCCTCCAGGACATCTCAGAGACCTTTGAGGCAGCCCCTCTCATCACAAGCCTGGAGGCCTAAGAGGAAAAATATTTTCATGGGCCAGGTCCAGGGCCCTGCTGCTCTATGCAGCCTCAGGACATGGCCCCACAATGTCCCAGCCACTCCAGCTCCAGTCATGGCTAAAAGTAGCCAAGGTATAGCTTGGACTATTGCTTCAGAGGGTGTAAGTGCCAAGCCTTAGTGGCTTCCACGTGGTGTTGGGCCTGCAGGTGCACAGAAGACAAGAGTTGAGGCTTGAAAGCCTTCATCTAGATTTTGGAAGATGTATGGAAACATCTGGATGTTCAAGCAGAAAGTTGCTGCAGGGGCAGAGCTCTTATGCAGAACCTCTACTAGGGCAGGGCAAAGAGGAAATGTGAGGTGGGACCCCAGAATGGCAGATCCACTGACAGCTTGCACCATGCACCTGGAAAGCCACAGGCACTCAATTCCAGCCCTTGAAAGCATCCATGGGAACTGAGCCCTGCAGAGCCACAGAGGCAGAGCTGCCCAAGGCCTTGGCACCCCTTGCATCAGTATGGCCTAGATGCAAGACATGAAGTCAAAGGATATTATTTTGGAGCTTTAAAATTTAATGACTCTCCTGCCGGGTTTCGGACTTGGATGGTGCCTGCAGTCCCTTTGTTTTGGACAATTTCTCCCTTTTGGAACGGGAGAATTTACTCAATGCCTGTACCCCTATTGTATCTTCAAAGGAACTAACTTGCTTTTGATTTTACAGGTTCATAGATGCCTTGTCTCAGATGAGACTTCGAACTTGGACTTTTAAGTTAGTGCTGGAATGAGTTAAGACTTTGGAGTACTGTTGGGAAGGCATGATCGGTTTTGAAATATGAGAAGGACATGAGATTTGGGAAGGGCCAGGGGCAGAATGATATGGTTTGACTGTGTCCCCATCCCAATCTTATGTTGAATTGTAATCCCCAACATTGAGGAAGGGATCTGGTGGGAGGTGATTGGATCATAGGGGCAGATGCCCCCACTTGGTGTTCTAGTGATAGCGAGTTCTCATGAGGTCTGGTTGTTTCAAAGTGTGTGGCACTTCCCCCTTTGCCCTCTCTCCTGCTCTACCAAGGTAAGACATACTTGCTTTCCTTTTGCCTTGTGTGATGGTTGCATTCTGTCATGATTTCTATGGCCTCCCAGCCATGTTTCTTGTACAGCCTACAGAACCTGTGAGTCAACTAAACTTCTTCATAAATTACCCAGTCTCAGGTGTTCTTTATAGCAGTGTGAGAACAGACTAAAACATGCTTCTATTTTTTTCTTGAAACTGGAAGGTTTTGATTAATCTACATCACCTACTGAAATTAATAGAGAGTTTATCTCATTTAATTAAAGACATCACAGAGCGGACTTTCTGTTCCATATTGAGATTTTCATCAGGTGGATTTGGCCAGAGAGCATTCGAAGCTGGTAGAGAGATTCCTGCAGATAATGGCTCTGTTTTGTGTGGGATGAATGCCTCCGGCCATGTCTATTTTCCCTACATTGCTGACAAAGGTATTTTGCTCCACTTTATGGAGTTTAAGTATCATACACTTAATAGCAGTTAGTGATGTCAGTGCTCTTTGGTATAGTAAATCTCTAGTGTGAGATAATCTTAGTTAATGATCAGCATAAAGCAGAGAGAGGTCATTTTTTTTAACGTTGCCATAAAGCCTGCGTTTACTATGATAGAGTTGGAAGGAGGCAATCCCATTAACCTTTGTATTGTATTGATAAAATTCTATACCCTCCTGAGTATCAAGGGTGGCAATGCTACTGCAGTTCTCCAGTAATCCTGACTGGCACATTGACATAGGATTGGGCCTTAGGCCATTTGGGGTTGTACCCAATCTTGTCCTTTATCTAGGAATATGACCTTGGGCAAGTCTTAACCTCTTAAAGGCTCAGATTTTTCATCTATATTTTCTTTCTTTCTAAATGTAGTGTTAGGAGGGTTTCTGTGTGTTTTACACATTTTTCACATTTATCTATTATGACTTCTTTTTAGAGAAGAAATGCACTTCTTATCGCATTTAAAAATGAATTAAAGGCATCGCTCTTTAAAAAAAATCACGTATTTATATTTTACATATAGAAGGAAAGGCATTTCTATTTGAGTAACTAGGTTCTAATCATCGTCTATTTTCTTACTTGCTTCATGAACTGGTAAATGAATTGAATAAAAAAAAAAGAACATAAAAATGTTTCATGAATGTGAGTTAGTATTATCACCGTACACACAAGAAGTGAAGGGCTGTTCCTTGAACTCGTCAAGTCATCGTGCATGGATATTATAGGACAAAATGAGAGGTAACATGGGAGGGGTAGGACTGCTCTTTTTTTTTTTTTTTCTGTAGACTAATTCAGGATGATGTGGAGTAATGGCAAAGAAATTTTCCCAGGGCATATGAAGACATATAAATGAAGTGGCAGCTTGGATCCGCCTGCAAGGTACACTGCACGACAAGCAATGCCATTTGGCTGTCACCTAGGAAACAAGAGGTGGCTGCCCTGCTGACTTATACAAAGGTGCTCTGGGTTGGATAGTTCATTTCTGGATCACAATGCATGGAAGAGGTTCTTGGTCTGAGTCCTTAGGCTCATCTTCAGTCTCAGGCTACGAGAGTTTTCAAATGGTGAAAAGAAGATTAATGCAAAGTTACAGTTCAAAAACTTTAAAGGTTATGATGCCTAAGGAAAAAAAAAAACTGGAAAGGATAAATGAGGTCAACTAGTAGAAACCCCGCTACTTAAGTGGCATGCCTATAAATTGTCTCAAAGATGGGCACGCATTTGAAATGCCTTTATGGTATAGGTTAACTCTTCCTCTTTGTGATTAAAGAGAATGGTGACGATAGTGCTGTAGCCTAGGTCACATTCCCCACCATCAGAATTAATTAATTCTGTGAATTAATTAATGTGGGCATCATTTTACCTACATCTCGCCCATTTTTAAAGATTCGTTCCCAGTTCTATCATTTCAGCAAAGGATTTTCTGACTATTCCAGGTCTCAGGGATAACCTGCTTCTTTCTTACAGTTCTCAGCATTTGAAACACACAATTTAACATTTATTCTAAACGGCCTCTTATTATTTCTTCTCTCCCCATTGGAGCATAAATTCTTTGCGGGCATGGGTTCTGTTTTACACTTCTTTTACTATCCTACCACAGCCCCAAGCATGATTCTGAAAATAGTGCTAAATAAATACTTGTTGATTAGTGAATACTTCTCAAGTTGCCTTTAAGGCACCATTTCCACTTTCTTTCACCTTAGGGTGAGGACAAAATTTCTGCCTCAGGGAAACATGCGGAAGTTCTCTGACTCTCTTTACCTTTATCTGTTTATTTGCGCTTAAATCGGTGAAAGTATATCTTGCACAGAAGTGGGACTCTGATAATGTGGCAACATTCAAGAACGCCAATTTCTTTCTGCAAGGAAATTTTTCTTTCTTAATTATTAGGCATGCAGGTAGTCTTATAGAATTATCATCAAGACTCAGTGGTTTCTTCAGTTACTTACTCAACCCCAGCTTCCTTACTCAGAGCAGAGATTCACATCTCTGCTTTGAAGCTGTTAACCAGAGCATCTGCCCAAATGGAGAAAAAAAACGTTGCTCAGTGTGTTCTGTGTCACTGGCCCTTTACAATGACATTATTCTTTAGACTTCCAACTTTCCCCATCTTTAACTTTGTAATATACCCTGGAGGAAAGAAAAAAAAAAACCTGGGGTACTCACAGGGACTGTCTCTGCATGCTCTTAGCAGTAGCTAGTAAGTTTTAGCCAAACGATATCCTTCTGGTACTACTGGCTGTATTCAGGTTAGATCTAAGGTCAAAAACTAAGGTGCTTCACATCCAAGGTCAAAAGTGGAGAGCACAGAACATTGGGCCGTATGTCAGCCCAAGAAAAAACGAATAAGGAGAAGTAGTCACGTGGTTTCCTGTTGCTCTAGCAAGAGGAATCTCAGATAGTCAAATGGTCAACCAGAAAGAGAGCTGGCTGCTGTGACAGGGAATCCTTCTCTAGAACCTAAGTTGTTAATTTTTTTTAATTTGGAAATGGATAACTTGGACATCAGACAAATACAAATTCAGAAAGCTAACAGGATTAAATAGAGGTGCCAAAGAGAAAACTGAAAAGGTAACTTCTGATTTTACCATAAGAGACTGCTTAAACGAACTAGAACACAAAGAAGCAGAAGGCAGTTCTGGAGTTCTGTAAAATAATATGTCTATGAAAGAAAGAAGGGTGTTCACATTTGATGCTTAGGTAAACCTAAAGATTCTCCACTATATCTCAGATCAACTTGCTTTGCAGAGTATTTTGTGGATAACAGAAAAGGAAGAGACAAAAGATCTTCTCTACATAAAGATATTAGAAATTAAATTTAAAAAAAAGATGGTGGATCAGAAGCCTCTCACATGTATATCCAAACCTTTTTTTATCTATCAAAATTTCCCATGGAAGTCAGAATGTCAAGTGAGTTAGCATCTAGGGCATTCTCACAAACATTTGCTCTAAATAATTAATCCACTGGTCACCTGGCAGGCAGAAGACCGGAGCTACACCTTGACGTATTTGCAAAATAGAATACGTCCTTTACTGGGAATAAGCTCAGAGTTTCTGCATTTGAACAAAGGCATGATCCACATCAAATATGAATTTTCCTCTCCTAGTTATCATTATACTACTTTTCTTCCCTCTGAAAAAGATACCAGAGTTTTATGATTACACTACTTTCCTTTGTGCTGGATTCTGTTGTAACATCAATGATAAAATAGCTACAGGTACTCCAAGTCTTTCTAATGACTGATGTGATTAACCAAAGTAACAAATGGGGATTCTCGCGCTCCATGGGAGTTTGAGTGTTGCTCACCTGAATTCTCTCTAGGACATCAAAAGCATATGGTCACAGAGAGAGGCGTGTCATTGAACAATTAGATCATGGCAATGAAGAGGCTCTGGAATTATGGGTGTGTCACTGCACACGGAGCCCTGGCCAGGCTCGGGTTTTATACATGTTCTAGAGTCTCCCTTTCAGCAAGAGAAACACACTAGTTACATTTAAGGTGAAGGTAAACATGGTGCTGATGAAGTTGGGCAAATGCAGTGTGGCATTGATTGATGACATCACAGTATACAGTCAAACACGGGAAGACTACGTGGAGCATGTAAAACAAAGATTTGGGTAGCTTTTACAAACAAGCCTGACAGTGGGGCCAAGCCATGTCAGCCTGGCATGCGGAGGTGACATATTAAGGACACAAAGAGGGGAAGCAGACAGCCACGACTCTGTGATGGTGGCCCGCCCTGTTTCTCAATGGACCATTTCATGAGGAGATGTTAGGCAAAGATTACTGGACATTACAGACTGATTGCTAAGGGTTTACAAGTGCTCAGTTTAAATGCCATTTTACCAACTCGTGAAGACCACCCAAGAAGTTGACAGGACAGGAAAACTTAAGTTGATTTTTCTTAATCTCTAAATACGCTTTTTCTGGAGTTAGGGGATTGACAAGTACTTCACAATTCTATGATCCTGCCTCCAAGATTACCTGCTATGCCCATTTTGGTTTCCCACAAAGGTTCAGAGGATGGAGATACAGTCAAAACAGGTATGCTATTTGCTCAGTAGAACCCTATAGTGAACGACAGAGCAGACAGACTTTCTACTGTCTTACTGATTGGCTGTTTTTCATAAAAAGTCTAACTTTAGTGCCAGAATGGGGTCAGCAACCCAGCAGCCCAGAAATCATCTCCAGTTCAAATAAAATTAGCCAGTTCCATAAAGATTTTTCTGGCATAGTGTGTACTGCAAGTCTCTGTTCTCCTAAGGGAAAGGACGACCTCACATCTTCTCATTATTCTTTCCTACCCTGAAGGTATTTCTTGTCATCTATTATCATATAAGCCCTGTGCTGTTAGTTACCCTTGATGTGCACATCTTATTGCCCCAACTGCATTATACAGTCCTTGAGGGCAAAGCCTGCTTCTCCCACTTCTTGGAACCTGCTACAGCACAGAGCCTTGTGTCGTGCACAGCATACGTATCAATAAAGGTCGGTTCATTTATTGCGCCATGGACAGCTGTGTTCATTTCTTCTGTTAAGCATTTGTCTTTCTACATATTCTATCTTAGTGGGTCAAGTAGTATTACTAGTAGCTGTGACTGCCAGAACCTCTCAGTCATACAAGAGTCAGGATGATGTACTAGTTAAGAGAATTCATGGGCTTTAGAGAAAAAGGCACTTGAATTTAAATTTCAATCCTGCCACTTCCTAGATGTGTGATCTGAGTTTCTCTGAACCTTAGTCTACTCACCTATGACATGTTATAGCCAGTTTTCTCACATGATAAACAGAAGGAAATTAAATAACTATGAACACGTTTGGCACATAGTAGACACTTAATAAATGGCACATAGTAGACACTTAATAAATATGCAGCTTTGCATTACTCACTCTTATACTCTTTGTCCAGGTATTATTCAGGTTAGTAGACCCATTGTTTCGGTCATTTACTTTAGCACAGTGTGATGATATCTGCAGTTATGCAACAGTGATTTCACAGGGCCTAATTCTTCCTTTGTGCAAACGGCAAATGAGATCAGTTACATCGACTTGTGTGGGGCAAAGGTGATGTAAACAGGATACACGTGTTGATTTGTGAACGGTTATGACACCTTGCCTCAGGCAAATCCTCCAAGCTGAATTTGCAGGCTTTTTGCTCAATGGGAAAAATACACTACAGGTGACAACTCAATTAAAACTCAGCCATCTCCAAGAAAACAACCGCATGGCATATGCAATGCACAGAAATAAACATTTGAACGATAAAGCTTAATTTGGACTTCGTTCAATGTGCTTACAATCTCAGAGTTTACTCTTATAGCCTCGGTTCATGGGCTGTGATGTCTGACTCTTTATCAACTTCTTAATTAGAGACATTCATGACTTCAAGCACAACATATTTCTATTTAGTGAAAGGCTAGACTGATATCTAGGCCTTGAAGGTTGATGTGCATCAATTTCTAAGATATAAAATTTTAAAAGCTCAAATCTGGGCAGATTGTGTTTTTATTTCCCACTTCTCTAGTATTCTCATATTCCTGGGAATCAAAGCAACACATACTTAATTCTCCAATGAATCTCAGTATCTTGCAGCCCATCGCCCAGCCTGCAGGTAAGCCACTGAGCTACCTGCCCCAGAAAAATCCACAAGGAAGGAAGGTGGCTGATAGGCAAGGAGGAAAGAATGCTGGACTAGGAGGCAGGGAACTTGGTATCAGCTCCCCGCTCTGCGCATAATAATTAGTGGTCCTTGGAACATCATCAGGCATTCAGGTCTCAGCTTCTTCTACAAAATGAGAAGATTGGATAACGCTCCCTAAAGTCCTATGAGCTCCAAAATATATGCCCCAACAGCAGTCTTCACACCACATTCCAATATTAAAAATAATTCTGTGTATTTCATTCACAGCCTTCTTCTTCATTTTACCCACAGCCACTCCTACCAGCTTCTTTGACACTGCAGTGGAAAGTAGGTAACTGTGTCATGGGTCAAAGACATTCTGCTTTATGCTCTTTACCGAAACTCTGTTCTATAACCTGACAGCAAGAAGCACCCGAAGTTGGACAGCTATGTTTAGCAGTACCCATAACCAAAATATGTATGTGTGTTTCAGCATTGTTACAGCTCTTGATAAAACTATAAATATACAGAGGGCTCTTGTGCTTAAAAGAGCATTTTCTGGGGATTGTGAGGCTTATTTGGGGTTTATTAATAATGGGTTTTGTTTGAGATTTAAGAAAGACAGACCCATTCAAACTGCTTCCAGAAATTATTGGTTTGGGCTTTTTTTTTAATGCGAAGGTACAGGAACCTCACAGAAATCCAGCATCTTGCCATGCAGTCTCACAGAAACCACAACAGGAAGCTGGGAAGCCTTCTGAGGCAAGGGAGTGCATTCTCTGGCACCACAGGGTCTCTCCAGCTCATGGTGTTTTTCTTTGCACATCTCACTTGTTCTTCTCTTCCCATCTCTCTATTGATTGGTTTCTTTATGCTTACTGTTAGTGCATGCTGTCTTCCAAGTTTGCTTTAAACATGTTTTCAGTTCCCTTTAGTCATAATTCTATCTCATGTCTTCTCTTAATCCCTCTATTCAGCCTGCCTACCACTAACTGTCCTTTCTCTTTAGTTTTCTAACTGAAAATGGTTGAGAGAGAAATGTTATTGGGCTGCCACATATTTGGTAAAGCTAGGTCAAACAGGAAGTGCCTGACTCACCAAATCATGACCAGACAGCCCAGAATCTAGTGGTCTCTCTTGGACCAATTTAATTGGGCCAAATTTGAAAAGTACCTACTGCCTATCAGAATGACTGTGCACGAGGTGGCCTTCCTCAGATTGGGATATAGGCAGGCATGCATTTGACATTCTCCAGTTAGTCTCTATTTTGCATCCATATTCCCCAGAATTTTGGCAGAATATACTTCTCTGAAAAATAGTTCTGTGAGTCCAGAACTAAGGGTTTGTATACATTTGGCCCTTGAACAACATAGGGGTTGGGCTGACAACCTTTGGCACAGTCAAAAATCTACGTAGAACTTTTGATTCTCCAAAAACTTGACTATTTGTAGCCTAATGTTGATCAGAAGCTTTACTGCTAACATAAACAGTCGATTAATACATATTTTGCATATGCATTATAGACTTACCATAAAACAAAGATGTTATTAAATTCGTAACGAAGAGAAAATACATTTACTATTTATTAAGTGAAAGTGGATCATCATAAAGGTCTTCATCCTCATTGTTTTTGGGTAAGATGAGGAAGAAGAAGAGGAGGGACGGGTCTTGCTGTCTTAGGGTTAGCAGAGGTGGAAGAAAATCCATCTATAAGTGAGCCCACACAGCTCAAACCCATGTTGTTCAAAGGCCAGCTCTCCTTACATTAATTTCATATTCTTTCTTATTTAAAAACTAGGACAACAGTGCTGCACTGACGTACAATCTAACACTCATTTCTTGGGTACCCTATGTGTGTGGTCCAGCCAATGCATATATTAATACAATACCTGATTACCGTTTGCCTCTAAAACCATTTAGTTTACTATCCTTTTATTATTTGAAAATGTGTCCTAATAATCTACCTCTGAAGATTATTTTGAAAGACACTTACCACAATATTGTAACTCTATCTAATAAATAGCAGCATTTATTAGATAGAGTTACAATATTGTGGTAAGAAAATACTAACAGAGTAGCATTTTCTTATTAATGCTGCAAATAACCTCCTTACATCTCTTTATTTCATGTCCAAGGAGTCTTAGTTGAGAAATTGACACCTCCTTTCTGAGAAATGTGATCTTTTTACACTACACTAGGGTTTTCATAAATCCTCTGCTCCAACTTTATAATTTGTTTTACACCATCAATTCCCACATCATTCCTATATTATTATAAAATTCAAACAGCTACACTATAAATTTTAAGACATGGACTTTGAAGTTCTCAACTTTCTAGTCATTGGGGCTTTATGTATTTTAAGAAAACAATCAGAGCTTGGAGGAAATCAAAGGGAAGAGGATTTGGGCATTTACACACACACACACACACACACACACACACACACACGGAAAAGGACATTATTTGCAGAAGCATTGCATGAGGGGAAGACAGACAAAGACAGAAGGGGTATTTGTGATTTAATTCTGTAAATCCTCCCAAATATTTCTTAGTTAAATCCTATCCTAAATGTTAAAATTTAAAGTCCATATAGTTTTGTAAGATGGCATTAGAAAAGTTTAAAATTTATCAGACTCACAAAATCTTAAGATGCCTTTTGCCAGAATACTCTGAAATAGTAAAACCCTTCAGACTCACTTTGTTTTGAAGCAGATATTTGAATAAAACAGTATTCTCTACCTCTCCAAATTCCTAGAAGTTTGTCTGGCAGAAGCTGCAGAGGGCTTCCTCATGGAGGAACAGCTCAGGATTAGCCAGGCCATCATGAGACTGTTTAAAGGAATCCTGGGTTAAACATTAGAGTCATGTAAAGATTTGCCCCAGCATTTTTGTTTTTTGTTTGTTTGTTTTGTTTTGTCTTGTTTTTACCTGAAGCATTTATAAAAAATCCTGATAAATTAAAATAAATATTGCCGCTTTTAAGAAAAACAAAATGTATCATGATAATATCAGCTATTGTGCCTGTTAAAGATGCCAAAACTCCCAAGCTATTTTTGAAACCTCTGCACAATCTACTCAATCTTCTGAAACTTCTCTGCTTGTAATTATCCCATAACTAATTGATGCTCAGAATTATTTCACTGAGAAATTTGCATGTCCTCAGAAATACAAGAAAGATGTAATTAGACTTGCTGTACACTTCAAATTAAAGCAGGGGCACCTTTTATTACCATGTTATTAGTTTGAGTTTTATGAGCTCTCAAGAGGGCTTAAAGTCTGTATCTGAACACCCAATGTTGCTCATAATACAGGCTACTTAATCAATAGATAAATTAGTCAACTTTTCAACTCAATTTCCTTTTTTAATGAGAAGAAAAAAATTATATATACACACAGAGGTAAAAGACTTGTACACTGAAAACTATGAAATAATACTGAAATAAATTTTAAAAGACCTAAATAAACAGAAAAACCTCCTGTGTTCATGGATAATAAAACTTAACATTGCCAAGATGTTAATGCTACCCAAGGTAATCTGTAGATTCAGTGTAATCTTTATCAAAATTCTAACAGCCATTTTTGCAGATATGAAAAAGTCAATCCTTAAATTTATAAGGAATTGAAAGGGGCTGTGAATAGTCAAAAAAATATTGAAAAAAGAAACAAAGTTGGAGATCTCACCCTTCCCAATTTCACAACTTACTACAAAGCTATGGTACATAAGGCAGTACTAACATTAGGATAGATATATAGACCAGTGGAAGGAAACTGAGAGTTATACATGGAAGATAAATCAATGTATCTATGGCCAATTGATTTTTGACAGAAGTGATGAGTTCGTTCAATGAAAGAAGAGTCTCTTCAACAAATGGTCTTGTAACAAATGGATTATCATCACATGAAAACAGAGTTGAATCCTTAGTTCACATCATATACAAAAAAAAATAATTTTAAAACGGGTCAATGACTGAAATATAAGAACTAAAACCACAACATTTTTAAAAGAAAACCAAAGTGAGTCTTCATGACCTTAGATTTGGTAATGAAGACTTAGATATAACACCAAAAGCATGAGCTATGAAAGAAAAAGATACATAAATTGAGCTTCATCAAAATTAAAAACTTTTATGCATCAAAGGACACTATCAAGAAAGTGAAAAGATAGCCTTTATAAAGGGAGAAAGTATTTGCAAATAATATATGTTAAGGGCTTAATATTCAGAATATATAAAGAACTCCTACAACTCAACAACAAAAGACAAAAAAAAATTTTAATAGTTTAAAGACTTAAATAGATATTTTTCCAAAGAAGATATACAAATATCCAATAAGCACATTAAAAGATGTTCAACATCATTAATCATTAAAGAAATACAAAAAAAAAAAGCCATAATGAGACACTGTTTCATGCTTTTTAGAAGACCATGATAATTAAAACAAAATAAAAACAGAAAATAGCAAGTGTTGCCAAGTAAGTAAAGAAGTTGGAACCCTAATACATTGCTGGTGGGAATATAAACCGGGGCAGTCACTACGAAAAACCATGAAGCAATTCATCAAAATCGTAAACATATAATTATCATATGACCCAGCAATTCCACTCCTTGGCACATACCCAAAAGAATTAAAACAGGTAGTTAAACAGATATTCATAACTGAATATTCATTGCAGCACTACTCACAATAATCAAAAGGTAGAAACTATGTAAGAGCCCAACAACAGATGAATGGGTAAAGAAAATGTGGTATATACCTACAATGGAATATTAGCAATAAAAAGAAGTGAAGTTGTGATACAAGCTACAACATGGATGAAACTTGAAAATATGCTGTGTGAAATAAGCCAAACACACAGAAACAAGCACAACATGATTCTACTTACATGAAATAACTGAAATAGGCAAATACATAGAGCCAGAAAATAGATTAAAAGTTATGAGGGGAAAGGATATGGAAGATTGGTAAGTTACTGCTTAAAGGCTAGGAAGTTTCTGTTTGGGGTATAAAAAGCTTTTAGAGAGAGTGATGATGGTTCCATGGCATTATGAATGCAATTAGTGCCACTGAATTTTATACTTAAAATGGTTTAAAATGTCAGATTTTGTATTATATATATATATTTACAACAAAAAAAGTGAAAAAAAAACTGTTAATGCAGCTAGAAAGCAAGTTAACCAAGAAAAGCAGTTCCTCAGTATAATTTTGTTCCTTTTGAATTAGTCTTCAAAAGTTACTGATCTCTATTTCATCTAACCTTGCTTTGTACACAATGTTGAAAGGGTCACTTTTTACCACTCACCTGGAATTTTTATATTATGTCAAAATTCCTCCTAACACTGTTCTAAGATTTCAGTCCAGATTGAGGTTAAGTGACCTCCTAGTAGCTTGTACTCAACTTTCAGCTGGCTTTTGTTTCCTCAATTATTTGTACGCTGTTTTGATGTATGTCAGCCACCAACTAGTCCCCATTCATGTAATAAAGTTAAATAAATGCATGACCACCTGTCCACTCTTTTTGACTTTTCTGCTCCTGTCTTTCTTATTTTTCCAGCCACCAAAAGAAGTAGAAAGAGCAAAATAAGTAGGAAGTAAATCCCCTTGTCACTGGAACCCTATGTGATTAACTGTTTGGCAGTCATAAGGTTTCTCTCCAGTTTCACATCAGGACTTAACGTCTCCATTCTGGCAAGAATTGCAAGCTGTTAGATGGTGCTTTAATTTGCTAATAATTTAAATACATAAATACACACCACTTTCATGCAGAGAAACTCTGCTTCTAATTACAGTATAAGTACAAAAACTTTAGTGCATAAATATTAAGCAATATCTAAACATAACCTAGCAAAGATACCTAAATAACCTTTATTTTTTTGATACACAATAGATTTTTTAAATATAGAAAATACCAGCAGGTATAAGGCAGAAAATTAAAACTATCAAAAACCTTACTGCTCACAAGGCATCAAAATTATCTTTGCAGATTTATTTCCAGTTCTCTTCTGTGTTAAATGTGTTCACATGTATACACATATAAGTAAGGTTATAAAGGGTATTATCTCATTATAAAAATTATATATTCATTACAGAAAATTTACAAAATATAATTAAGAACAATTTTTACTTTATCATTACTTAGATGCAATAATTTTTATGTTTTCACTACATATGCTTCCAAATTGTTTCCATGTCAGTTAATAACTACTCCTGATTACAGAAGACATAAATGTTAATTAGCTAAACTTGGAAAATGGGGCAACTTATTAAGAAAATCTATGACTGGGGCATATCCTTCCTGAAATATAGATATAGCTTCAGTGACAGATAAAATTATTTTAAAGCAATTCTACATGTCACTCAAAAATTGAACATCAGTATTTCCTCATGTCATCAAATATCCTACTAAAGCCTGAATTTTAATATTTATACAGAATTTTATAGTCTGTGCCTATTACAGTTTAACGATTCTATCTTCTGTTATCTGTTTTATCTTCTACTCAGATTATGAGGGTACAAATTTTTTGCACTCTCACCAAAACCAGTAAGTATTATACTTTTAAACCTTCATTGATTTGTTAGGTGAAAAGGTATCTTAATTTTTAATTTACCCTGGTTTATTAGTGACATTAAACCTTTCCTATGCATATGTTGATCACTTGTTTTATTTCTCTTGTGAATTGCTGTTATGTATCTCTTATGCATTTTTGCTTATGTTTTCTATTTTTTGTAATAATCTTTTGTCTATGAAGTTATTTTCTTTCATAAAAATTACACAAATTACACAAGTCGTTTGTTTTAAATTTGTAGCTATTCTTACATAAATGATTTTTTACTTAAATTAAGATCTATCACTTTTTACAATTTAGTTTTATAATTATTCTTAGGCAGGCATTCCTGCTTTCCAATTATTTAATATTTTACTCATATTTTATTTTTTATAGTTTTTATTTTAATTCTGAATACTATTATAATTTAATTTTATTAAATCATTTGATGTAGACAACTGAACTTCCTAATTTTTTTTAATTACTTAGTATTGTTAATTGGAACGTCTTCATTTAACTGAAATGCTAGCTTTATTACATGCTGTGTTCTATGTATTACTGGGTCTCTTTCTAGGCTTTGTATTCTATTGCACTGATAGGTTTATCAGCACTGAATTACTAAAATTATTGTAAAAATATAAACACTCTAATGTCTCTCAGTCTGAGTGGCCTCTTTTGTTATTCAAATTATTTCTGCAAATGTATTATAAAGTTTTCAAAAAACTTTAAACTTATTTAACCTTACAAGTAGTAAAATGACTGTTACAATCTAGAAAATCTTCCTCCCCATCCTAAAAAATATGAAACTTTTAGGAAGTTTAATGACCTTGGCCAAGATATCCAAGGCTTAATTTTCGTCATAATGATCATTAAGGCATTTTTTTCTGCAATATTCTTTAGAGCTATGTAAAAAGTAATGACCATGGTACAGGAAGTAGCTCTAACATCTGTTATAAGAGCATCCTACTTAATTATGTGCTTATTGATCACACACATGAACGACAATGATGCTTCTGACTTTGACTTCTACCAACACATAGATAACATTGAATAGATCTTTAAGCAGTGGTGCTTTTAAGCTCCTCATTGGCAGTTTCTGGCTTTTGGTCAAACAATGTAATATTGTATCCCTAAAGGGTCACAGCATTTCTGGTGGCAGTAGATAGGTTAGTAGCTTTGAGTTCTCTGAAATTTGAAGTCTTGTTTCAGAGTCTATTTAGAGTTTTCATGGAAGGTTACCCTACAAAGTTTTTTAGGAAACCTGCTGCCATATATCCTTTGCAAGCACTGACTAGAAGAACCAGGCTTTATAAAGAATTGTTTAGATTAATCCAATAAGAAGCCCCAGGAATAGAAACAAATAAGAAAATTTCACTATTATCACTTAAACAGGGTTTTCTTATGAATTATAAATGAGTCATTTATATTGCCCAAACCCAAAGTCATTACAAGAAAAGAAAACCACAGCCCAGCATCTCTCATGAATACAATGCAAAACTCTTTAACAAAATGTTAGCAAATTAATTCCAACAATGTATAAAGCGAATTATACACCACAGCCAAGTGAGATTTATACCAGGTATGCAAGATTGATTCAGCATTAGAAAATCAATTAATGTAATCCATCACATTAACAGGCTAAAGAAAATTCACATGATCATATCAATAGATGCAGCAAAAGCATTTGATAAAACCCAAAACCCATTCACAATAAAAAAAAAATTCTAAGTAAACTATAAAAAGAGGGAGAACTTTCTCTACTTGATAGCAAATATCTACAACAACAACAACAACAACAAAAATCCTACAGCTAACATATACTTAATGGTGACAAACCCAAAGATTTCCCATTAGGTCAGGAACAATGCAAAGATATCCCCCTTCACCACTACTTTACAACAGTGTACTGGAGTCCTAACATTGCAATAAGACCAGAAAAAGAAATAAAAGATATGCAGGTTTTGAAGAAGAAATAAAACTGTCTTTGTTCACAGATGACAGGATTATCTATGTAGAAAAATACAAAAAAAAAAAAAACAAAAATATTCTGTAAATAACAAATGACTATAGCATGGTTTTAAAATAAAGGGTTAATGTATAAAAATAAGCCATTTTCCTATAAACCATCAATGCACAAGAAGCACTTGAAATTAAAAATACAATAGCATGTACATTAGGGACCCCAAAAATGAAATACCTAGGTATAAATCTAACAAAATATGTATAAGATCTATACAAGGAAGACTATGGAGCTTAGATGAAAGAAGTCAAAGTATAACTAGATAAATTGAGACATTCAATGTTCATGGAAAATAATGTTCAATACTGTCAAGATGACAGTTCTTTCCTACTTAATATACAGATTCAATGCAATACCAATCAAAATCCCAGCAAATTATTTTGTGAACATTGAAAAACTGATTCTAAAATTTATACAGAGACAAAAGATCCAGAATAACTAACATAGTAATGAAGGAGAACAAAGTTGAAAGACTGACATTAGTTGACCTCAAGATTTACTATACAACTGTATTAATTAAGACAATATGGTAGTGGAAAAAGAACAGATAAATAGATACATGGAACATACAGAGAGCCAAGAAATAAACTCACATAAATACAGTCAACTGGTGTTTGACAAAGAAGAAATAAAATTGATAAAATTATTTCAGCAAATAGTGCTGGAACAATTCGAATTAGACATTCACATGCAAAAAAAAACTGAAGATGACTTCTTGGGTAGACATGAGGTTCCTTTCTGGGTGAACAAAAGGTACTGGATTTAGATTGTGATGATTGTTGTACAATTTTTTAATAAATTAAAAGATCACTGAATTGTACACTTTAAAAGGTGAATTTTATACAGTGTGAATTATATGTCAGTGAAGTTATTAAAAAGAAACATGCAGATAATATAGGTACTGAAGTTAGTAAACAGAGTGTAACATAGCGATTATTAATATTTATTCCCATTCTATTTCCCACCAAGCCTCTGACAATCAATCCACCTTCCTCTCTCATGGGTTTGCCTATTTATAGGATCTTACATAAATAGAATTGTACATTATGTGGCCTTTTGTGACTGACTTCTTTCACTTGGCATAATGTTTTTAGAGTTCATTCATATACTGGCATGTATCATATTTTTATCTCTTTTTATGGTTAAATAATATTCCATTGTATGAATATGTCATATTTTGTTTGTACATTCATCAGCTGGTGAACATTTAGAATGTTTCCACTTTGGAGGTATTGCAAATCATACTGCTATGAATATACAACGATTACATAGAAACTTCATGTACAAGTTTCTATGTAAATATATTTCTCTTAGGCATATACTTAGGAGTGAAATTACTGGGTCATATGGTAACTCTATGTTATCCCACAGAAGGAAACAATAAAGATAAAAATAGAATTAATTAGGTAGAAAATCAGAAAGAGCAGATCTAATTAAAAATCAAAGTTCTGTGTTTTAATTAACTTAACAAAACAGATAATTATCTAATGTAATCAAAAAGAAATATTATATGAGAAATTATGTGAGGTGACCATATGAGAAATTAAGATGACCATAGAAAAAGGCCCCTGAAACACAAAAATGTAAGAAAAACAAATATACAATTACAGCTAAAGATTGCAATAGAACTTTTTAGTAGCTGATTTAAAATGCAGACAAAAACCAGTAGACAATTAAAGATCTGAAAACACCAGTAAATAAACTTCACCTAACTGATACTAATAGAATCCTGTATCTAACACCTGCATGAAACACATTGTTTTTAAGTGTAAACTATTTACCAAAATTGATTATATGCTGGGCTATAAAGTCTCAAAACATTTCTCAGTATTTGAACCATATATGGTGTGTTCTCTGATAACAGTGGGTTTAAACTAGAACTAAAAACCAAACGCAACTGGAAAGTCTTCAAATGTTTGTAAATTAGGTAATTTGTTCCTACTTAACCTATAGGTCAAAAAAGGAATCATAAAGGAAACGAAAAAAATTTTTAACTGAATGAAAATAAAAACATAAGTACAGTTTTATGGGATGAAGTTAGAGCTAAGCTTAGAAAAAAATTTTCAAGTTCTTAAGTACATATGTAAGAAAAAAAAATCCCTCATATGAGTATCAATCTCAAACAGCTAGGAGAAAAAGAAGCAAATTAAATAAAATCTGTAAAGAAGAAAAGAGAAAAGTAAATCAAATAGAAAGGAAAAAGAGCAATAGTGAAAAATGCAAAAGATAAAAAGTTTTTTAAAAATGCTAACAAAATTCATAAACCCTTAGCAAGATCATTTAAGAAAATAAAGAAAAAGCACAAACCCTGGTACAATAAATGAAATGGTTGATATCACTACAAGTCCTGTAAGTTTTGCAGACATTTAAAAATAAAAGATTACAAAAAACTTTATGCCAATAAATTGAAAATTTTAGATGAAATATATAAAATTATTGAAAAAGGCTACTCTGTACGCACAAAGAAAACTTCAGACCCTCATGACTTTGCTGGTAAATTTTTCTAAGCATTAAAGAGAAACAATACCAATTTGATTATATATTTCAAACAATAGGTTCAGAAGAAAAGAAAAAAATAAAATACTTCCTAGTTTATTCTATGGTTTATTGATACCAAGACTAGACCAAAACCTCATAGGAAAGGAAAATTTCAATTACAAGGTAAGTCATTATTTCTTATGAAAATAGACATAAAATATGCTATGTAAAATATAACAATAAATCCCAAAACATACAAAAGAAAAATATATCTTGACCAAGCTTTATTCTATGACTATAAGACTGACCAAACTTTTGTAAAGAATCAGTATAATTCACAATTTCATCAGAATAAAGAATTACATGGTTTTCTTAGCAATTGGAGAATATATATTTAATCAAATACAATATGCATATGTAAGTTTTTTAAAAACTTTGGCAAACTTGAAATGGCAGGAAACTTTCATAATCTGATAATGTGTATGCACAAAAATCTGATAGCAAATATCTACTTGATAATAAAATAATGAAAACATATTAAGAGAGGAATGCCCAGTGCTTCTGTTTATCATGGTCTTCGAATCTACAGGAAAATATCTAGAATAAGTCACTTTGGCACATTTTCTGTCTATAGGGTCAATATACAAATATTAATTTTATTTCTATATCATAGAAATAAAAAATAGAAAATAAAAATTATTTTTAACTTTTATTTCAGGTTCAGGGTACACGTGCAGGTTTGTCACATAGGTAAACTCGTATCACGGGGTTTGTTGTGCAGATTATTTCATCATCCACTAAGCCTAGTACCCATTAATTATTTTTCCTGATCCTCTCCCTCCTCCCATCCTTCACCTTCTGAAAAGCACACCAGTGTGTTTTAGTCCCCGCTATGTGTCTATGTGTTCTCATTATTTCTCTCCCACTTGTAAGTGAGAACAGGTAGTATTTGATTTTCTGTTCCTGTATTAGTTTGCTAAGGATAATGACCTCCAGCTCCATCCATGTTCCTACAAAAGACATGATCTCATTCTATTTTACAGCTGTATAGTATTCCATAGTGTTATGTACCACATTTCTTTATCCATTCTACCATTGATGGGTTATTAAGTTGATTCCATGTCTTTGCCACTGTGAATAGTGCTGCAATGAACATTTGGGGGTATATTTCTTTACGGTAGAATGATTTATATTCCCTTGGGTGTGTATCAAATAATGGTGTTGCTGGGTGAAATGGTATTTCTTCTTTCAACTTTTTTAGGAATCGTCACACTGCTTTCCATAATGGTTGAAATTTACACTCCCACCAACAGTGCATATGTTCCCTTTTCTTTGCGACCTCACCAGCATCTGTTTTTTGTTGTTGTTTGTTTTTGACTTTTTAAATAATAGCCATTCTAAGTTTCATGAGCTGATATCTCATTGTGGTTTTGATTTGCATTTCTCTAATGATGAAAAATGTTGAGCTTGTCTTCATATGATTGTTGGCCACAAATATGTCTTCTTTTGAAAAGTATCTATTTATGTCCTTTGCCAACTTTAAATTTTTTTTTTCCTGTAAATTTGTTCAAGTTCCTTATAGATGCTGAATATTAGGCCTTTGTCAGATGCAACAGACTTAAACAGAATCTTCATAAAAGCAGCATAGCAAAGGACAAAGAAGTAGGTGAGATGTTCTCACCATAGTTAATCATCAGAGGAATACAAATTAAAACCATAATAAGATTCTACTACTCACCCAATAGAATGACTATAATCTTACAAGATGACACTACCAAGTCAGTACCAAGCAAGGATGTGGAGCATCTAGAAATCTCATGCACTATATTAGTTGTATATTTATATGTCTACAATATTTATAGTTACATACGTATGTATACAAATGTATGTATTTAAATGTATATATGTACATACATAACAAAATAGAAAAGGGTCTCATGGACGAAATAATAAATATGATACCTTTCTAGAGGGTATTTATGCTTTATATGATAAAATTAATAACCCATAAGGTTGTCAAATATAACCTAGCCCTGATTTATGACAGATATTGTTAAACAATCTTATTAGTTTAAGCAAACAATCTTAAAGATGCAGTCACTACAGCATTAGAAAGTAGAATTAAATCTGTTGTCATCCCTGAATGAAGCATAAAAAGAAATAATTAACACAAGGATTTCGAACTTTGTAGTAATATTTGTTTGACGGAGAGAGCTCTGGGTTGTAAGATTTCCATATGCCTTTGATCACGCTGCTAAGCAGCCACCTATTCTGCCACAGATTAAGGCTGACTTTGCCCTGAAGCCATAGCAGCTTGACAGGACTGACACACCTAAACTTCAAACAGAATTCAGGTCCACCATTTTTGATAAAAGACACAATGAGAATGGCCTTACAATATTAGTAACTACTAAAATTTTGATTGATTATTAGTAAATAAAATATTCTCTTATAGAAATTATAAGCAATGGAAACTCTCCCTAGAGGAGAATCAGAACTTCTACTTTTGAACGTTTGAGAAAGACCCTAAAATTGAAAAAGTATCATCTTTATGTTAGATAATCTTTTCGGAATGCTCTTTTTAAATTTATGTAGCACACATCTCAGTAGCAAATATTTTCTGAAATTCTTATTTAACTTATTAAACTATCTTTAAGTTATTACTTAATATTGTGATTATACATTGGAGATTCACATTTTGTTTTGGTAAATTGTATTCTTAGACACAAAATAAGCATGTGTTTTTACATCATGTTCAATATTTATCTTGTATAAAATAGAATTAATGTTTCATAAAATGGCTTTCTGAAACAATGTCTACTTTCTCTTATACGTTTTTAATACTTATGAATCACCTATATAATTAATTACAAACTAATCATTTTCACCTTTTTATAATCATGTTCGGTTGGAAGCAAGTAATTTAGCCAACATTTCAATAAATAGGCCACAGCAATTTGTATGAAGTCATAAATTTTTGTTATATTTTGAAACCAAAAAATGCGTATTTGACTTATTCTCTAATGTACCACTGCAAATAAAACCTGATTTTAGATAAAATATTCATGAGAATGCTATCTTCTATGTTGATTGACTTATGGGATGAAGGATTGTGGCCTAGAATATTATCAATACCCAGAACACAGGCTAATGCTCAAAAAATACTTGCTGAATATTCTAAATGGAAAACTATTTTCTAAATTAATAAATTGATGATTTCAAAGAAGTATCTTTTCCTTGAAACTTACCTAAGTGGTAGTCATAGAAATTCATTTCCATATTCTGCAGAAAACAGCACATTATCCCACATGGCATAGTGAAGATGATGCACTTCCTCCTCAAATCCTAACAAGTCAATTTCCTATAGGAAGTAAGAGTTTGGGTGTTGCTTCAAATAAAACATCCTCAAGGTTCACATATTATTTGCACTGCACCCTCTTCTGGTGTCTGAAATCTCCTAAACAGGTATTGAAACCTTTTTACATGCAACTGTATTCAACAGCTCTAATAGTCATGTAAGTGCTTGCTTAAGAAGGTCAGAGGGACCTTGAGCTTCTTACCCAGTAAGGTAACAAAAGACCTAAAAGATGGTTAGTGAAAAATCGAATGAAATAGAGAAGTCTTAGTGTCTGATAGGCAGAGGTTCCGGCTCAGTGTTCTGTGTGAATTAATTCTTTTATCGGGAATGGTTTTACGAGCATTTTCTTTCTATGCATACCAATACCAGAGGAGCAGCTATATCAGATTGAAAGGCATCAGAGTTCAGCCAACTCAGAGCCATTTATTTATTGAAAAGTTTATCTCTGTATTAAATTCTCACTGAAGAGGTTTTCATTAGGCCCACAAGACCAGTATAAACAGGGAGCTGCTGAGTTATTAGGAAAACGAATCGGGAGCTAACTTCTCAGTCTTTTTTGTTTCCATTGCTGACACACCAAGCCTGCCAACGGCACCAAGAGAGAAGCTCGTATTCAACTTGGATTTTTTTTTTTATTTCCTGCATTTGAGCAGGCCACAATTTATATCACTCAGGTCTCCTTAAATTAGTCCAAGAGGATTTCATTTTACAGGCCTGCTTGACTGGGATCCTTTTGGCACGATGGGTTCAGCTTTGTATACAACTGAGATTCATATTTTATGTGTGTGTAAAAACCCCAGCCATGAATCTAGCAGCTCAAAGCTTCACCTTCATTCTTTACAGCTCAGTTCAGAGCCCAGCACATTTCCATAGGCTGAAGCTCAGGGCAGCTCCTGGCTGAGCTGAAAGGACAAAAGCTAAAAATAGATTAAGAAACTCCGGGGCATAAGAAGGGAAAAAAGGACTCTTTCAGTTCTTCTTTACATCACACTTCCCAAATTAATATGATGCAGACAAAATGCCTCTCATTCACACATTTAAATGGAAACAGCACTTGTGGTCAGGCATTTTTACTTTTAAGTAAAAGAGCCTTCTGAAATCTTATCATTCTCATGGACCCACTTGGCTAGGCTCCCAAGCTTCAACCTCGTGTTTCTACTCCTTTTCACCGGATACTCTCCAGTTCCAGCGGCATCTCTATTTTGTGGTCTTGCTTTTCTTCTAACTCCATTGGTCCACAAACTTAAAACGGCTGCCATAGCAGGGCTGATAAAGCAAAGGGCAAAAGAGAGCCGGGAAGTTTTGATTTGTTACTATGACTGTAATTTTGTAGGATTTTCAGAAATCTTTCTCTGTATCAATCCAGGATGACATATCTTAGAGTACAATGTTGTTCAATGCTGAACAGAAGCAGTGTCCATAAATGGCACTGTAAGAATGCACGTACGTTATAGATAATAGAGCAGAGAGCAGTGCCCAGAGAAGTAAAGAGATTCATGAGAGTTCTGTTTCCAGCTCTGTTGTCATTTCTAACCATTTGCTTATTTGAACCAAACTTGATGTCCTTCCTTGGCATTATTAATGTCCCTAATGAACTATAAATCCCGTAAGTCCATGGAATTGTTAATATTTTAACACACAGAAGTTGTAATCTCAATATCACATCCTTCTTAAAATAACAAATCTTGTCTTTAGAACCACAATTTGTGAATTTCCTAATGAATTCTTTCTCTGTTATAAAACATTGCCTGCTACTTATTTTCATCAACATGTAAATTTGTTAAAATTTTATGTAATTGTGATAGTTAAAAGCCATGTCCTCTGGGGCTTAACACCTAGATGATGGGTTGATAGGTGCAGCAAACCACGACGGCACATGTATACCTATGTAACAAACCTGCACATTCTGCATGTGTATCCCAGAACCGAAAGTAAAATTTAAAAATAATAATGGAAAACTACTAAGTATCCAGCACCTATCTAATGCCAGAGAACTCTATGAATAAAAAACAATGCACCTTCTCAGTGCCTCAGGAGTTGTCAATCTAGACACATAAACTGTATGCATAGAAATAACACGAAAATCAAGCAATATGTGACTAATTGGCAAACTAACTAGTGACAGACAGAATGTATTGTGGGATTATAAAGAAGGAAAAGATCAGCACGTATTGCAATCACCTAGAAAGACATCATAAAGTAGATAGGATCTGAGTTGGGCATTAAAGGAAAGGTAGAATTAGCATAAACAAGAAAAGAGAAGAAGAAAATATTTTTCCAGAAAAATGAAGAAAGGAGTGAAGGCTCCAGGAGGAATATGGACTCAAACACCAGAAATGCGTAGTCTAGGAATGGCGTTCACAATGCTGGTCTCCAGTGAACAGAAAGTGTGTGTCTGTTACACGGTTGATATCTCTTTCCGTGAGCCACGAGACACACTTGTACATGATCCGAAACATGTATCCGTGTTGAGACTGGAACAACTACAGTAATTGTTTTTTCCTATCAAAATGACTTATCTAATTATCAGTCCTCCTCCTTTCACTCCTTCCTTTATTCTGTTCTTTTTTTCCTCCCTTTTTATTCTTTTTCTCTCCTTTTGGTATCGTCTCTTTCCTTCCCTTTTAATTATTTCCATCCAGGTAAAATCCAAAGCTTTTATTAGCATGTGTGGCGATAAAACAAAGACCTAGTACAATAACATGTTAGTTTACATTTTAAAAATATTCGCTACCATAACAAAGAATCCCACTCTCTTAGTAATTTAACACAATAAAGATTTGCTTCTTTCTACTGTTGCAGTGCAATGCAGATTGGTGGAGGTGAGGGAGTTCACTTAGAGACCCAGTCTCCTCATGTTTAATGGCACTGCTATTCTAATCGTCCTCAGAACCTTCCCCTGGTGTCTACATCTGCAAGATGAAGGAAGAGAACGCATGGAGCACAGCACTGGGGATTTTATGGGAGGACCTGGATGTGGCACACACATCACTTCTGTCTGCAGTTGCATTATCTGGAACTCAACTGCCAGGGAGGCCACCAAGGTAGTCTAGGCATGGCCCCAGCAGGAATAGTGAATCAACTAGATGCACAACTATCCAGTTCTCCCAACAACTGCTGTGAGCTTGGGTTTCACATGTTTGAATCCAAAAACTTTAGTGTAATTCATTTTCTCAGGCCGTGTGCTGAGAGAAAGCACAGGGCCTGAGAAAATGTTACCACTTTTCACTTGTGCAAGTGCTTGGAGAACAGAACTCCATAGGAAGATTCAGATGGGTAACTCTGTCGTCTATCCAACAAGTGATGAATCAATGCTGGATTCAATGACAACAAATACTAATGGCTGGTGCTGTAGAATTGGTTACTGTATACATAGTGCCTACAGAGAATGGGCAGTACCTTTGAAGAAGAAGGCAGGAAATCACTAGTCACTGATACTGACAACCACCCATGTGAGGTTGGGGTGTCAGAGTAGCAGTGGCATTGTTCACTTCCTTCAAGTATGTCTAAAGTGCAACACTCCGTTCCTTACTCCTCTATCCTCCAATCACCACTTTCCAAAAAATAAGACTGAAGGTCAGAGCACCTTAGTGAGCTAGAGTTGGGGTAAAGAAGATAGGAAGAGACTGCTAACTTCCTACCAGGAAGCAGCTACAGCAGGAAGAGACTTCTATTTTGGCAAAGAAGCTGGCAGGCAGGTCTTATAAGAACTGCTGTCCTAGCTGGAGTGGAAGGGGCTTAGAGACACATCCAGCCCAGCCCAGCTGGGGCGCCCACCAGTCACCAGAGCCCCAAGAGACCGACTGTGATCTTTAGCAGGACACCATAATGGGAGAAGACAGCAGAATTTTCACTGGAACAGTCTTGCACAGATGGTCCCAAAACACTTATCTTTCAGCCACAGAGGCTGATACCATCGGCTAAATAAAAGCCCCCACACCCAAGACTCCAGCACTTGGTGGAAGACCACTCTCATGGAGGGCAATCAGTGGCAGACGGAACAGTAAGAGAGCGATGGTGTAAGAGAACCAAGAGCAGACAGTGCCAACAGAGAAACCAAACGCCAAAGTTGGAAGAGGCATCAAATTACAGAGTAGTATGACATGATATGGTCGTTTGACCATATCAATGTTTAAGTCCCAGCTCTGAGAGTTTTTCGCCATGTAAATATGGGCATCTATCCTAGTGACTTATTTTAAGGTTTAAATTTGATATTGCATAGAAAGAGTTGAATATAATGCTTGACACATAGTAAGTGCTCAAGAAATGTTAACTAGTTGTAAGTTTGTCATCATAATAAGACGTAGTAGTAGTGATGGTGGTTAATAGTAGTTATGGTCATGGTAGTAGTGGTAGAGGTTGTCTAGTAATTACCATATTAATTTGTGAGTTGGCTTTCTGGAAGTACTGTTGGAAGTTTAAAAAAAAAAAAAAAAAAGCATACCAGTACCAATTGATCATTTGTGAAAAAAGAGACACAGTTAAGAAAACTGGTTGGTTGGAGCTTTTAGGCTAAAGAAAATTTATACTCTCTCTCTCTCTGTTTTCTGAAGACTTGTTTGAAAATAGGAATCAAGGAGGGTGTATTTAAAGGCCTAATGTTTAACTCTTCCTTCAATACAGCTAGGAGCAGGAAGAATGAGGGCTATTCCATTCAGGAAATATATTAAAAACATAGCACTGAGCTGTATGGAAGCATGCAAGAGATCTTTAAAAAATCTTAAGTTGTAATTTAACTTAATTTTTTAAGAGAGTGTCTCATATTTAATACCATTACTCTTCTCTTCCCAATTCACCCATTTTCTACCTCAAATTCAGGTTACAGAGATTATTCTCTTCATTTACCTGTATTATTTTTCCCCACAGTATATCAAACAATGGATTAGCTGCCATTCTTTCCCAAGCACCCTGAATATCATCTTTCTTGCTTTATACTCCAAGAATTTCTTTCAACTAAATGAGAGTCAAACCATCTGATCTATTCCAGTCAAGCCAAGGGACTATCTTTACAAAATAGCACTGTTTCTAACAAGAATAAGAAACAAGCAAAGTGACATAACTATTTATTTCTGTGTATATATGTACATAAATAAAACATGTCCTTCCTCAAAATAAAGTAATCCCTGCAAAACTAGCCTTTCTGCTTCTGTGTTTGAGGTGTTTTCAAAGCATTCTTTAATGTTTCACTCTCTTTGAGCCAATCACTCAAAGCCTTCAGAGCCCCTCTGCTCCAGGTCTCGACTTCCCTTGGCCTTTCTGCCATTTGCTTTTATCTCTTCCTTCTGAACAGCTGCTCCCTGATTACTGTTTTAACTGTTGGTGAGATTTTTATTTACTTCCCTTTCTTTCATCCTATGAAACAGGCAGAGTTAAGTTTTGTGAGCCATATATTCAATTGTTATCACATCTTTCCACTCTTTCTTTCTTATTGTAATGTCCTATGATGCTAGAGAGAAATCGAAAAATACCATTGCCCTGAGAGTTCATGGAATTTGCAGTGGAAAGAGCAAGAACCTAAATATTTGTTCAAATTCCACAGCACAGAGAAGTGTCCATTGACCTAAGACGCACTACTCTTTACCTTGTCAATTAAATACAGACAAATGGAATGTGTAGGCATTTTTTTAATGATAAAAGAAATAATCATTTCAATTTATGTTATCCTGTCAAATTGAAGATCTCAAGGCACTTTCAAAAAAGGATATTCAAGCATAGTTATCAACCCCTGTTTCAGCTTGTAGGGAATAATTTTAACGCAGCTGTAGCCACATTTTCCTTTTCTTTTTTTTAAATGTATTTTATTACACTTTAGGTTCTGGGGTACATGTGCAGAACATGCAGGACTGTTACACAGGTACATACAAGGCAATGTGGTTTGCTGCCTCCATCCCCGTCACCTATATCTGGCATTTCTCCCCATGTTTTCCCTCCCCAATTCCCTACTCCCTGCTGTCCCCCTCCCGTCCCAATTAACAGACCCCAGTGTGTGATGCTCCCCTCCCTGTTTCCATGTGTTCTCATTGGTCAACACCCACCAATGAGTGAGAACATGCAACGTTTGATTTTCTGTTCTTGTAATGTCCTACATTACAAGATTTACATTCTTGTAAAGTAAAATCTACATTACAGATTTTCTATTCTTATAATGCCAGTTTGCTGAGAATGATGGTCTCCAGATTCATCCATGACCCTACAAAAGACATAAACTCATTGTTTTTTATAGCTGCATAGTATTCCATGGTGTATATGTGCCACATTTTCCTTGTCCAGTCTATCATCAATAGGCATTTAGGTTGGTTCCAGGTCTTTGCTATTATAAACAGTACCACAATAAACATATATGTGCATGTGTCTTTATAACAGAACAATTTATAATCCTTTGGATATGTATCCAGTAATGCCATTGCTGGGTCAAACGGAATTTCTATTTCTAGGCCCTTGAGGAATCACCACACTGTCCTCCTCAATGGTTGAACTAATTTATACTCCCACCAACCGTGTAAAAGCGTTCCTATTTCTTTACATCCTCTTCAGCATCTGTGGTCTCCAGATTTTTTAATGATCGCCATTCTAGCTGGTGTGAGATAGTATCTGAATGTGGTTTTGATTTGCATTTCTCTAATGACCAGGGATGATGAGCATTTATTCATATGTTTGTTGGCCTCATATATGTATTCTTTTGAAAAGCATCTGTTCATATCCTTTGCCCACTTTTGAATGGGTTTGTTTTTTTCCCTGTAAACCTGTTTTAGTTCTTTGTAGATTCTGGATATTACCCGTTTGTCAGATGGGTATATTGCAAAAATTTATTCCCATTCTCCTGGTTGCTGGTTCACTCTAATGATTGCTTCTTTTGCTGTGCAGAAGCTCTGGAGTTTAATTAGATCCCATTTGTCTATTTTGGCTTTTGTTGTGAATGTTTTGGTGTTTTAGTCAAGAAGTCCTTGCCTATGCCTATGTCCTGAATGGTTTTGCCTATGTTTTCTTCTAGGGTTTTTATGGTGTTGGGTCTTCTGTTTAAGTCTTTAATCCATCTGGAGTTGATTTTAGTGTAAGGTGTCAGGAAGAGTACAGTTTCTGCTTTCTGCACATGGCTAGCCAGTTTCCCCAGCACCATTTATTAAACCGGGAATCCTTTCCCCATTGCTTGTTTTTATCAGGTTTGTCAAAGATCAGATGGTTGTAGATGTGTGACGTTGCCTCTGAGGCCTCTGTTCTGCTCCATTGGTCTGTATTTCTGTTTTGGTACCACTACCATGCTCTTTTGATCACTGTAGCCTTATAGTATAGTTTGAAGTCAGGTAGCATGATGCCTTCAGCTTCATTCTTTTTGCTTAGAATTGACTTGGCTATGCAGGCTCTCTTTTGGTTCCATATGAAGTTTAAGGTGGTTTTTTTTCCAGTTCTGTGAAGAGAGTCATCAGTAGCTTGATGGGAATAGTATTGAATCTATAAATTACTTTGGGCAGTATGGCCATTTTCACAATACTGATTCTTCCTAACCATGAGCATGGAATGTTTTTCCATCTGTCTGTGTTCTCTCTTATTTCCTGGAGCAGTGTTTTATAGTTCTCCTTGAAAAGGTCCCTTACATCCTTTGTTAGTTGTATTCCTAGGTATTTTATTCTCTTTGTAGCAATTATGAATGGCAGTTTGTTCTTGAATTGGCTCTCTTTAAGCCTGTTATTGGTGTATAGGAATGCTTGTGATGTCTGCACATTGATTTTGTATCCTGAGACTGTGCTGAAGTTGCCTATCAGTTTCAGGAGATTTTGGGCTAAGACAACAGGGTCTTCTAAATATACAATCATGTCATCTGCATATAGAGACAATTTGACTTCCTCTCTGCCTAATTGAATACATTTTATTTCTTTTTCTTGCCTGATTGCTCTGGCTACAAATTCCAATATTATACTGAATAGGAGTGATGAGAGAGGACATCCTTGTCTCATGCCAGATTTCAATGGGTCAGAACATGTTCTTTTAGCTCTGAGTAGTTATTACCTACTTTCTGAAGCCTGTTTCTGTCAATTCATCAGATTCATTCTCCATCCAGCTTTGTTCCCTTGTTGGTAAGGAGTTATGATCCCTTGAAGGAAGAGAGACATTCTGGTTTTGGGTGTTTTCATCCTTTTTGTGCTGGTTTCTTCCCATCTTTGTGGATTTATCTACCTGTGGTCTTTGTAGTTGGTGACTTTTGGATGGGGTCTCTGAGTGTGGACGTCCTTTTTGTTGATGATGAAGTTATTTCTTTTTGTTTTTTAGTTTTCCTTCTAACAGTCAGGACCCTCTGCTGCAGGACTGCTGGAGGTCCACTCCAGACCCTGCTTGCCTGCAGATCACCTGCAGCAGCTGCTGAACAGTAAGGGTTGCTGCCAGTTTCTCATTCTGTTATCTTTGTCCCAGAAGGATACCTGCCACATGTCAGCCTGAGTTCTCCTTTATGAGGTGTCTCTTTGGATATATGGGGGTCAGGGAGCTGCTTGAGGAGACAGTCTGTCCCTTACAGGAGCTCAAGTGCTGAGCTGTGAGCTCCATTGTTCCATTCAGAGTTGCTGGGCAGGTACGTTTAAGCCTGCTGCATCAGAACCCATAACACCTTTTCTCCCCAGGTGCTCTGTCCTGGAAAGGTGAGGCTTTGTTTTTAAGTTCCTGACATGCTGCTGCCTTTTTTCAGATATGCCCTGTCCAGCAAGGAGGCAGCCTAGTCACAGTCTGCCAGCAGAGCCATTGCTGAGCTGCCATGGGCTCTGTCAGCTGTTGTGTGAACTTCCTTGCGGTTTTGATTATAGAGGTATAGTTAGAACTGCCTTGGTAATGGCAGCCACTGTCCATAATGGCCGACTGCCTCAGTAATGGTGGACTGCCTCAGTAGTGGTGGACTGCCTCAGTAATGGCAGGCTGCCTTGGTAGTGGTGGGCTGCCTCAATAATGGCAGGCTGCCTTGGTAGTGGTGGGCTGCCTCAGTAACGGTGGACTGCTTCAGTCATGGTGGACTGCCTCGGTAGTGGTGGGCTGTCTTAGTAATGGCAGACACCCTTCCCCCCACAGAGCTGGACTGTCTGGATCCAGTTGTGCTTGCTGTGAAACTCCCAATCCAGAGCATTGCAGATTGCTGGTCTTTGTGGTGGTGGGACCCGCCGAGCCAGATCACTTGGCTCCCTGTTTTAGCCCTCTTTTTTTCAGTTGAATGGGCAACTCTGTCTCCCAGGCATTCCAGGCACCAGTTGAAACAGCCACCAAGATTTGTTTGAGCTTTTATGCAGAGATCTGCTGCACCGGTTAAAACAGCCATGGTGGAGACTCGTGGCACTTTTCCACCTGGGAATCTCCTGGTCTGTGGGCAGTAAAAACTTGTTTGGAAATGCAGAGATCACTCACCCTCTGCATTCTCACTGGGAACTGCACTCCAGCACTGCTGCTATTTGGCCATCTTGGATCCTGAATTCAGCCGTAGTCACATTTAAGAATATTAAGCTATACACATATGAAATGAAAATTATACTCACTCATTAAACATTGTATCATTAAAGGAGAAACTTAAATAACTGGCTTACCTTTTATGAAAATTAAATCAGTTTAACAAGGGACCCGTAAGTGGACTATAGAGAGAGTTGTCACTTAAATGCTGCCTGAGGCACCTCTAAATAGAGGCGATAAAGGTAGAAAGACATCTCAAAGCAAATCTTAGTGTTCCATGACATGTATGAATTTCCTCTCATCATTATGTAAATGTAAGTTAATTTGGCTACTATTGCACTGAGAGATGTAAAGGAATCATTTGTATCTTCAGAAACAACTGCCAGTAGAGGTACAGATCCCTCTCTAGGAAGAATGTGGTTATATTTCTTACGGGGATTCAGGAGCAAAGTGGAAGGAAAAAGCTAGGGAACTTGGCCACTTCCATTTTGAAGTCTGATATTATTAGAGCTCCTCTGATTGACTGAGATTGTTCTGACCAAGACACACTGGAATTAGAGATCAGTGGTGCCCAAATTGAATCCATCATGATGGGAGGAGGATCTGTCAGAGGTTCCAGGCTCAACACTATGGCGTAGCCAGTTGTGAAAGGGATAGTTAATTCTGACCCATGTGGCTGCTGCTTAAAGCGCCTTCTAATTCAGCCACCTTGACATTGGAGAGCTGTAATTTGGGAACAATGGCTCAGTATGGGAATATAAACTAAAAACTACCCTTAGCCAAGAAGTTGGACTCCTATCTACCTCCCCTGAAGAAACCACATTGTCTGCAGTAGCATAAGTTTTCGTCATAGCAGTAGACACCTAAATAGACTCACATTCAATTATGAGGATCTAGTTTCAAAAGCTGCCCTGTAATAAAAGCACCAAAGACAATGGAATTTAAATTAAGGGATTAAGTGACAAGATCAGATTTGGCAATTCTTATCATTTGGCAATTATATCCTTTGGCAATTCTTATCATTGGGCAAATAATTTAGCGATTCTTTATCGGTTCTTGTCATTAAAATAGAAGAAGCTGTATACTGATGACTGGGACATCTAAAAGGACTCACATGCATATATTATAAGTACTATCTTCCCTGTTGTATTTAACTGTCAAGAAGGCACTGATACTTAAGAAAGAATAATAAAGGTACCCCTTCTAAACTAATGCAAGGAATGGTTGCAGAGTCATCTGTCAGACATTGCTTTCTGACAGAGATTATGCCGGTTGCAGCCATGTTTGAAATCTAGCCTAGGAGATCCCAAATTCTGGTCTGACTAGATTGATACCCATCTGTGACGAAAATTTCACCAGTTTATACTGCAGGAGAAAAAGAAAAAATATATATATTTTCAGATACATTATACCAGATAGCTTATATCTTTCCTAACAAGTTGGTACTAAAATGGTCTTTGTTTTATGCAATAATGGTGTAAGCATTGGGCAATTTTGTTTATAATGGCATTATTTTGCAAATAAAATTTGTCAGTCACTATATTGCTGGTTCTCAGGTGCTCTCTATTTCTTTCAGCAGGCTAAATACAAAAGAATAGAAAAAATGATGCAGCAAACATGCCTAAAGAGTATTTCAGTTTCTGTCCTTTTCCCAAAAACATATGCCTTTTTTCCAGAAATGTACAGTCTTTTCCAAAATATTCAGAGGATCCAAGAAATTGAATCATCAAAGCCAGTCAAACTACCCAAGTGTTTATTATGGATAATCCATGGTATTGAAAAATTTTGAACATGATAATAAACTCATGAAACTACTAAGGGAATGAAAGAAGAATGAGTTTTATACTAAAAAAAAAAAAATAGAGCTGGCAGAGCCATGTGTTCAGCTGGTAGAGCTTTCACCTCTACTACAAGACACTATGCCAAATTACATTTATTTCATTACATATCTTATCTACAAACTATAAGCTTATTGTGCATACAGTTTTCCTTGATTTACTTGTCTATTTCTAGCACCTAACATAGTACCTTTTACAGAGCAGGTCAATAAGTGTTTGCTGACTAAATCAATAAGTATTAATTTTCTATTAGTTAATAAAATCTTTCAAATGACTGGTACATTGAGAGAGAAAAACAAAATGGGAAACTACTATAGTAATAAAGATGGTCAATTACTTAAATAAGAATTTGCTTTTTCTTTTAAGACCCAAATTAATCCAAGAACCTATTTTTGAATACCCTAGCTTAGTATGTAATGATTGCTTAGATGTCAATATACAAATATGGAGATTTTGTTTCTATAGATCAGGCTTAGCAAACTATGGCCCATGAGACAAATCTAACCTGATACCAGTTTTGCAAATAAAGTTTTATTGACACATTCCCGTAAGTCATGTATTATCTATGGCTACTTTCACACTACAATGGCAGAGCTATGCAGTTGTTATAGACATCTGTGGCCTGATTCATAAAGCCAAGTTTATTTTCTGGCCCTTTGCAGAAAAAAAAGTTTGGTGATCAAAAGTAGCTATTGATCATCACTCTCCTATATATCCTAAGCCTAGTTAAATAGCAAGTTTGATTATATGTCTCATAATTAAAATGAATTTACCAGTCTCTTGATTGTTCCCTTAATAAATATTTAAGAGGACCATTCATCCAACTGGTCAATAAAATGTCACAACATGTCAATCCCCATCCTAACATAGTGATGACCAGGCCAGTACATCCTAGTGGGAAGAGTATGTCTAAATGCCATCTCTTAAGCACATTCTAGGATCATATTTTACCTTTCTACTTCCCATAGATTATGACCCAAGCTGAGGAGAACTAACCATGCATCTAGAGAAAAGTGGCTTTTCAAAATACGCATGCAGGATAATACCAGAGTATAAATGGAAGGGCTGTGTTTTAATGGTACTCGAGATTTGTTTCAATCAAGTACAGACACAGAAATGATTATCAAAAATAAGAAGATTTTATATTATTCACAGTCCCCTAGAGACAAGAGGCATAGCACACCATGCAGAGCCACATGAGGAAGCTACCAAGACGAGATGAGCAAGCAGAAAGTGAGAGACAGAGAGAAGCTGAGGATGGGAACCTTTACTGCGTTTCTCATGGGGGAAACAGGTGAGGCAGGGTAAGCAGCCGTGAGACTACACAGTTTGAATAATTTTGGTTGGTTCTGGCTCTAGGGATGGTCCCTAGTTGTCCACTACCTGGCCTTGAGATAATTAGGGCAGGGTGATAGTGTCCCAGAGTGGACAGAGACAGATAGGTTACGTTTTCTTTGTATCTCAGAGGTATGCTTGCAGGTTTACAATCTCTCAGAAATAGCTAACCTAGTTGGGTAGGGAGGAGTCCCTCTCAAGTCAGTAAGACTCCATGTGTTGGAGCATCGAGAATACAGAAAATTTAAAAATATCGTTAATACAGAAAATTTAAAAATATCGTTAATACAGGTAGCAATGTTTAGTGTTGGCTAGGTACAGAACTACCATGCTTCTAGTTCATTCTTAGAATCTGGATTGCAGTGCAGGATTTTAAATTTTGTTAAGGCGCTGGGTGTGGGAGTCTTATCAGCTTCCCTGCAGGTGGGACTCCAGTCTGCTGTTTGTGACTACTTTACTTTCCAGGATAGGCTTAAGCCACAGAAAGGCACAACATTTGGGAAACAAAGGCAGACTGGGTTCTGGGGAAAAGTTTCGTTAAGATTTCAGGACAAGCAATGGGTCAAAGAGGAGTCAAGAACTGTCAATCAAGAGTACATTAATTGAGACAAGAGCAACTCCATTCCAGTTCCAAGAAGGCCTTCATATCCAGGAAAGTATCTTAGCTCAGAGAGTAGAAGAGCCTTCGCTTTCACCCCTTTAAGCCCTCTAAGTCCATGAAACTCTTACACGCCACTCAAATCAGTCAGTTAGGCAAGTACAGCACATCTCAGAGTTGTCTGCAACAATCACCCAGGCTCATTTGTAGGCTGTCTGCTCTTCCTCTGAACTTGCAACTGCCAAATGGTAAGCTCCTGATTCTATATGTTAACCTTGACTCTGCCTTTGCCCTTTGTACCTGGTGTCTGTACCCAGCATTTGATTTGAACTTTCTTTAAAGGGCCTCAGTGTTGGCTGGCACCCTGGGTTTCCACATTTAACCCACAGTTTCCCTCCTCTCCTCATAGGCTGTTCGGCAGTACCGTATCTCCACCTCCACTCACCTTATGACATACAGTTATTGAGAAGGGAAGTGGACATGCCAGGGTAAGATCTCAAGACTTTTGAATAGGAACAGAACACAGGTATCCAGAGAAATCTATCTAATATGCATTGAGGAAGACTTTAGTTAGGCCCAGTCTAGAAAAGCAATGCGGACAGCGCCCAAATATCCAGCTAGGTAAGAGAGAAGTCCTTCTCTACCAGGAATGGCAGTTATCAAACAGAAAAACCAAGTATCCTGCCAACCCGGACTAGAGGTGGACAGATAGTCAGATAGGGGTCTTATGAAGAATGGAATGAAGCAGCCATTCTTCATTACTGCCACTGAAAAACAAAGGAATCCGTTCATCATCCTCCCAAGGCCCACAGATAGAACACTGTAGAATGTAATCCCGTTAGTTAATATTTCTTGATTACTTGCTATACGCAAGGAGCTTAAACTTTTCCAAACTTTTTCAGATGAAGAAGGTAAGGATGAAAGAGGATGTGATCTGCTTGGGGTGCAATATATATAGTGTGGGCTGAGACCCTTTGAGAGTGAAAGCAGAGCTATCGATTATGCTAGCCAAATAGAAAATGACTGGAGAAAACCAGGAATATGACCATCCTGCATATAAAACAAGTACGGGATCTGGAATTCAAACCAGGCAAATCCTCTTCAGCCACTCTGCTTAGTGAGGCACGGGTGTTAATGTTATGTCCAGCTAGAGCCATAGGTAGAATGTGTCGGAGGAGAATGTGGCCAGCAGCCAACAGGAAGCAGAGTGTTACTTCATGATGAGACCTGAGCCAGAGATTGACAGTTTGAGCACGGTGAATTGCAAAAGAATTTTTTACATTTGCAGTATCCCAATAACATATGCCAAGATGTTTAATAAGAATTTATTTCTTATAATTACAGGAGCTGAAACAAAAACAGAGGTTGCAAGGAATTAGACAAAAGTCAGGCAGTTCAATGACTAGAATAGTTACACATACACTGAGGAGTTGCAGAATTGTTACACCCTGGCATCAAATTCGCTATCTACACACCTGACATATTTTTGCCTCAAAACACATAATTAAAATATACCTAGATAACATCTTTATTGTTATAGTGTGTTAAGACCCAATGACCCAATTAATCCAAGCAATAAAAATAGTGATAATGCCTTAGATTTATATGACATCTACTTTTTTTTTTCCCCAGTCAAAGCTCAAATTGCTTACCTGGTAATTATTCTCTCATGTATGTACATAGTCATGGAATGATCTGTAGAAAGAAAGGTAGGATATAACTCTTCCTAGTTTTTTGCCTGCTCCCTCTATTTTATAGATGGAGAAACGTGATTCTAGCATGCACAAATGGCTTTTCTGTGATTCAGGAGGGAAGAGAAAGAGAAATCTCATTATGTGCATCTGTTGATGATACAACCTCATGTCATGAGTCAATAATGGAGTAATCGGCCCCACTTGGAAATTCAGTGAGAGCCAGGACAGAAGGGGTTGCATAATGGTGCCTAGCTCCAATTCTACCACTGTTCTAAAAATTCCCTGATCGTTATTTCTGCTTCCATGGAATGGGGAACAAGGTATCTGTCTCTTTTTAAATGATAAATGAAATAAGGTACTTTACACAACTCTTAAGTGTTATAAATATATAACCAGACATCTTAAGAGTGTCTGGGTAACAAGAAGAGAAATAAAGCCCTTTCAGGACAACACTCCTGGACCAAGGAGTTGACATGTCATAAAGAAAAGAAGGAATACACCCTCTGAGGACTTCTTGCCCTCATTCTCGAATTAACATTTTCACAGCCCTTCAGAAAAAGTTTCCTCGCTGGATTTCAGACCCTGCTGTTCTCCTCTCCAGTTTTTGCATAGCTCCTTGTTACATCTCTCCTAATGCTGGTCTTCAAGGACTGTCTGCATGATTTCTAGTTCTTCTTCCCTTTGGAAATGAATGAAACATTCTATTCAAAAGGGCCCCATGGCCACAAAACAAACAAATGAAAAATCACAGGGCACTGGTACACTTCATGTTTTGAGCCAGTTATCTTCAGATGCCCCCAGGATTTTTCTTTTTTCTCATCAAGTAATGGGGATTGTTAAGTGTTTTTAGAATTGCAGTTCAGAAGATGCTGTGGTCCAATCTCACAAAGGGCCTGAGGTCTCTTCCAGGAAGCAGTGAATGCAGATCTCACAGAGTTCCTCTCTGCAGAAGTGCTGCTCCCTTGTGTTTCTGTCATTGTTGGTGTGTGAAAGTCAAGAGGGCTAGAGTTTTGTGCATAAAAGCCTAAAACCCTTATGCCAACTCTCCACAGTGATGGGATGCCTGGGACTTGTGCCTGTTTTGCTACCATATTAGTTGCATGCATTCCAAATCTGTGCTTATTTCCGGAAAAAAAGAGATACAGAAATTGTAAACAATCTTACGGTACCCCTGTTAGCCTCTCTGCTGAATTTTCTACCCTTATTTCGCTTTATGATGCAATTTCTACGAAGCCAAAATTAAGAAGGATTGTTTTTAGTCCATAAACTCTCCCAACCTTCTATTTAGTATTCCCAGATCCTGAACATACGCCCAGGAGAGGTTAATTTTACCAAAATATGGACAACCATTCTGAAAAACTGAGAACCCATCAATTATTTACACATGCTAGACATTATCTAAAACTATAATATTTTGCATTTTCAAAAGAGTTGAATATATTTTGATTGATGAGAAGTATTACCTGGATGCTCTCACTGTAAGAAATGACCTCATGAGTATAGACCCTACATGTTACAAATACAAATATTCTAGAAACATTGGCACAAGCTGACTGTCACATAGATTTGCCGATATTCAAGTCAATTCAAGAAACATTGGTTAAACATGTACTACATGCCAGCCTGGTTACTACTGCACGTTAGTATTACCACAGAAATGAAGAAAAGGGGAAAGGATTAATATTTTCTTGAGCATCTATTTTATGTCAAGCACCACGCTTTGTATTTTCCATACTTTAATTAACATAATCATTGTGATAAACATGAATGGTTAATTTTCTCTGCTTTATAGATGGGAAAACTGAAGCTCCAGTGGATTCAGCAACTTTGGTCTTACAACTACAAAATGACTGGACAGAGCTTCAAAGCCAGGTCTAATCCAAACTGAATGCCTCTTTCCACCTTTTCTGAAAAGCCTTCCTTGACCCTCCATATTCTGGGACAGACATTCCTCCTCTGTACTCCTACTGCATCCCAGTCTTCTCCTGCCCATGTACGTGTCGTATTTCACTACAATTGCTTAGTTTATGCCCACCTGATAAATTTTTCTATAGGGAAAGATCTGGGGAGTCTTGTTTGCCTTTGATATTAGTACGGTGACTGGCACACAGTAAGGCCTTAATAACGAACATTGACTGAATATATCACATTTCCTCAAAATAATAATTGAACAAGTCATACAGTTCTCTTTTTGACATGTAAGGAGAAAGCTCTACAGCGTCCTCTGCCTCCTGTGGGTCGAAATGATCCTACTGAATTGAGGTAAACGAGGCCCCCTACGCAGCAGCGTCATGGTGGCATCATCCTGTTGGCATCTGGTCTTGTCCATTCTAACTGACTACCACCTCTATACTACCTTTAGTCTGGCGTAAATGCTTTGAATGTAACCATTTAAGAACAGTTTGTTTACGACTTTGATTCTATCAGACACTATCCTAGGACAAAGGGTCCCTCGTATAAGAATCTGAGCCTACCGGACAGGCACATTAACTCAGGCCTGTAATCTCAGCACTTTGGAGGCCAAGGCAGGCAGATCACTTGAGGTCAGGAGTACAAGACCTGCCTGGCCAACATGGACAAACCTTGTGTCTACTAAAAATATAAAATTAGCCAGGCATGGTGGTGCATGCCTGTAATCCCAGCTATTGGAGAGGCTGAGGCAGGTCACTTGAACCCAGGAGGCAGAGGTTGCAGCGAGCCAAGATCACGCTGCTGCACTCCAGCCTGGGCGACAAGAGTGAGACTCCTCAAAAAAAAAAAAAAAAAAAAAAAAAAAAAAAAGAGAGAGAGAGAGAATTTGAGCCCCTCGTAGTCCAACCCAGGGGGATAAAGAGCCTTTGGTCAAAGAGGTTCTTGGAACATGTGATGTCATCTGGGTGATATTTGTGAGAATGCTCAGTGATTAGTAAGTTGGATTAACAGATAAAAATTGCTGGGGGACAACTACAGCATCTGTAAGTAAAGTCTTCATACTTCAAATGTGAAGATGGACCAGAATGTTGTTGAATTCCATTTGACTAATATTCTAAATTTTGGTCCTGAGCTGGCTAGCCACAGAGGGATAATTCCATAATCATCTAGCAAATTAAAACAACTGTTCATTTGTAGAATGAAAGTAATACCTACACAGAACGTTGAGTTTAAATTAGAGCTGAGATTTTCCACTTTTTGTGGTCATACCACCTAGGTTCACAATAGGAAGGTACATAAACTGGAGATTGCAATTGAATTCACTGAGAGAGGAATAACTATTTCTATCCAAGGTAAAGTCATCTGAAAAGGCAAATTAAAACTTTAGGGTATAATCTTAGCTGATGTTTCTCTATAACTACTACCAGGAAGATCACAAGAGAAATCTCCTATGGTAAGTACGTTATGAAATAGCACCAAGATCTCAAGATACAATCGAAAGGAAAAGAACTCAACTAGAGAGAACATGTTTTTCAGAGCTCTGTGTTGGGGTTAAATGCTGAGATACTTATACAAATGAATTAGCAAAACTGGTATTGAAACCTTCTAGAATACAAAGCTGATAGATACAGGAACTCATTCTTGAAGGCTGTGAATATAACAAACTCTCTCCTAAGTTGTTTGGTTCTTAGAGAAATACCCTTGCATTCTCAGGCCCACATAAAAGTCTTCCTTCTGTAACATCAAGAGAAATTCAACCTTGAAAAAGGATACTGGAACCTCACAGAACACTTCACAACTTAAAAAAAAAAAAAAAGCCAGATGAGGAATTTGGGGCTTCCAGATTTGCAGCTTTTCTCGTGGTGACTTTTCCATATGCAAAAGTCCTCCCATGGCACAGAGAGTGGTGATGGAGCTAATTACATTCAACCAGAGCAGTAGGTGATTTTGTGATGTTTGGGAAACAAACAAAATTTTAGAGCTAAAACATCTCTTAAAGATCTTGTAGTATACCTTTCTAATTTTAGAGTCAAACATTAAAGCCAAGTTTGATTAAATAGCTGGTTCAAGATCAAATTCAGTGGCAGAATTAAGAATAGGACCCAGATCTGCTAATTTCCCACTATTTTACATCACTATTCCTATTTTTCCTACTTCACACACACCACACACACACACACACACACACACACACGCACACACACGCACACACACTTTAAAAAAATGAGAGAGCACATTTATCCTACCTACCTCTCTTTTGAAAATGTCACATTTTTACCCTTTTGTCCACTCCTTCCCCATCCCTTGCCTTCTCTTTCCTTCACCCCTAAGCTATTTATGTAGTTAGAAAAAAATGTCTGAAAGCCTCAAGGAAACCAATATTTCTTGCGACATTCAAGCCCTCTCCTGTTCTGATGGCCAGGAATTCCACAGTCAGCATTTTTCTGCTGTTTCTGTTGAACCAGAAAGTAAGTGTAGGAAAAAGTTATCTGAAAATTTAAGAGCAGAAAGAAAAATAAAAAAGTTTAGTTCAAATTTCATTTTGGAAATGATGAACTTTTCTATAACAGGAGGTCTTTCATTACAGTAGCGATAGGCAGCAGCAAGCTGAGCTCACCAGACTGACTGTTGAACAGACAACTATTAATCAACATCACTCAACAATAAGGCTATCACCTCACTGTGCCATGTGGAGGTTAGCCACCTATCCACTCTACTGGTCAGCTTCCAGTCTGAGGAGAGCATTACTGTTCTATTTCCTAGAGCTCTGTAAAGCCATAAAAGCCCGCTATGCCCTGGAGAAGGGATCTATGTAAATATCAGTCAGCGTCTTGATGATTATACTTTGGATTTATACAACTTCCCTACTCCAAGGAGCCATGCATCCACAGAATCACTTATCTTGACAGGCTCTCTGCAGACAGAGATGGCAGGTACCATAAACTCCATTTCACAGACAGGAAAGGTGAGATTGAATATCTACCTTGCTGAGATCACCCAACCAACTTATGAGTCATAAATGATGGTGACACTTTTTAAAAACCAAGTGTTTTAGGCATTTTAAAACACAAAGAATGATTTTTATTTAACATGGGTTTGTCCATAGGAGTCATTGATTTTAATTTGTCATCATTGATTCCTTAGAGACTTTAATATTTTATTTTTCTGGCACCTTCTGGCACTAAAGCTGAGTATAAATATTGTGTACTTGACTTTGGTGTTGAATTTTTCATTTACTTCAGGGGGTGAAATAAGCTAAGAATCTCAACGAAACATTTTCAAGTTTCTTGCATTGGATGGTAAATTATGTCTGATACATCGGATGCATAATAGATTAGAAAGCACATAGAATTTGGAGCCAGAGAATTTTGGTTCAAGTTCTGGCTATGGCCATTATAGGTTATAGATTTATTGTTTATCTCATAAAATTTTATTTTTAAATTTATGAGAAATATATGTGAAAACATTTGGTAAATAGTAAGATAATTCAAATATTTGTCAGTTATTATAATTTAGATGCCATCATTTAAAAAATATATACTATACAGACAAACCACTAACCTGTCGTTTGAACAGTGCAATAGAAAATCAAAACCACCACACGAAAAAAGAGGTCCTACCGGCCACCTTGTAAAGGTTCCATGGAGAATTACTGAGGGAAAAAAACACCCTGGTTTGTGTGACAGGAAATTCCAAAGTTACAAAATTGGAAAGTTCAGGTTGAGATTAGTCTCAAACACTTCACAACTTTTTCAGTGTTAGAAGGTAAATTGAGTAGTTTTCTTATATTATGTGTTACAGCGTCGTCAGAAAGTCATGTGTTCTTGAGCAAGTGACTTACTCCAAATCACAGTCTTAGTAAAAGGGCCCAAATGCAGTACATTATCTCTCTCATATAGGCACTTAAAATGTTTTTCCAGGATTTTTTTTTACACTTTCTATAAGTATACAAGAGAAGTTTCCAAGCTATTCTATTCAAAGATTTACCATATTTCCAAAATATGATGGTAGCTATGAATTCCCTTCCTTGCGTCTCTGTCCCATTGTTTGTTTCTTCCAATAATTTGCTTTTTATCATTAGAAACTGATCCTTCTTTTGAAAATATTTTACTCTATGTGTAGTGACAACACTGCTTTTTATCTTTGACCACAAAGCAGATAACAATCATGAACATCATACAGACTACTAAACACAATCAAATAATTCTAAACCAAGTAATTCTCCAGTCTGGTGTCTTTCTAAATAGCATACCCTAATTATATTAATAGGTACATTCCTAAAAATTTCTGATTTTTTATATCTGTTAGTTGCCCCCCATCACGTGGCAGTAATTCATTTTAGTATCCTTTTACAATGCCCATAGGGCCTAGATTTTTCAACAGACACATGAAATCTCTATTATTTTATGTATGGTATTTACATTTAATATTTGGTGAATTAGAATAGCCACATGTCCACCAATAAGGAGCATGGAATCTGAGTACCAATCCCATTTTAAAGATAGGAAGATGCATGCAATATTGCTCAGGAAATTATATTTTGGCTACCCAGCTAAAGTCAGATGAACCAATTGGTTTTATGCCACGTGTCATTTCGTAGTGAGTGGAGTCAGCACAGTGTAAAGAAGTATTTTGTGGTCAGTTGCTGCGAAAGGATTGGAGAACAGGGTCTGTCATGGCTTAGAAATGAGATGGGGTTGGGGGGCGGGGCGGGGTGGGTAGTACACACCCTTGAAGAATTCTTGCCAAACTAAACTGGAACAAGTGGTAGATGTCACTGTTGGTTCATAAATTAGAGACTGTGTGAAAGTCACTTAAAAATTTAAAGTCAACCCTGGAAGCTTGTATGGATTTCTTATTATGGGCTGCCTCACTGCGTAATACTGAAACAATCCTTTTCTAAGGAGTTCAAATAAATTGCATTTTCCTTGGCCTGACTTTCAGCACTTTTCACTGTCTGACCCAAACTTGCCTTTTCAGTATTATCTTTAACAACTCACTTTATCAAAACTCCAGTAGAATAAGTGATTTATTCATTAGCATCCAAATGCACTTTACATTTTCTTGATTCAAAATCTCCCTCATACCTCTCTAAAGGCTTTTTCCCTTTCCTTTTTATATATTCAGATTATACATTCTTGCAGAGGTGGCCAAAATTTCTTCCTTCCTTATTTAGAGTTTTTTCTCCCACATCTACAGACTTATAGCATTTGTGGTATTCCTCACTTGGCAATTAATCTGGTGCTCATATTTTTAGTGTATATTTTATTGGCTTGTTTATATCTGGCATTATTATTTAACTTGGCATTTTATTTGACATTCAGCATTAACTAATGTGGACTTTCCTTGACACAGAAAGAAAGAGTATCATATTTTTCTTTGCATCTCAATGAAAAAATAATTTTGTTATGTGCTCTTCAAAGCTCTAGATTTTAGAAGGAAAAAAAAAAGGTGGGGTGGGGAGGCACAGTGAGCAGTACTCCAGGCCTCCATTCCAAATCCAGAGAGGTCAATGCCAAGTTCACTTAATCCGTATTTTGGGGTTCGTACTCCTTGAATGTCTTAAACAACACTGTATACTTCTTTCTGCCATAGCACTGATCTAGTGCTTTTTAAGCAAAAACAGAGGTAGCAGAGTAATACAAGAAATAGACCTGAAGTAAGCATAATGAGACATGAAATCTTGACCCAAATTCTAGCAATAAACACTTGCGTAATTATGTACATGTAACTCAGCCTCTCAGAGCCTCAGATTGCTTATTTGGGAAATAATGGATTTGGGTTAAATTACCCTGAGGATATCTGCCCTTTCTTCTCTCCTCACACTCATCTCCCCGAGCCACTCTAGCCCTTGAATACCCAGAATACAGAAAGTGCTCAGTAAATGTCAAAAGATAAATCCTGCTAACCTTGGCACAGTTGTCCAACTTAAAAAAAAAAAAAAGCATATGTACACACACACACACACACACCATACACACACACACACATATATGTATATGATTTTTGTACTTTGATTTTTCTACTTGGAGTCTAGTTTATGTTTAAAATCATTTATTTTAATAAATTCAAGATACACCAGTCAGACCAAGAAATGAAGAAAACAAAGTATTCGAAGTGCTCATCACCAATTTTTCATAAATCATAGCTAGTTATCAAGGGAAGGGGCAATGGCACCGCTAAAATTCTTCCCATCTGGGCTGAGCCAGGAGGAATGCCAACCAGATCAGTAATAACAGCCTCCTGAGTGGGGAAAAATGAAGGCTGTTCAATTTTGTATTCTGCTCATTTCTATTTTAGAAGAAAACAGTTGACACTGTCTCATTGAAAAGAAAATGCACTCAGATTTCATCATCAAATAGTATTTATTATTAATCCCCAGAGGGCGTATGGGGCTGTGCTAAGCATGCCAATTTGCCTGCCACCTGCTAGTGGCATTTTTGTGTGTCAGAACCTGGTCTCCTTGCTGTTGATGCTAAAGGTGAGAAAAGGCAGTGACAAAAAGATTTAAGGGATGAAAAATAGACTTTGGAGGAAAGGTCACAAGAATTGCAAAAGGTTAGTCAGAGAGGAGAAGGCAAGGGGTTGCTTGGTTACTGTTCTGCAGCTAGGGATGGTTTTCAGATGGTGCATTATCTATGAACAGGTAGCCTCTAACACTGCAGAATATCAAGCAAGAGGGAATGCATTAGATTAAGCGAGGGAAATGTTGATTTACCAAAAAAAATGGACCATTCAGAGAGACTGTAGAAGTTCTATCCCTGGAGATGTTTAAGAGAGAATGTCGATTCACATCTCTTGAGGAAGGGACCCAGTCTGTCTGAAGGCAGGACTGAGAGCTCTTAGGTCATGGTGTTGCAGTTATTCTAAAGTGATTGCCTTGATTTCTAGGTTCAGGGATCTCCGTGGTGTGGAGCCATCACTCTGGCAATACAAAATCAAGAAAGATTTCACAGTGAAATAAACGTCGGAACTGAGCCCAAGATGTGAGAAGTGGAAATACAGAGAAAGGCAATTCCAAACAAACGAATAAAGGCATGGAGACATTGTGTATATGGGATAAGTAACACTATGCCTTATAAGCAATGATAACTTGTAAGTTAAGAAATTTATTATTTGCATCTTAGCTCTACTGTGTATTAGCCTAGGATAAGTCCTTAGTTTCTAAACCTCAACTTACTCATCTGTATAACAGAAAAAATAAACTTACTTTTACAAAGCTATTGTCAGGATTAAATGAAAAGTGTAAAGAAGGCGTAGCACAGTGCCTGGAACTCAGCAGCTGCCTAATAGATGGTATAGTGATAACACTAATGGCAGTTGTTATTACTATAAAAATGAAAGCAGTTCAAGTGGGAAACTGAATGTATGCAAAAGGATAATGGAAAAATAAGGCTAATACTGGCCTTTATGCACCTCTGTATGTTGCATGTGCCTTACAATGTAATTCTCCTATTTCTTCATATCAATCAAAAAGAAATTCCATGAATCCCCCATATGAAGTTAGTTGCTTCATCCTCTGCAGCCAGAGCATGGTGAACATGCCTCTGTTAAAGAGCTTAACAGAGACTGTCATGTTTTTGCATGACTGTCAGCTACATGAGGACAGGCATGAGTCTTATTGAGACTCGTATCTTAGCACAATGCTCAGAAAATGTTTGTTACGTGAATGACCTTGCTCTTCACTTCCAACTTCCTTTAGTGCTTCCTTCATGTAAGAAGGCAAAAGAAGTGGTCATCTTCTGACTTTCTGCAGCACCACCCGGGAGGCCTGGGAGGAAGAAGGTCATCCACTGGGCTGGACTGGCTTGTGCTAGCCGTGAACTCTTATGCTTCTGGTGTCCTTGGTGTTCATAGTGACCTTGGGCTTACAGAGTTCAACGGGATGCTAACTCTGGCACTGTATCTGCTTAGTAAACAATTGAGTTACATTTAATGAATTTTAACTGGAAAAGGGACCCCTGGAATGAAGTGACCCGTTTCTATCTTTTCACTACCTGTGCATTATCCAGCATGGGCTAGTGCCAAATGCCATTGCTACTTGAGAGCACTACATAGTGAGCCACGTGGATTGTCTGCTCTAGTAACATGGAAGACCCGACCTCAGCATAAAAAGGTTTTCTATCATTTTAGAAATTTGATTCAAAGTATATCTATAATATACCTGCAGAAAGAACCCTATACCTGCATCTGAATATGGCTTTGTCTAATGTTAGTTCTTTGGCCATTCGAAGCCATTCATCTCTCAGATTGTCCTTAGCAGTCAAAGAATAATCATGCCTACCTTACAGGACTATCAGAAAGATAAAGACTTCTGTTTATCTGTGTTTTTTGTTTATTGGTTCATTCACTTTCTATCTGATTCATGAAGAAAAAGTAGCAATGCTTTTGTGATAGTTTGAAAATTATAAGATGCATATGTAAGACAGTCTGTTCAAGAGTCTTAAATGTCTTTCTATAAAGGTAATCATCTATTTTTATTAATAAAGCCTGAAGCAAGTGAGACTGTTAAAAAATCCAGTGCTCAATAAGTAACCAGCCTACTGAATCACAATGATAGGGTGTAATTCCCTGTCCTCACACAATTTAAAAGTGAACTACATCTTAAAAGAATAAAAATGTAAATCACTGTATCTATTATGATCTTATCCGCTTTCAATACTATGAAGGATTTTGCACTGTTGTGGGCTTTTTTTTCTATACAGTAGTCAATAACAGTACTTGACTGAGAGCAGTGGCAGCCTTCATATGATGATTTCTTAACCACCTAAATATTATCCAGAAATAAAATGAAAGAAAAAAATCCGAAAAAAAAAAAAGATTTTGAAAGGCAGATACAAATCAATCAGCAAACTGGAATGTGAATATCGGCAAAACTTGAGAGCAGCAATTTTCAACCATTGGTGTTTTAATAGTAATCAATCCTACTATTTCGTGATATACCTGAAGACTTCTTTATATACACACACTGCACAGTGCAGCATAATTTAGTGAAAAGGTAAGAGCATGTGGAGTAAGGTTAAAAAAAATCAATTCCCCCTTTTTTATTTGTGGGCCAAATTATTTAAGTCACTTAATTCTGACAGTTTCCTGTAAACTCTAAAATGAAGACACAATACTCATCTTGCCTACCCAGGTTATTGTGAAAATCAAATGAATATATGTAAAAATACTGGAATATTTTCATTTCTATATCTTTACAATAGCTATTTAAACATTCAAATTTAGATGATATGAAACTATGGGTTTGTTTTTTGTTTCGTTTTTTGTGGTTTTTTTTGGTTTTGGTTTTGGTTTTTTGAGACAGCTTCAGTCTTTTGCCCAGGCTGGAGTGAAGTGGCACGACCTCAGCTCACTTCAACCTCTATCCCACCCTGGGTCCAAGAGATTCTCCTGCCTCAGCTTCCTGAGTAGCTGGGATTATAAATGCCCACCACCATGCTAGGCTAATTTTTGTATTTTGAGTAGAAATAGAGTTTTGCCATGTTGGTCAGGCTGGTCTCAAACTCCTGACCTCAGGTGATCCACCCACCTCGGCCTCTCAAAGTGCTAGGTATACAGGTGTGAGCCACCGTGCACGGCTGGAAACTGTGTTTTGAAGTCACTAATAGACAGTATTAGCAGAACGACATTTTTGATCTACGTGGGAAAAGTGCAAATGAGAAAATGCATGATTAAGCAACAGTAACAACTTATGCAATAATTTCTAGAATCTTGACACTGACCATCAGACTTCTTCCCATCTTCCAGGTAAAGACTTGCTTTGGACCTTTTCGTATAGATGGCTCTTCTATTTATCATAGTAATTAAGCTAAGATTTCAACAAAATTAAAGCTAGAAGTCACCTCTCTGAGATATTTGAGTATTAATCTCCGTCATTCCATCTAGTGCAGTTTGCCATACTTGATTAAACATGGTTATTAGAAGGCCCTGCTAATTTTTTGCTTTTGTTTTAATTTGTATGACTTGAATAATAAAAATATCATATCCAAAATGATATGTATTTACATACTTTATATATGCACACCTATATATACACACATATAAAATACATGTATTTCCCCTCTAAGCTTATACAATCTCACATTGTTGCTTGAAGAGTACCTACATTTACCACAACACAAGCTTGGTACCTTTATGGCCTGTGTTCTCAGAGACTACTAGGAGTTACGGCAGCAGGTGTTCTGTGATATACATCAAATGTACAACGCTGGGACCTAAGTTTGTCCTATAAAATTGCACAGCAAAGCCATCACTTGTGGAGGGATGGGAAGGAACAGGAACAACAGATGGGCGGAAAATAACAAATCAGGGTTAGAGAGCAGACCCTTGAGCTAAAACCTCAGGATCTCCTGGCGCCCCTACTATTTTCTTGTGGTGGCTTTGGCAGGTCTCCTTCCTTCCTTCCTTCCAGGTTGAGGAGGGAGGACAGCAGAGAGTTCTGCATTGAAGGTGGGGGATTTGGGAGTCATTCACTGCTGCACTCAGATTAATTTTCCTCCAACTCTGTGCCTCTTAGGCGGCAGAACCAGGACATTGAAAGTTGCCTGCTGTTACTGGATTCTCTACCAAATGCAAAAACAAAAACCCCTCTGTTATCAAGAACTCCCTTTTCTCAATAGTATTTCTCTAATGATCACATATTGTTTCTCAGAAAGTGCTCCTAAATTATTTAAGAGGAACAGCCTGTCACCCCATGCATTAAGATTTGCCAATGCAGATACAATTCCTAAGGTATATGCGATCTCATCCCTTTGGCTTTGGGAGGGAAACCGACAACAAAGGGATTTTTTTTTTTTTTTTGGTCTGTTTGTTTGGAAGGGTTGCTTTTATTTTTGCACGAAGAGAAAATGATGAGGATTGTTTCCTAAGGTGAAATTATAAATTAGAGAAATCGCCTATTTCCTCTAGCCTAGACTTGAGCTATTATCACAATATAATCAGCACTAAGCAAACACAGGAATAAAGAAAACATTTCATAATCATTAGTTGTGGACATTTTTAAAAGTGAAATAATGCTCTGGCCTTTAATCAGGGCAATCGCCTGCGGGTGAATAAAAAGAACAGCAAAAAAAAAAAAAAAAAAAAAAAAAAAAAAAAAAAAAAAAATAGAATAGGGTGACATTTCAGAGAGCCAGAATAGTGAAGAGGGGAACGAAGTGCAGGGAAAGATCATGAGACAAGAATATGGGGGGAAACAGAAGATAGAATGGAATAGAAGGGAGGGGAAAAGGAAAATATGGGAGGTGCGGGAGGGGGTAAGGAGAGAGGCAAACAGGGAAGAGATTGCAGGTAAAAATAAAACAGAAAAAGCCCAGGTGGAATTCATGCAAACTGTTCTCATCAACACTGCTACTCCCTCCTGTCACTGGAACTGTCAAACAGGCTCCGCTCGTAATGAAAGGAAAAATATTTTATTCAGATTTATTAATTTGAAAATGAAGCCCGCCTGTCGAGAGGGGGACAGTTCTTCTCAATCTGTCATCGTTGAACCACACGCTCCTGACACTGGGATTCATTTGTCTTGTCGGCTCTGACAGTTGGATTCTCCCAGAGCTCTTCCTAGTGGATCGCCCTGGGATTTTAAACCGGATGAAACACATTCCGACAAGGAACAGCCTCTTTATTAATGCAAATTACATGAGGAGGAGAGAAAAAAAGAGAGAAAGAAGAGAGACGCCCGCAGCCGCGGTGGTGTTCTTATCCCTGTATCAGTCATTTGTTATTTACATTTATACACATTTTTCAGTTTTAATAAAAGGAGACTCGGATTTTCAGTGACATTTATGGACAGTTTGTTTCAAAAAAAATGATGCCATCACTATAATTGTATGCAAAAAAAAAAAAAAAAAAAAAAACCCTGCGCCGCGTTCCCCTCTGTTGTGTGCGCCGCGTCCGGGGAGCCGAGCCGGGGCCGCGCCTCCGTCTCCCAGCCACCCGCAGCCCGCGGGGCCGCCCAGCCGCCCGGGGATCGCGGAGCCCGGCCGCTCCCCTGCACGCCCCCGCCCCCAGCTCGCGGCCTCCGCAGGCACCCGGGCTGCTCCACCCGAGAACCGCGTCGGGCGGCGGCCTGGCGGTGGCGGCTGCCCCCAGAATCGGACCCAAAGGCCCTAGTCCTCAGTGCAAATCCCGGAGCTGAATCGCCCAGCGCCCGGGGCCCACTCACCCATGACGCACCGGTGGCCCCGCGCCTGGGACCTTGGGTACCTGGAGGAGCCCACGAAAACGTTTCCGTTTTAATTTACGTTAAAATCAGAAGACATAATAGTGGATATATAATCACGGAGCCAGCCTGGATTATGTGTGTGTTTCTGCCAACGCAGTCATAAAAGATCCTATTTATTACTTTGTTTTTATTTTTGAGATGGAGTCTCAACTGTCGCCCAGGCTGTGGTGCGGCGGCGCAATCTCAGCTCACTGCAACTGCGGCCTCCCCGGATCATGCAATTCTCCTGCCTCCGTTTCCCAAGTGGCTAGGACTGCAGGCACACACCACCCGTGACGCCTGGCTAACATGTTTGTTAATTTTTTTTTTTTTTTTTTTTTTTTTTTGAGATGGAGTCTTGCTCTGTCGCCTGGACTGGAGTGCGATGTGGAGACAGTGGCACGATCTCGGCTCACTGCAACCTCGATCTCCCAGGTTCAAGCAGTTCTCTGCCTCAGCCTCCCGAGTAGCTGGGATTACAGGTGTGCACCACCACACCTGTCTAATTTTTGTATTTTGAGTGGAGACTGGGTTTCACCATCTTGGCCAGGCTGGTCTTGAACTCCTGACCTCGTGATCCATCCGCCTCAGCCTCCCATGAAGGAAGGGGTCCACGAAGACAAAAGGCCCAAAAAGGCCATGAGGCAGCCTGGAAAGCTCCTTTATACTCTCTAGGTTTTGAAACGTAGATCTAGGCTATGGATCTGCTTGATGTCTTCCTTGAAAGTGGGCGATAATGGTCACCATTTTGTCAGTTGGTCCCAACATCTTCTACAAGAGGCTGACCATGGTTGCCTCAACTAGTGAGATGAAGGGTAGAGAAAGCCCACTCTGGGATTCTGGAGAGCTGGATTTTGATTCCATGTCAGTCACTGGATAGTGACGCAGCCCTGAACATGTCACATCTGAAGCTTGGTTATTGCCATGCAAGAGAGCAGTAAGACTGGGGGATACCTTAGATCCCCTCCCACTCTTCCACTGGTTCTCAGATTCCTCGGTAGAATGACTAAACCTGATAGAATAGCATGGTTAATGATCTTCCTGTAACATCTCTAAAATTCTCCACAGCGAAGTAGAAAAAGCATGGTGTAGGGCCCAGAGATGTACATTACAGTGGAGGATTAGCTGTTAGCTAAAGGGTAACCTTAGGCAAATTGCAGTAACTTCTCCAAGTCTGTTTCCTGATCTGTACAACGTGAGGGTTGGACTGGATCTGTGATTCTCATACTGGTCCCAAACCAGCAGCATCTGCACCACCTGGAAACTTGTTAGAAATACAGATTCTCGAGCCTCCACCCAGTCCTACTAAATCAGAAACTCTAGGGGTGGGGGGTGACAAACTGCACCTTAACAAAGATGTTTCGATGTCGCTAAAGTTTGAGAGCCACTGTACTAAATGCCAAGGCCCTTTGTAGTTCCGTGACTATGATTCCAAATGTGGGGCAGTTGTCCCTTCGCATCTATGGTATTTAAATTACATTCCTATTTTAGGAATAAACTGAATAGATAAGCTTTGCTAGTTTCTGTGGGTTAGAATTTTTTTCTTCCTTAAAATTTAGAATCTTTATTGAAGAGTCTTGAGGAGAAGTTGGAAAGAGGTATTAAACTGGCAAAGGTCACCCAGTGCTCGAATTTCTCTAAATACCCTGCGTGTAGCACTAGTTCTTTAAATCTAGATCACTAACTAAACATGAAACGTTTTTATCCACGCATGACAGCCTTAAAACAGGTAACTCCCTTCATTCTCCCTAAAAAATGTCTTTCCAATTAAATGAAAGGCAAAGACAAGACAAATAACCAAAAAGGCAACGAGAATTTCAGCGATGTGTAAGGTTACAATTAATGGAAGTAGGGAGAAAATTGTCTTCTGCCTGGTAAAGCAACACAAAAGACTACACCTAGCCAACAACCATGTGTAAAACAAATGCTGGGACCAGTGCACATTCAGCATCAGGGTGTATATGTTTGTTTAATGATGTCTCCACGGTCTACAGAATTAATATTTAATAGCACTTGTCAGCAAGATTCTATACAAGGGTTTGTCTGCCTTTTTTTTTTTTTTTTTTACTGCTTGTTAGTGATTGTGTCTTTCTGGGTTGTTGTTCTTTAATATTAGAATTACTCTTTGCATTGGCAGCGTTGTTATTCTACTTTCAGTTTTGCATTATTTGGCAGGGTGAGGGAGATAAGGCATAGATAAGAGGATTTAAAAGACCTTTAGTGCCGCTTCTCTTCTCAGTCATAATACACTGGGTGAAAGCAAGGTTTTTTATTTGTTGTTTTCACTAGTAGCACAAGACCTATTATATAGTGTGCACTCAAAAATGGGTGTTGTGTTATTACTACTATTATCACAGCTATCAATATTAGCAAAGAATTAGACTTGTAATAGTAGGCAGATGGTCGAGTCACATATATCACAAAGATACGATTTTGGTTTGACTTCCCATCTCAAAGTTATTTGTCCTAATTCTAAATGGAGTATCATACTGTGATGTTAAAGAAAACACAATTAGAAAATTGTAGAGTCTAAATCCCATGTTGATGATTGGGAATACTTTGAGATTTTGTTTGTTCCAGGATATCTCAAAGTGGAAAGTACCCAGGACTAGAAGTCAGCAATTCTGGCTTTACGATAGGAAAACTGGAGCAAGTCATTTTAATGCCCTGTCCTCTCAGCCTCCTTCAGTTTTGTCATAGCATATTTTACTATCAGAAATTATAGATGCTCACTTGCTCATCCTTGTGCATATTTGCTTGGTTACTTGCTTGTCTGCCTTCCCACTGGAATATGAGCTCCATTAAGGGAAGAACTTCATGTTGTCCAATAGGTGCACCACGTCTCTCCCTCCCTCTCTTTGCAAGTATATGTTAAACTCTTACAGATATTAGATGAATAACGGAATGAATGAATATACATATATATACATATATGTGTACATATATATATGTATATTTCCTGTGCCATTAGCACACATGAGCATACACACACACACACACACACACACACACAGGTGTATTCATATTCATATGTATATGTATGTGTGTGTGTACGTGTGTGTGTGTGTGTGTGTGTGTGTGTGTGTGTGTATGTAGGTATATTCATGTGTGCTAGTACCACAGACACAGGAAAAAATATGAGGGCTTTGGATCCAGGCCAACCTGGTATGGAACTTGATTTCCTCAATAAACAGCTATATAATCTTGGACAGGGTGACACAGGCAACACCACCTACCAAGGAGGGGGTTGTAAAGACCAGAGACAGGGGTTAAAAGTGTTTATCATTGTGCCTGACCCATAGTAGGCACAATGTTAACTCTTGTTTTATTTATGGTTTCAAATAAGCTGTACACTTAATTACACAGTCAGGTCTTCTACCTCTTTATGTATTTTAGAGTCTCTGGCACATCGAAGGACAAATAGTAGCAGCTTAAACACATGTTTGACTGTTGATTGATAAATTCAAGCTCTAAGCACAATGAAAAAAGTTTGTTATATTAAAACCCAAATCCACAAATATTTACCAAGTAAAGAGTATGATCAAGGAATTGTGCTATGGTTTTGTTAGTCAGACATTGGTAAAGAATTAAAAACAAAAAATCCCTAAAACTCTAGGAAATGAAAACCCTGCTTGTTGAGTCCATCTTCAATATTGAAAGCTTGGCTCCTGGGTATACAGTTTCTATAATTCAAGTTCAGGCTCATACTCAGGAACTTAACAAAACACTGGTAGTCTTAGCAACTGTCAGAAAATAAATGTGTCTTCTGCTCCATTTCTACGTGTAATTTGCACGTACTGATTATTTATCTGCTCAAGACTGCCTGTGTTGTGTCTTTTCATCCGTCCAGCACCACACTCCCTTCCACCCCATTCTAGACCTTTTCTATCTTTACAGGCTTAATTGTGTTCTGTTTTAAGAAAAGAAAATAAATTAGTTTCCCAGGAAATCTACATGAGCATTTTCTCCAGAGAGGGTACCCCACTGAGAGCTACACAAGCCATAGCCATTGTTTTGTTAAATAGTAATAATAACTTAAAATGTGATGACAGCAGCTGATGCCTAACTGCAGGGTAAAAACCAGTCTGGTTAGCGTTGCCTGGCAACCTATGGGTGACATCTTGGAGAATGTGAAGGGGTCCAGGGAGTAGGGAGGGGTCGTGGCATCAGAATCGAGGGAATGGAAGGGTCACTGAGGATCCACAATGGTCTCAACTGATCTTACTTTAATTGTTTCAAATGGACCTGATCCTCATCTGTCAGATGCAACTGAAGGATCTGTAGGTCCATACATTTCTAAGTGCTCTTCTCACCTTTTTACGTTTATTTTTAAGTCTAAGAGATAGAAGTACTTTGAAGAATACACAGACAATGTGAAGAACTGGTCAGGGAAGAGTTTTAGACGTGACGAAACCAAACAAACAAAAATCCCAAAATAAATTAATCCACCTTAATACTGAGGTTCAAACATTGAAATATCAGTGTGCTAGTCAAAATGTAGTTTGGCTTAGCCTAATCAGCCTGTTTTATTCATTTGTGCAACATGAATAAAATACTAAAATTTGTTAAAATTCTACTAACTATATTGGATAACTGTAATGTGCCATACACTATATTGCAGGCTGGAGATAGATGGAGGGGCATTATCTCTGCTCTCAAAGGGTTGTTACAGTTCTAAGGGGGAGTAAGAGACAAATATATATTTGCATGCATTTGCAATTACCATCCCAAATCAAAGTATATCATCTGACAAGGTTTCTGGCCATGGCATTGTCAATGAATACACCAACTATCCACCTGAAACTTTAACATTGTCTTTGTCCTTCTCTCTCTTTCTCCTCATAGCTAGACACTCACAGATCCTCTTGTATCTCAGCCTTGTCTATTCCTGCCCATCTCCTCTACTAACTTTTCAGATCAGTCTATACCACCTCTTAGACTTGAGGGATAGCGTTCCCGCTGGCTTGTTTCTCTTCTTACTATGCTTTCAAAACAGCAGAGAAAGGCAATCTTAAGTGGAAAGAACAAAACTGGAGGCATCACCTTACCCAACTTCAAACTGTACTACATGTGTACAGTAACCAAAACAACATAGTACTGGCGCAAAAACAGACACATAGATTAATGGAACAGAGTAGCCAGCTCAGAAATAAAACCACACACCTACTACCATCTGATATTTGACAAAGTTGACAAAAACAAGCAATGGGGAAGGGACTCCCTATTCAATAAATGGTCCTGGAATAACTGACTAGCCATATGAAGAAGGCTAAAGTTGCAACCTTTCCTTATACCATATACAAAAATCAACTCAAGGTGGATTAAAGACTTGAATGGAAAACTGTAATAACCCTGGAAGATAACCAAGGAAATACCATTCTGGACATAGGAACTAGCAATAACCTCATGATGAAAATGCCAAAAGCAATTGCAACAAAAACAAAAATTGGCCAGTGGGGCCTAACTAACCTGGAGAGCTTCTGCATGGCAAAAGATATTATCAACAGAGTAAAAGGACAATCTATGGAATGGGAGAAAATATTTGCAAACTATGCATTTGACAAAGGTCTAATATTCTGTAACTATAAAGAACTTCAACAAATTTACAAGAAAACAAACAAACCCATTAAAAAGTAGGTGAAGGACATGAACAGACACTTTTCGAAAAAAGACATACATGCAGCCAACAAGCACATGAAAAAATGCTCAACATCACTAATCATTAGAGAAATGCAAATCCAAACCACAGCGAGATACCATCTCACACCAGTCAGAATGGCTATTACTAAAAAGTCAAAAAATAACAGATGCTGGTAAGGTTGAGGAGGAAAGAAAATGTTTATATCCTAATGGGAGGTAAATTAGCCATTGTGGAAAGCAATGTGGCAATTTTTCAAAGAACTTAAAACAGAAGTACCATTTGACCCAGCAATCTCATTAGTGGGTAAATACCCAAAGGAATATAAATCATTCTACCATAAAGACACTTGCATAAATATATTTATCACAGCACTATTCAGAATAACAAATACTTGGAATCCACTCAAATGTCTATCAACAGTAGACTGGATAAAGAAAACTTGGAATATATACACCATGAAATACTACACAGCCATAAAAAAAGAATGGTATCATGATCTTTGTAGCAACCTGGATGGAGCTGGAGGCCATTATCCTAAGCAAACTAACACAGGAACAGAAAACCAAATACCACGTGTTTTCACTCGTAAATGGGAGCTAAACATTGAGTACACATGGACACGTGAGGGAACAACAGACACTGAGGCCTACTTGATGGGGAGGGTGGGAGGAGGGTGAGGATTCACCAAGTACCTATCAAGTACTAGGCTTATTACCTGGCTAATAAAAGAATCAGTACATTAAAGCCCCCCATGACTTTCAATTTACCTATATAACAGACTTGCACATGTGCCCCTGAAACGAAAATAAGAGTTAAAAATAAATAAAACAATTGAGAAGTCACACTCTGCGTTCAAATCCCAGGTTTGACTTTCCCAGCTGCACGACATTAGGTGATTAACATCTCTGTAACTTACTTTTGTCATCAGTAAAATGAGGATGATAATAATAATATCTAATAGCGTTGCTTTGTAGACTGTACTGTCCTTAGAACAACACTTGGCACATAGTAAGTACTCAATAAGAGTTAGCTATTTTTGGCCAGGCATGGTGGGTCATGCCTGTAATCCCACAACTTTGAGAGGCTGAGGTGGGTGGATCACCTGAGGTCAGGAGTTCAAGACCAGCCCAGCCAACATGGTGAAACCCCGTTTCTACTAAAAATACAAAAGTTAGCCAGCCATGGTAGCCCATGCCTGTAGTCCCAGCTACTTGGGAGGCTGAGGCAGGAAAATGGTTTGAACCCAGGAAGCAGAGGTTGCAGTGAGCCATGATCACACCATTGAACTCCAGCCTGGGAGACAAAGTGAGACTGTCTCAAAAAAATTTTAAAACAAGAACCTAAAAACCTGAAGTACATCCCATTCCTGTTATTCTATCCTGAATTTTTTTGCTTCCCCTCCAGCTTCTGCTACAGTGGAAATTAACTCTGCCACTAGGAGTTCACACACTTTCTGTAAAGGATCAGATGGCAGATATTTTAGGCCTTGTAGGCCACACAGTCTTTGTTGAACTACTCTATTTGACCCTTATAATATGAAAGCAGCTCTGTTAAAAATACAAAAATGAATGATCATTCTTACGGACACTTATGAGATTTGAATGCCATATAGTTTATGTGCATCAAAAAATAATTTTCCAGTTTTTTTAAACAATTATAAAAATGTAAAAATCACAACTAGTTCACTGGCCATACAAAACGAGGTGAATTTGGCCCTACACCAGAAAACAAGCTTCATGAGGGAAGAGATACATTTGTCATGGTCATTGTTATCTCCAGCATTCAATCCAGGGCTGGGTATATAATGGTACTTATTAATTACCTTTTTAGTGAACGAATGGCTCTCATTTCAAGTTGTCGCAATCACAGTTAGATCTACAAGCCCAAAGCATAATGAGAATTTGAACAGAAATTAGTAAAACTTAATTTTTATCCTAGGTTTTATAATTTACAAAGTATTACCATATATATTAACTCAGCTGATCTACCAAAGTCTTTGAGATAAGAAAGATGATAATTATTATAATTGTGAGTTTAAGAAACTAAATGACTTGCTAAGGTAATACAGCTAATAAATGTTGGTTTGGCTGTGTCCCCACCCACATCTCAACTTGAATTATAGTTCCTAAAATTCCCATGTGTTGTGGGAGGGACCAGGTGGGAGATAATTGAATCATGGGGGCAGTTTCCCCCATACTGTTCTCCTGGTAATGAATAAGTCCCAGGAGATCTGATGGTCTTATAAGGCAGTTTCCTGGCTATCATCTCTCCCTTGCCTGCCGCCATGTAAGACATGCCTTTTGCCTTCCACTGTGATTGTGAGGCTTCCCCAGACACATGCAACTGTGAGTCCATTAAACCTCCTTTTCTTTATAAATTACCCTATCTTGGGTATGTCTTTATCTGCATTGTGAGAACAGACTAATACAGGGTCAGAAAAAGAACCTTGTGCCATTTCTTCTAGTCAGTGGCTCTCAAAGCATAATCCCATGATCATCAATGCAAGCATCCCCTGGAGTTTATTAGAAATAAAATTTCTGGAGCCCAAACCAGAGCTACTGAATCAAAAACCACAGACATGAGGCCCAGCAATCTCAGTTTTAACAAGCCCTCCAGATGATTCTGATGAATGCTAATGTTTGTGAACCACTGCTACAGGCCAGAAACTCTCAGCACTGACTTCCTCTTAGAATTCACCTGGAGAGTTTATAAAAATCATCAATGCCTGGGCCCTGATTCAATTCATCTGGGGTTGAGTCAGGGGTATCAGTATTTTTAAAAGCTCTCCAAGTGACACTAAAGCATTTCTAGAGTCAAAAACCACTGCAGTAATGGCCACGCTTCCTCTTATAACAGGAAAGAAATGCTGCCCAAATAACTTAGGATCACTTGCCATAGATCCAAGCCAGTGTTAGGTCCTGAACTTATTCTCTTCACAGGACACCTAAAGATGGATTTTCCACAGCCTGAGACAACTTAATAGAGTTTCGCAGACACCACAGGTCCACAGACTAAGACCTGCCCCAATAATTGCTCGTGTTTCCATTTCTCTTCAGGCCTTTATTTCCATTGCCACAACTCCCTCCTTCCTTGCTTTCATCAGCTGATTGCACAGATTCCATTAGAACTAAGGGCAGGTGCAGCCTGGAATGAAGCAAGAACTCATCTGTTCCTTCACATTCTCACTCCTGATGTTTGCTAGTTTGTATGATTAATTTTATCAATTTTCCTGACCTGCTTTGCCACTGAAATAAATATGACAGCTGCTGTGCTGCCTCAATTCTTCCTCTTGCCAAGCGAGATGCTGAGATGTGTTTTCTCGTTGATCGCAGACATGGGTAAATATCAAGTAAACAGACAAAACAGGATTCATCCTGGTCATATTGACAAGGCAGGTGTGGAAACTAACATGAATGCTTCAACTGGATATAAAAAGTAGAAAGCTAATTTCCCACCTCCTACTTTTCCCAGGTACTCAGTCAAGAAAACGACATCACATCCCCCCATTTGCAAGTCTGCCTTATCCACTAGTTCTATTTTTTATTCTTTCAGAATAAACTACTTGATAGGTGACAATATGAAAATACTTAGCCTGTGACTACCGCTGATACTTACTTGTCCAGAAGGGTGAGGTGACACAGTAAAGAATATCTGGACCAGGCACAGTGGCTCATGCCTGTAATCCCAGCACTTTGGGAGGCTGAGGCAGGCAGATCACCTGAGGTCAGGAGTTTGAGACCAGCCTGGCCAATATGGTGAAACCCCATCTCTACTAAAAATACAAAAAAATTAGCTGGGCATGAGGGTGCATGCCTGTAGTCTCAGCTACTCTGGAGGCTGAGGCAGAAGAATCTCTTGAACCTAGGAGGCAGAGGTTGCAGTGAGCCGAGATCGCACCACTGCACTCCAGCCTGGACAACAGAGCAAGACTCTATCTCAAAAAAAAAAAAAAAAGAATATCTGAAAGTGTGTTGCAAAATATGACTGACGTGTCTCAGAAATACTAGCTGTTATTATCAGAAGAAGTACAATCTTATCCTTGCCCCAAAGAAGGGAAATCATTTGTATTGAGTACCTACTATTTGTCAGGTACTTTACTTCATTACCCATTACCATCAGTTTTAAGAAAGGTATATTAATCCCTATTTTACAGAGAATATTGAGGCTCAAGTGGTTGACTGCCTGTTCCTAGTTACATCACCTGTGAGTTCAAGACTAGGCTGCATCCCTGTCTTATCACACCACACCTGCTGTGAGTAGCACCTGGTCACTTTCAATCTTGATAACGAACTTAGGGCTGCACAGGTGTATTCAGAAGAGGAAGTAGACACCAGCCTGAAGTTTCATTCTGCAAATGAGGGTAACGTCAAATTTGTTTTAAAAAGAATGAAAAGATGGGCTGGGCATGCTGGCTCATGCCTGTAATCCCAGCACTCTGGGAGGCCAAGGTGGGTGGATCAACAGAGGTAAGGAGTTCGAGACCAGCCTGGACAACATGGTGAAACCCTGTCTCTACTAAAAATACAAAAATTAGCTGGGTGTGGTGGTGCACACCTGTAATTCCAGCTACTTGGGAGGCTGAGGCAGGAGAATCACTCAGGAGGCAGAGGTTGCAGTGAGCAGAGATCACACCACTGCACTTCATCCTGGGTGACAGATTGAGACTGTCTCAAAAAAAAAAAAAAAGAAAGAAAGAAAGAAAAGATGATGCAAAAATTATTTTCCTAAGTCCTTAAACTGGAAGGAGCTTTCAGATGCCATTGCCTCCAGTCTTCAGGAAGTAAATATTGCTGTTTTCTTCATATGAAACCAAAATTAGGACCAGAACACTTTGCCAGTGAGCAGATTAGAGAAGACCAGAAAGCAAGTCTCCTACGTCTATCCCTGGCAATATTAGGAAGGTTACAATGGGCTTTTCCAGCCTCTCTTCTAGTCACAAAACTTTGCCCTGGATCTGTTTCTGGAGAAAGCCATCCACCATGGCTGCAAGAACTGGAAAGGGGATGGTAATGGAAATAAGAATGAAGGGCAGCAGAGCCCTTTCAGAGGTAGTCTAGGCCAGCCTCACTATCCCTCATTCCCTTTTTTACTATTTCCTACATTTGACTTGCCCTTCAAAATAAATAAAGTCATCTAAGAATGATGACTCAAAATTGTTTGGGGATGTGATATGACATCAGCTGATTAAAGAGGCTAATGCATTTAGAGGAAGGAGTCATAGATATCCACTGCAGCTGGGTGTCCTAATGCTCTGTCTCATTGTTCTGCAGCAATGATAATGGCAATAAATCCTTATCAGCATTAGCTTAAACTTGACTTGGTGATGGTTTCTGGGAAATAAACTGCCAGCCCCTTCTCGAGTACGCTATGGTACCCTTGGCCAATGGATCACTTTCCTCCCCATATAAAACCTCCTCAGTATAGCTGTCTTGCCTCTGCCTGCTGGAGGAAGAATGGAAGTGAGTAGAATGGAAACATCTTTCGTGGTGGTCCCCTGGGCCTGTTGAATACTGAGGTATGAGACTGCTTAGCTCTTTCTCCACCATCTCATTTGTAAAACAGAAACAAGAAGGTGGAACAGAGGGAAGGATTCTCCTGTGGCTTTCTTTTGCATTGATCACTGTACACATCATCATCCCAATCACTGCAGTGGAGAGTTGGTGGAGACCCAAATCGGGGACCTGCCTTTGTGAGCAAAGGAATCAGGTATGAGACACAATGTCTAATTTCCAGCCTCCCAATTGCCTAGGTAGACTTCATCCTCTGAATTTAGCTCTTCCTAAATGAGAGGGGCAGGGAGGGGGTTCTCCTGCTGGCAGAGTGTTGAAAGCATGATCCATGACATAGGCCTGGGAGGAAGATTTTGCTGGGGAAATGTAAGAGCTTCAGGATTTTGCACACCAAGCTTGTCTTCTAATGACAGCCGTGGGAGCCAGACATTTCTAAGTACTAATTAGAGGTGTTGATTATCATGGTAGCCCTGTGGGGGCTCAACCCAAGCCCGAGAGCAAAGGCCACAGATAAAATAAAGATTGTTACAGTAGCTCCCAGTATCACACAAACATCAATACTGGATTGTCAATGCTCAGGCACGATCCAATCTGGGACTCCAGCTACTGCAATGTCGGAGTCCCAGGGTGATACACGGGGCTGTCACACTATTCACAATATGCAGTTCTGATCAAGGCACAGATACTCCATCCTAATCAATCAGGAAAAACTCACCAGGACTTGGATATAGAGATTGACTCATGACAGGACTTCACTAAAATGTGAGCAAAAGCCATGGAGATGGGACTTACAAAGAATCTCAACCTTACAGTTCTAAAACAAATGAATTGTTTAAGACACAGTGTGCTGTGTTTTCATTTCTGACCTTACACATGCACATATTTTGACATGCACACACGTGATTTCTGTCATAGAGAAGGTATTTGGGTTATTGATTTACTCTCACTTTACATCCATATCTTTTGACAGTTTATGACTATATTGGAAAGAGTATGAATCAGAAACAGAAGTCTTAAGGATGAGTCTTAATTTGGGAGGCAGGCAGGCAGTGGGTGACAACTGAGGCTCTAGAATCTGAAGAAGCCTGAAGCTTTTGAAACATCACTTTCCTTTTCTGTAAAACAGGGTTAATAACAGCTCATGAGATCATTGAGAATTAAATGAAACAGTAACTGCCAAATTGCTAGCACTGTATCCAGCACTGATGATGATCACATCTCTTAGTGCTCTTTTTTTTTGTCCCTATATTCCTTTTTCAAGATGAAACAGAAAGTAATAAAATTCTACTTTTAGAATGGTTAAGGATTAAATGGGAGGATTTTATTTATGAATTATTATGAATGTACAAATGATAGTCATGATTACATGATTATTATAAACACAACCAAAGTCATCCTCTGTTTTGAGACTGGATGTCTAGCCCAAGCTTAGATAGGGATCTTTTTCATTGAGCCTTTGACTTGCTTTGTGACCATGGATAAGTGGCAATCTCTTCTATTTTTATTTTAATCTTCAAGTTGATTTAATAAAACTGACCAGAATTCAAATGAAATAACCCACGTGGAACTTTTTGCCTCCTGTAAAGCACCATACCTGCATCTATCTTACAGGGCAGTGTGGTTTGGAATACAGCAGAACCAGATTCAAGTCCATTTTTACCATTCACTAGTTTCATAACCTAGAGTAAATTACTTACGTTAACTCTGGTTCTAAAACGACAAAAATAATAGCTGTCCCAAAAGTCACTGTATAAAATGCCTAGCACCCTAGCTGGCCCATGGAATATACTAAATGTCCATTCTCTCCCACACCTGTGCACTAGGTAATACTGATTAGGATAATGAGGATAGCTCTTTCCTCTGCAAAAAGGGAGACAAAGTCAGTTTAAACAAGTAATATGACCTCTTCTCTTAGGCCTGAGGGTGTGCAGTGAGAGGCATATGAAAGCGCAAAAAAAAAAAAAAAAAAAAAAGAAGAAGAAATCACTCTTAACCCTGCAAACAGGCAGCCCAGCTCTGGACATAGTGCTCTATCTCTGATCTAAATAGACCCAGGGGGAACATGGCAGGGATGGAGAAGGGCAGAGCCATGTAGTCATTTTTTTCTGCTGAGATATTCCCTCGCTGCTTAAACCCTCCCTTATCCCCAGAGCTTACATTTCTCAACACCAGCAATCTGTACATTGAAGTCACTTTACTCGGTTGGGAGGCATAAATCTGGCCTCCTCAGAGTCCACTGAAGCAAACTGCTAGCAACTTCTCAGACACAAAGGAGAAAATCAAGGTTGACTGCAAAATTCTTCTAGTTGCTTTGAGAAAGTCATTGTACTTGAATTCAATGGAAAGCATTCTTCAAGGTATGCTCTACAGAATGCTGGTTCTAAGAAATGCTTTTTTTTGGAAAAAGGACTACTTTATGGTCAAAAATTGGCTAAACATTACATGTTGTATCCCCCTTCTTGAGATTGACAATTAAGATAAACTTATTATTGGAGAGGGATTCTGGTAAAAATCACTACTATACTTTGATGAGTGTGTCTTAAACTGATTTGACAATAGAAACCATTTTTCTCAAAATACCTATAAAATTCTCTAAGACTGGCTTCAAGGAAAGCACTTCTGGCAACCCTGCAAATAATCTTGGTTCTCCCAAGTATCCAAAACTCTATTTTAAGTTTTAATGAACCCTTGACAGTTAGAAGATACTCAATAAGAACTTGCTAAATGAATGGATCGCATAATGATGAGCAATTTGGCAAACAATAGACAATCAGTCTATGTTGGTTAATGTGGCAACAAATACAGCAAACCAGCTAATCTATCAATCCACAAATATTTATTCAACACATATACAGTCTGCTGTGAACTGAATAATTTCATGCCAGAGAATTTGTTATTATAATGCAAAGAATCCAAAGCACTGAGCCTCAGCCTTGACTTGGTCCAACTCTGGAGAAATTTGTCAGTGTGTTTATTTCTAGGCCACTTTTCCCTGTGGCCTCATAGCAGGACAGTTAGCCTCCATTAAACATTTTTTGGAATTGTCCTGATTTTTATATATTTTCTCCCATTTGTCACATAAACCACTGAAATGTGCACAAAAATCTAATACTTCAGCACCCAAACCACATTTCTTAGATTTCTCCATTTACCTGTTATTATCACAACTATTCTTTATCACACATCATTTTCACATGTTTTTATGAGGAATTTATAAAGCACAGCCACAGTATTCACAAGCAACATGATAGAGATTTTCCATGCCAAAGGAGGCGAGAGAAATCTGATCTCTATCTCCAAGTGTGGTAACAAGGAAAGATGTAACATCTTTTGTCATTGTTTTTGTTTTTTAAAATAACATTTTGTAGGTTATATGTAGATCTCTGTGTATGAGTTTATGCATTCTGTAAAAGATGGTCTTAGTCTAAAGGGAAATGCACACCACAGGGTTCTTCTATCAATTCAAGCACCTTCTTTCCAAGGTCTTAGGAGAGCCAGCAATGGCAGTGGCTGTGACGATTTACATTCCACAGAAAGGGTTAACCTCATCTCATGGCCACTGTTGTCTCAGGACAACTTGTCAGCCCACAAGAACATCCCATAATGGATTTGAAGTGGATTGTGCAGCCCCTTGCAAGGTGGATGCTGTATTTATTGAATAGACATTAAAAAGAACATTTCTCAATTTCTCAGCACTGAACTCAGGGTCAATGGATCTTCTTGGCACTGACATGCTGAGTCAACTCCTAGCTCAAAGCTTTTAAAGGGACTGGGGTTAGATTAAAGGATTAGACTCCGTCTTGAATGTTTCCCTGGCAAAATTGTTGGGTCTTAAATCATTTATGTTGCCTTGCAGTGCTTTACTTGGCCTTTCACTGCTGGCTTTGATAGACACACCACACACACACACACACACACACACACACACACAACACAAAGAGCATAACGACTCTTTTGCAGATTTGACTAGGGATTTTTTGCCTCTGAGAGAAAACTATCCCAGGCTTATCATATAGATCCATTGTTGCGCCTTTAGCAATAATTTTAGGATATTAGGCCATACCCCTATACTCTGATTGAATCCCCACCCTCCAAATGGAAACCCAGCCTCCAACTGCTGTGCCCTCATATCCTGCCACACTGTTATCCTTAATGTAGACCCAATTGACTAATTGATTTTGGTCAAAGACAACCACATTCCCTCTCACACACCTTATGCACGCATCATTCCCATTTCAGCATTGATTGGAATACCCACCCACACAGTCAATCACTGTCACCTGTCACCTTGCTGAAAGTTTGTGTACACACAATGCCATTCACTCATTGATGACTTCTTACAAAAGAAAACAAGGCTTTATACACTTGTACAATTAAATGCAGGTCAAATAAACACACATTCCTTATGTACTTTTGTATATTCTAATGTAGAAAATACCTGGCATGGTGCTTGCGCACCCAAGAGCTCAGTACGTGGCATTTATGTGTGTGCATATATATTTACACACACACACACGCACGCACACACACACATGCACGCGCGCACACACACACACATATATGTGTGTGTGGAGATATATATATATGTATATATAAAACACCAAGACAGGTTCAAGGAATGGATATTTAGAGGGTCAGCATATATGGAGAGAATACAGGATTTAGAAAAGGCCACCTAGGTTCAAATGCCAACTTGATCTCTTATTAACTTATTGGTTGTACTACAAACCAAACAAACCCTTTTTTGTAGCACTAAAATTAAGAAATTTAAAAAATACCTTCAAGAATCAATACACCAAAATATTAGCTATTTATTGCCTAAAACCTCCTTATCCCATATAATTTCTAGTTGAAGTCAAAATGAAATAGAACAGTAACAGAAAAGTAGCTGTGACGGGATAAACATCCAACTGTAATAAAAGAGTCAAAAATAATGGTTTAAATTCAGAATATGAACTCCAAGTCTTTCTTCTGGCTTAAGCTACACTACTCCCCTACAAAAACCTTCCATGCCAGTCATAGTGGCATCTTCACTGGCATGTTAACACACCTCCACTTCCACGTTCTTTTCTGATGCCTTTCCTCCCGCTACGCATGTCCTCTCTCCTCCTCTTTACCTATCCAAATCCTACATTTCCAACTAAGTTCGGTTTCAGATATATCTCTCTGGTTAGTGCTTCTCTGAACACCACAGTCCCAGTGATCTTGACCTTCTTTTCACTTATTCAATCACAATGTTTAGTTTTTTATATGAATGTTTATTATGACTTATTTTCTCAACTAGATTTAGAGCTAAACAAAAGCTGTACCAAGTTTTATATGTATTATTTTTGCATCTTATCCCTCACCTCCCAGGTAAATTTGTGTGCGCACACACATGCACATACACACACAAATGTACATGCATATACACACATACATGCACACAAAGACACACATTTACATAGCTGATTTTTTTAGTAATTTTTTCTTTGTGTATAGTGGTACTCAACGATTATTTGTTTCCCATTTGATTATGATTCTTGTACAAACTGTTCTGAACTGTCTGGCACGTTCCACTATACATTGCTGGGAATGCCTCTGTCCAATTATACCCCAGGTCTTGGAATCTATTCTAGTCCACGTGAAGACTTAATGAACTTTAGTAAGTAATGAATTTGTATTTGAAATTATTACTTTGGTTTTGGTATCCAGAATACTGTGATTTTTGTGAAAATGTTTCTGCTTTTCAAGAACACAAGTTTGAAAAGAAAAAAAGTTTCCGCCTGTATCCAAGATTTGAACTTCCATAATTTCACTGTGATTGAAACCCTACTCCAGCATCCTATTTCCCTCATTTACTCCAAAGAAAAAACTATACCTAGCTCCCAGAAATTCTCTTCAAAAACTGAAGGCCTGCTCCTGAAGACAGAACCCAAGCTTGAGGCAATAATATCTGCTCACAAATTACTCTTCATCCACTGCCCTCAAATTCCTTAACCTTTAATCCAGCTTCTAGCAGAGCAATGGTGGAGTGACTCCTAGTCTTCCTGGATGTTAACTATAAGTTTCTCATGCTCCACTCCATTTTTCTTATTTTGCTCTTGCTGAACCTCTCCCTCAAACTCTGAACTCCCACTTCCATATCCCAAACAATATTTTTACTCTTGCTTTTAAGACCTGGTAATCTTTCTGACTTCCTCAGCACTCATACACCCATCATTCTGCATTCTCAGTCTCAGACAATGACACTCAACATCCCGTAAAGTAGTACCAGGTGCCCCTGTACTTCCAATAGGAGGGACAAGATTCAGAAATCATCTATCACTGTGCTTTTTGGACACCATAATTTACTTGTCTGCCTGTTTTTTCTGCCATTAGTAGCTGCATTCAGCTTCAAGTACTTGCCCCAAATTTTCATATCCAGGTTCTGCCCATTGAGCTCCGATAATTTCAGCCTTGGGGTATATCATGGACTAGATCTGTGGCAGCCATATTGACTTGAGCTGTTTTATTTACTGAACAAGAGAATAGTCTGTAGGCATCAGTTAATAATGTCTTGTTGTTGTTGTTGTTGTTGTTGTTTTTGCTTTGCTAAATTTTCTGGTGGGCACATAGACAAAAAGGCCAATGAATTGCTCAGATTTGCCTTAATGCTTGGTGCCACTCAGACAGTGCCTGTCAACTCAGTGAACAGGAAAAAAAAAACTGCTTAGAGTTTTTAATGCAAAGCAACAGGGTCATGAGTTTGCCATGGGGGTTATGAAAAGGAAAACAAAAAATAATTAGCCAACAGGAAGAATAAATACAAGATGGCTCCACAGTGGCAACAGCTTTCATTCTTCCACCGAGCCTTGTCTAATTCCCATTTCTCAAGGTTACCATGAGCTAGCCAAAGGGTCTTCTTGCTCACAAACCTAGACACAGAGATGACAATAATGCTAATTCTGTGTGTGCCAAACCACTCTCATATCTCACAACACAGGGAAATTACAAGTCATTATTAAAACCAAAGCACAAGTGACTCAGTAAAAGAAATTCATTGCTAGGCTGGATGCAGTGGCTCACACCTGTAAACCTAGCACTTTGGGAGGCTGATGCAGGTGGATCACCTGAGATCAAGAGTTTGAGACCAGCCTGGCCAACATAGTGAAACTTCATCTGTACTAAAAATACGAAAATTAGGCAGGTATGGTGGCACCTCGTCTCTACTAAAAATACAAAAATTAGCTGGTTGTGGTGGCAGGTGCCTGTAATCCCAGTTACTCAGGAGGCTGAGGCAAGACAATTGCTTGAACCCAGGAGTTGGAGGTTGCACTGAGCTGGTATCACACCATTGCACTCCAGCCTGGAAAATAGAGAGAAACTCCATCTCGAAATGAATGAATGAATGAATGAATGAATCCGTTGCTGCAGGCCTAGAAAGCTTCATGCTTAATATTTTATTATACAGCTCAAATAATAGCAGGCTTTGATGACCATTAAACTGAGTTTCTCCTGACCTCAGGTGATCCACCCACCTCAGCCTCCCAAAATGTTGGGATTATAGGTGTGAGCCACCACTTCAAGCCTTCACAGAGATTTTTAAAATCCTTATAAACTATTATAAGCACCTCTAAGCACACAAACTAGAAAATCTAGAAGAAATTGATAAATTCCTTGAAACATACAACCTCCCAAGATTGAACTAGGAAAAATATGGGAACCCTGAGCAGATTAATAGTGAATTCTGAAATTAAATGAGTAATAAAAAGCCTACCAACCGAAAAAAGTTCAGGACTGAACAGATGCACAGCTGAATTCTAGCAGATGTAAAAAAAAGAGCTAGTACCAATTCTACTGAAACTATTCCAAAAAATTGTGGCAGAGGGACTCCTGCCTAACTCATTCTATGAAGCTGGCATCATTCTGATACCAAAACCTTGCAAAGACACAACAAAAAAGAAAACTTCAGGTCAATATCCTTAACAAAGATACATGCTAAAAATCCTCAACAAAATACTAGCAAATCAAATCCAGCAACATATCAAAAACCCACCATGATCAAGTAAGCTTTAGCCCTGGGATGCAAGGTTGGTTCAACATATGCAAATCAATACATGTGATTCATCACATAAACAGAACTAAAGACAAAAACCACATGATTATCTCAATAGACAAAGAACAGGCTTTCAATAAAATCCAATATCCCTTCATGGTAAAAACCTTCAAAAATTAGGTTTCAAAGGAATATACTTCAAAATAATAGGAGTCATCTATGAAAAACCTACAACCAATGTCATATTGAGCAGGCAAAAGCTAAAAGCAGTTCCCTTGAAAACCAGAACAAGACAAGGATACCTCCTCTCACCACTCCCATTCAGTATAATACTGGAAGTTCTAGCAAGAATAATCAGGCAAGAAAAAGAAATTTAAAAATTCAAATAGGAAGAGAGGAATTCAAATTATCTCTATTTACAAATGATATGATTTTATACTTAGTAAACTCCACATTGTCTGCCCAAAAGCTTCTAGATCTGATAAACAACTTCAACAAAGTTGGAAGATATAAAAGCAATGTACAAAAATCAGTAGTATTTTTACACACCAATAATGTTCAAGCTTAGAGCAAAATAAAGAATACAATCTTATTCATATTAGTCACAAAAGAAAAAAAAATACCTAGAAATACAACTAACCAGGGAGATGAAAGATCTTTACAATAAGAATTACAAAACACTGCTGAAAGAAATCAGAGATAACACAAACAAATGGAAAAACATTTCATGCTCATGGATAGAAGAAGCAATATTGATAATATGGTCATAATGTTTAAGGCAACTTACAGATCCAATGCTATTTTTGTAACACTAACCAATGTTATTTTTCACAGCATTAGAAAAAAACTCTTCTAAAATATATACAGAACGTAGAAAGAGTTTAAATACTCAAAACAATCCTTAGCAGGAAAGAAAAGCCAGAAGCATTACACTATCCAACTTCAAACTATACTACATGGCTCTGTTCTTATCAGTTTAATATCTGATACGTCCTCTATCCGAGGACAATATATTAAATGGATTTTTGGAGCAGGGAGTTGGAATAGGAGCTTGCTCCGTCCACTCCACGCATCGACCTGGTATTGCAGTATACTACATGGCTATAGTAACCAAAACATCATGGTACTGGTACAAAAACAAACACATAGGCCAATGGAATAAGTCAGCACAGAAGTAAAGCTGCAGGCCTACAACCATCTGATCTTTAACAAAGTTGACAAAAACAAACAATGGGGGAAGGATTCCCTATTCAATAAATAATCCTGGAATAAGATATGCAGAAAATTAAAACTGGACCCCTTTATTTCACTATGTAAAAAAATCAACTCAAGATAGATTAAAGACTCAAATGTAAAACTTAAATCTATAAAAACCCTTGAAGAAAACATAGGAGATACCATTCTGGACATAGAACTGGCAAAGATTTCATAACAAAGACTCCAAAAGTGATTGCAACAAAAACAAAAATTTACAAGTGAGACCTAATTAAACTTACGCATGGCATAAGAAACTATTATTTTGGTTTCTCCTCAGAGTGAATAAATCTGTTGCCTTTTATTAAAGATTTCCATGAACAGGCATAGATGGAGTTAGTTAGCAAATTTTTTTGAAGTCTTACTTGAGCAGGGCCAAGTAAATAAAAATTTTAAAAAAAAACTATTAACAGAGTAAACAGACTATGTAAAGAATGGGAGAAAATATTCCCAAACTATGCATCTGACAGAGGTCTCTTATCTAGAATCTACAAGGAACTTAAACAAATCAACAACAACAAAAAATAAATAAATAAATTAATTAATTAAATTAAAAAAATAAAAAGTGGGCAAAGAACATGAGCACGAACACACACTTCTCAAAAGAAATATAAGCACAGCCAACCAGACATATGAAAAATGTTTAACATCAGCAATAATTAGAGAAATGCAAATCAAAACCACAATGAGATAACTTCTTACACCAACCAGAATGACTATTATTAAAAAGTCAAAAAGCAACAGATGCTAGCAAGCTTGCAAAGAAAATTATCTGTGTACAAAATCCCCATGACATGCAACTTACTCATGTAACAAAAATGCACATGTACCCACTGAACCTAAAATAAATGTTGGACATTAATAAATAAAACTCATTGTAAAGTTAAGAATAGAATCACATTAAGAATGTTCTAATTCTGTATTGGACACGTGTAGCTTACTTTTAACTTGTATAAAAGTTAAACAAAAATGTTAAGAAGTATAGCTACAATAATTTGTTAATGGATACATAATATAAAAAGATATAAATTATGACATTCAATGACATGAAATGTGGGGAGAAGAAAATATAAAGTGTAGAGGTTTTAAATGCAGTTGAAAATAGCTTAAAATAGACTATAATAACTATAAAATGTTTTATATAAACCCCACAGCAGCTACAAAAAGAAAACCTGTAGAAAGCACACTCAAAGAAAAAGGAATCAAAGCATGCAATTGCAAAAATAAAAAGTTAAATCACAAAAAGAGGCCAATAAGGGAAGACAGGAACAGAGAAATGGCTATCAGAAAAAAAAAGAACAAAACAGCAATAGTAATTTATCAATAATCACTTTAAATGCAAATCCATTTACATTTACATTTCAAGAAATTATTGAAAAATTACTATTGTTACTTACTGATAAATTACTATTTAATCACTTTAAATGTAACCATCAATAATTACCTTAAATGTAAATGGATTATTTTTCTAATCAAAAGGCATAAACTGGCTGAATAGGTGAAAAAGCAATATTCAACTATGTATGTTGCCTACAAGAAATACTTTAGCTTTAAGAATACACACAAGCTGGCCGGGTGCGGTGGCTCAAGCCTGTAATCCCAGCACTTTGGGAGGCCAAGGCAGGTGGATCACAAGGTCAAGAGATCGAGACCAACCTGGTCAACATGGTGAAACCCCGTCTCTACTAAAAATACAAAAAATTAGCTGGGCATGGTGGCGCATGCCTGTAATCCCAGCTACTCAGGAGGCTGAGGCAGGAGAATTGGCTGAACCCAGGAGGCGGAGGTTGTGGTGAGCCAAGATCGCGCCATTGCACTCCAGCCTGGGTAACAAGAGCAAAACTCCGTCTCAAAAAAAAAAAAAAAAAAAAAAAGAATACACACAAGCTGAAAGTGAAGGGATGGGAAAAGACATCTTATTCTAAAAGAGAGCAAGCATGTCACTATACTTAGACAAAATAGACTTTAAGTCAAAAGCATTCACTTGATACAAAGGAGGCATTATATAATGGTAAAGGAGTCACTTTTTCAAGAGGATATAACAGCTGTAAATATGTATGCACCCAACATTGTAGCACCTAAATATGTTCAGCAAATATTAGCAAAATGTAAGGGGAAAGTTGACAGCAATAATAGTAGAGAACTTCAGTACCCACTGTCAGGACCAGATAAATCATCCAAAGAAAAAAAATCATTAAGGAAACAGAAGATTTGAACAAAACTATAAACCAAATGGACCTAACAGACATATATAGAGTTTTCCTTTAAACAACAGTAGACTACACCTTTTTTTCCAGACCTTGTGTTAGGTCACAAAACAAGTATGAACAAATTTGTTAAAATGAAAATCACATCAAATACATTTTCTGACCACAATAATGTGAACTAAAAAAAATCAATGATGGAAGAAAAATTGGAACATTCACAAATCTTTGAATATTTGGAAATTAAAACAACACACTCATAAATGACCAATAATTCAAAGAAATCAAGAAGGCAATCAGAAAATATTTTGGGAAAAATAAAATTGGAAAGACAACATAAACTTTAGGGGATGCAGTAAAGGCAGTTTAAAAAGGAAAGTTTACATAAATAGTGCCTACAATAAGGGAAAAGAAAGAGTTCAAATAAGAAAACCTAAAATTACATTTCACAACATGAAAAAGAACAAAGTAAGCCTAGAGTTATTAGAAAAAATGAAAATAATGAAGATCAAACAGAAATAACTAATGGAAAAACAATAGAAATGAAACTAAGTCTTGTTTTCTTGAAAAAGTAAACAAAATTGACATTTAGCAAGATAAAGAAAAAAGATGTAAGACTCAAGTAAATAAAATTATAAATGAAAGAGAAGACATCACAACTGATGCCACCTAAATACAACAGATACAAGAGACCACTATGAACAATTACACATCACCAAATTGGATAACCTGGAGAAACAGACAGATTCCTTGAAACATACAACCCACCAAGACTGAATCATGAGAAAATATAAAATCTAAACAGATCAATAATGAGTAAGAATACTGAATCAGTAGTTAAAATCCTCCCCAAAATGAAAATTCAGAAACTGATTGTGTCACTCATGAATTCTCCCAAGCATTTAAAGAAGAATTAATGCCAATCTTTCTCAAACTCTTCCAAAAACTTAAGGCAAAGAAATTCTTCCATGCTCATTTTACAAGCCCAGCATTACCCTGATACCGAATGACACTATAATAAAAGACAATTACAGGCCAATAACTCTGATGAACATAGATCCAAAAAATGGTCAACAAAATACTACCAAACTGAAATTATCAGAACATTTAAGGGTTCATACACCATGATTGAGTGGTATTTATTCTTGAGATGTTAAGAATAGTTCAACATACACGAATCTATAAATGTGATACACCACACTAACAGAAGGAAGAATAAAAATTATATGATCATTTCTATAGATGCAGAAAAAGTATTTAACAAAATTCAACATCCTTCCATGATAAGAACTCCCAACAAATTAGGTATACCAGGAAAGCACTTTAACACAACAAAAACTGCATGTGACAAGCCCACAAACTGTGTATTACAAGCCCACAGCCGATATCTTAGTCAATGGTGAAAAGTTAAATATTTTCCCTCTAAGATCAGAAACAAGACAAGGACATACATTCTCACCACTTCTATTCAATATAGTACTGGAAATCCTAGTTGGAAGAATCAGGAAAAAAAAAAAGAAAAGAATAGAAAGGCATCCTCTTTCTTGGATGCCTTTGGGAAAGGAAGAAGTAAAATTATCTCTGTGCACAGATGACCAGATTTTATAAATAGAAAACCCCACCAAAAAAGAAAAACTGTTAAAACTTATAAACAAATTCAGTAAAGGTGCAGGATACAAAGTCAACATGCAAAAACCAGTAGTATTTTTATATGCTCACAATGAACTGTTCTAGAAATTAACCAAATAATCCATTTACAACAGCATTACAAAAAGTAAAATATTTAGATATAAAGATGATCAAGTAGGTGAAAGCTATAAGACATTGATGAAAAAAGATAACAAAGACACAAATAAATGAAAAGATCGCCCATATTCACAGACAGGAAGCATTAATTCAAATGTTCATAATACCCAAGGTGATTTAATGCAACCTCTATTAAAGTTAAAAGTGACATTTTTATAGAAATTTTAAAAAAGTAATATTCCTATGAAACCACAATAAAACTGTTATAGCCAAAGCAATCTTAAGTAAAAAGAAAACAGCTGAAGGCATCACACTACCTAATTTCAAAATATAGTACAAAGCTATCGTAAACAAAACACTATGCTGCTGACATAAAAACAGACATATATAGGCCTTCATGGAGAAACATACTGTTGGGAAAAAAAAAAAAAAAAAGACATATAGATCAATGGAACAGAATAGAGATCCCAAAATAAATCCACATATTAACAGTCAATTGACCTTCAAAAAGAGGTGCCATGATTACATAAAACAGAAAGGAAAGTCTCTTCAATAAATGTTTTTGGGAAAACTAGATATACACATATAGAAGAATGAAAGTAAACACTTAAACCATGTACAAAAATAAACTCAAAGTAGATTAAAAATTTCAATGTTTAAGACCTGAAACTATAATATTCCTAGAAAAAAAAAAACATAAAAGAAAAGCTTCTTGATATTGATCTGGGAAATTGTTTTTTAAAAATATATAACCCTAAAAGCACAGGTGACAAAAGCAAAACTCTACAAATATGATTGCATCAAATTTAGAAGTTTCTTCACAGGAAAGAAAAAAACTGATTAAAGAGACAATCTATGGAAGAGGGAAACAATATTTCAAACCATACATTTGATAAAGAGTTAATATCCAAAATATATTAGGAACTCAACCAGCTCAATAGCAAAAAGACAAATAACATAATTAAAGAATGAGCAAAGGACCTGATAGATATTTCTCAAAAGAAGACATATAAATGGTCATTTACAGGTATATGAAAAAATGTTCCATATCACTACTCAACAGGGAAATGCAAATCAAAAGTGCAATAAGGTAGCACCTTACATCTGTTAGAATGGTTATTATCAAAAAGACAAAAACTAAGTGTTGGCCGGGATGTGAACAAAGGGGAGCTTTTATACACTGTAGGTGGGAATGTATAATAAATTGGTGCAGCCATTTTGGGAAACAGTATAGAAGTTCTTCAAAAAACTAAAAATAAAACTACCCTATGGTCCACCAATCCTACTTCTGGGTATATATTCAAAGGAAATAAAATCAGTGCATTCAAGAAATAGCCACAGAATCTTGTTCATTGTAGCATTATCCACAATACCTAAGATATAGAATCAACCTGGAAGTTTTATCAATGGATGAATAAAGAAAATGTGGCAAATATACATATATAGATATATACACCACAGAATATTATTCAGCCTTAGCAAAGAAGATAATCTGTCATTTGTGATCACATGGATGAACCTGGAGGATATTGTGCTAAATGAAATAAGCCGGGGACAAAGATAAATCCTAGGTGATCATACTCCTGTATGGAACCTAAAAGAGTCAATCTCAGAAGCAAAGAATAATATGGTGGTTGCCAGGGGCTGGGAGTAGGGAAAATGTGGAGATAGTGGTCAAAGGGAACAAGGTTTCAGCTTTGCAGAATAAGTTCTAGAAATCTAATGTACAGCATGGAGATTACAGTTAATAACACCATATTACAAAATTGAAATTTCCTAGGACAGTAAATCTTAAATGCTCTCATCACAAAAATAAGTAACTATGTGAGGAGACAGATACGTTCATTAGTCTGATTGTGGCAATCCTTTCACATGTATATGTATGTCAAAACATCGTATTATAGATCTTCAATACATTAGTTGAAACTTTTTTATCGTGGTAAAATATCCATATAAAATTTATTATCTTCACTATTTATTTAAATATATACGATTTTTATTTGTCAACTATACCTCAGTAAAGCTGGATATAACTAAATAAATAAGATTTTAACCTTGTGATTTTCTTTCTCTAAGTTCTGCAGTTCAGGAAGAACCAGTCATCGCATCCACACTACTCTCTATGTACCATGACGTTCTATTAGTACGAGAACTTGGTGATTTCAAGCCTCACCTACTGCAGACACTTGACTTCAGGCAAAGGTGATACTTTAAGCAACTACTTTGTCATTGCATGACAGGGACAATCTTGACTGAAAGCTAATCAGATCAAATAACTAATTGGAGATTCCCACTTTAAATGTTCTGTTCCCTTGGGGACGCTTCTAGTACAGAAACCTGTTTCAATCAGACTTCCGTCAGAAAAACAGAAGCCATTTTATGAACCTGGGATATAAAAAGTTTAATATCAGAATTATGGGTTTGCATGGAAACCCATAATTTGGAAAAGCTACAGAAGCAAAGGTCAGGGGAGCCAGCACTGGTGATTTTAGACTCAAGCATCCATGTGGGTGACTCTTAAACCTTGCCAGGAAACTGCTAAGAAGTTTGCACTGTCAGCCTCCAGCAGTGATGAGAATGATTCTTAAGAGCTCACTGGAAAGCCACTGTGAATCTCACCTTTGCCCTTGCATCTGGCACAATTGTGTCCTGAGAATAATGGCTTCTCCTTTTTCACCTTCTAAATGACATGTGAGTTATTCTTACTGGGGGGAAGAAAAAAATCTAACTTAGAATTACAAAGAGAAAGGATTCCGGGACCTGTAATTTCTGGCTGTTTCTGCAATGCACCTAAAGCTTAGAAGGGCATGACGATGACATCTAGTTGACAACAGATAATATATAGCAATTATCAAAAGGAATAAATCATTAATGATAGTGTTTCCGACATTGGTTTGCAGATTACGAGTATCATATTTGGGGATAGAATTTCTTTAGAAATGTCTAACTTACAACATGTAGACAAATGATTATCCTGCCTAATTCAACACTTACTCTGGTTCTGCCTTATGAGAAATTAAAAAAAAAATTCTCAATGTAAATTTCTGTAGATATTCTGAGGTAGCTCTTCAATAAGTCCATATGTTTCCATCTCTACTGCAACAACTCTAAGCCAGGTAGCTGTCATCTCTCCCTCAAAAACTGTTTTACCTCCTTTCAGTTATTTGTTTCCAATCTGATTTTTGCAAAGTAAAATTAGATAATGACACTTCCCTCCTTAAAATCTTCCACCTGCTTCTGCACGCTCCCCTGATTTTCATCCATACTAAAGTAAACTTCCTTCGGTATTTTTAGTTGTGCCATATTTTCCCTTCTCAGACATCCTTTTGTTCAGTATTCCCTTTCCTCTTCCCCACTCTTTACCCAAGTTTCTTCTGTTCTTCCTCTGGACAAGTTTTAACTTAAATGCCATTGCAGGGGTAGCCTTTCCCAGTCTTCAGTATGCTCTGCTATCCTTCTTTGTTCCTTTGGCTTAAGGCTTATTCTAGAGCCTGAGCAAATGGCTGCTATTAGTCCAGCCCTTTGCATTGCTTACCTTATTTATCTCGACACTGAAAGCAGGAAATGAGCTAGAATAACAAGAAACAAACAGCCCTCCCTAATGGCTTAGGCCACACCAGCCATAGTTAACAAGGCTTCACCTGAGCTTTTGATTGGGGAGTGAGATACTTTCAAGACATCTCACTGAACATCCTCATGGGAGGAAAACCGGGAGGAGAGAGAAATTTATACTGACTAAAAAGAAGCTTGAGGACAACAGACCTTTAAAGAATTGTTCTCTTCCTCTTGATAGTGTGCCTAATTGCATGTCCACCACCCAGTAGAAACAGTGAAATCAGTATGGTATCTCACATACTGTAGGCTATCAAAGACACTTGTTGAATAAGTGAATAAGTGAGGAAATGGATGAATAATTGAATGTGAGAGGACCTTTTCCTCTTGAATTCCTGTTAGAGTTTACAATGTTCAGCCAGCAGTCTTTTGCCGAAATGATCAGTGTCTGCTGATGTCTCCTGAGATTCATACCCTGGGTGGTGTGTGTATGTGTGTGTGTCAGTCTTTGTACTTGCAGCACATCCCTGCCTCCTTTTATGGTACCTTTTCTATAACCATTTGAACACATATTTCTATTAAGCTTCTTAAGATCAGTACTTTGTCTCTAGTGCTTTACAAAGAGGTACACAGTAAGTATTCATAAAGCCTTGTTGAATAAAAGACAGTTATTATAAAAAGATGCAACATTTTTTACATATTCTCTACTAAATATGTAATTCATGTGGACATAATTATAAACCCCAGGCATTTTTACAATCTTCCAAAGAAAAGAATTAGAATTATTAGCACTATAATTTTAGGTGTATCTATTTATGAAACAGGTTTGTTTTTATAATTGTTCTTTATTACTGTAATGGGAAAGTCTGTATCAAATCAGCCTTTTTTAAAAGATGGTTTTCAAAGGTAGAGATAATGTTTATGCAGCTCCTTTTGTTTCAGAAAAGAGAGTTGCCAAATGTGATGTCTAAAGCTAGCCATAGGCCTAACGTAACATTCCTATGCCACCACAGAGAAATCCTTTACAGTGATGAGAAAGTTGATGTCTTTCATGGTGTGTTTCTCTCCTTTACACAATCCCAGGCAAATGCTGCCAATTTATGGCTCTGGGATTCTGTGCTTATGCCTTAAGTCTGGTTGCTGTCTTATGTTTTTCCAGATTGACAACAATAAAGTGGATTAGGCCTTCCCTTACCAGCTGTAATTACATTCAGGCCTGCCTCCTTTAAATGATTCCTGGGAGCTTTGATTAGAATTTGGGGCATCCCAAATGTTACCATCACATATTTTCTGACAATCTTTAGGTTTATAAGCACAGATGACTCCTCTCATTGATGATGTGTGTTTTGGATAACTAAGGGTAAATGAAATTTCCCGGCTGGCAGATTCTTGGTGAGCATGGTGCTTACAGGGTGCCACAGGCATGGACAACATCCTTTAATAGAAGCACACGCACAGCTATCATGTAGGCATGCAATCTCCATTTAGAAGATTGCAAAGGGAGAATCTCCCTGTTTACTTTTAGAATGGCAAAATGAAGGCAGATATTTTTTGGAAGTGCAGAATCTAAAGTATCAAAGCCAAAACAATGATATTTTAATATCCAAAGGATTTTGATTCTCTTTCTCAAATTAGCAGCATAGCACATAATAGCAAAACGTAATGTTTGGTGTGTTAGGCATTTCTTGTCACCCAAGATAAAGTGTCACAACAGATACAGGCTATTTGGCATTTTGGTAAAAATTGACTATAAGCAGACTACTTATCATGGCTATGATTTGCCTCAATTTTTATAACTTCTCTGAAATTCTTGATAGCCTTGAATGAGTCAGTCGGGCATGATCTGGGATCTCCCAAACAATAATTTCAGACTGTCAAGGAAGATCATATTTGGAAAGAGTTAAACACAACTCTCTGCAACATTAATTCCATTTGAGAAGTAAATGTTCCAAAGGGCACATGAGGACATGTCCTACACAGTCTGGCCTTCTGTGGTCTCACAGGGCACAGCTCTGTCTTGGCATGTGGGCCCCACACGCTCCTGCAGAAGCAGTGAGAAGCAGCCACCTCAGGGAGATCTACAGAGCAGAAGTAGTGGAATCTTTGAAGATTACAGCTGTGTGGTTTGTGACAATATTGTCTCTTAACACTAAATGTAGAAACAAACTTTGTAATTGGGAAATTGAACTTTGAAATGATTCTTCTATTAATTATTCTTCCGGATTATATGTGTGTGAGTTTTTAAGTAATCAATGGGCACTTAAGCATAGAGTCATTATTTTTAGTAAGACCATTAGTGTATTTTTTCACAAAATGGTGCTTATTGAATCTATTGCCTATGAATAAAAATGTCAGATTTTATTATGACTATTCTCTAGTAAAGTTTAATGAGTACATTGTATTCCATAGTGTGTGTAGCAATATTATTTTATAAATCATGCCAGTATTTTATAAATCATGCCAGTATTGCTCTCTCCCATTTATATATATATATATATATATTTCATATATTTTTTGTATACATGTGGTTAACACACTTTTCAAATATTTCTGATTCAATGAGTATTAAACTTATCTCAATTTATTCATACAATTTGGCCTTTCAAACCACACATTTTTACATTTAATGTTGAAAATATTAGCCTCATTATATATTAACTTTGACTTTATCCTTTTCATCTATATTCCAGTCATCTCAATTGATTTTTTTGAAAATGCACAACAAAAAGTCAGTTTTTTTTTTTTGTTTTTTGCAAGCAACTCATTACCAGATGCTGGGGGTATAGTGATGTTCTGCAAAATAGCACAAATAAAGACCAACTACAAACTACAGACACACCAAATGTGATACTAATGAATTCCAAATACGTACAGATCACTACATGTGAATGCTAATCATCTAATACAAAGCTAGTGTTATGAGAGTCCCACAAAGTACTAGGAGTGACTCAAAGAAGTTACAGGAAAGAATTTATTGGTCTACTTTACATATTTTCTCATTTCTTCCATGAAAAGGATATTATGCTATTCTTATCCCATTGGATAAAAGGCAAAACTTGAAGACAAAAGGTTTAATTAGCCTGTGACCAACTAAAAGAATTATAAGGTGAAGGAGGGAGTTTGACAGTTTCAGATTGTGTCTAAACTATGCTCACTCTGGACTTTGTGCATATCATGGTCTGCCCATAGGATTGGGTATTTCTAGAATTTGTATGCTGTGCATGAGCTCCCAAAAAATCAAAATTATTTTTTAATACATGAACTCAACCTTTTTGAGTTCTAGTTTTTTTTATCTGTACAATGATGAAATTAATACTGTTATTATTATCAGTATAATACGGGTAATATTACCAGTTATTATAATACTGTCATTACAAAAATAAGATATCTGTGTGTGTGTGTGTGAAGTGCTCAGCGCAATGCCCGTGACATTCAAAATAGTTTTCCTGTACTCTCTTTACCATATTTGGAGAGAACATGAAATGGGTTGTCAATTTTGAAATAAATGATGTAAGGAGCTACTACCGGGAGCAGTTTAGTTGTGCTGAAGGATATCAGAAAAAATAAAGACAAAATGAATAGCTTCAAAATGTTAAAAATCCAAAGGGAGCCTTCTGAAGTTTTAGGACAGGGCAAGAGAATCAAGTGAAACTCTCCAGGGACTCCTGACCTCACATGGAATATTGGCAGCAGCTGCTGTAGAAGAGCATACAGAGCCTACTGAAGCCTGAGAGCGAAGCGTTTTTTTTTGTTTGTTTGTTTCTGATTTTGTTTTTTCCCTAAAATCTCTGGGCCTTACACTGAATGTGAAGTAGCAGCCACCTGTAGCTGGAGGAAAGCCAGGAGAGCTGAAAGGGACCCCTCATCTCCCCAGAGGCACAAGTGTAATAAAGGCAGAGCAGAACAATGGAGACAAGACTTACAGGAACTCAGATTGCATTCCCTGATTCCCTGTTAAAGGAAAGATTCTGTTCCAGCCCTCAAATTCTTTTCTATCTGTGGTGAAATGAATCTAACTAAAGCCACCACAAACTGCATACTCAAGTCAACCACATACTAGAGGGACTAACTCCCACCCGACACCCACAAGTCTGACAAAGGTGCATGCCCTTTCTAAGCTTAAATGTTATTTACCTTAGTTTCTGTGGTTCTTTCACATAATGTCTGGCATTTAATCATAAATTGCTAGATATGTAAAGAAACAAGAAAATGTGGCAAATTGTCAAGAATAGAACCAGACCATAACACTGGTCAATAGAACTAGATCCAGAAATTGACCAGTGTTGAAATTATCAGACACAAATTTTAATATAGCTATGCTAAATATTTTCAAGGATCTAGTGAAAAAAGTTGCATGAACAGATGAAGAATTTCAGTAGAAAGATATCAGTTATGAAAGTAGTCCAAAAGATTCTAGAAATACACAAAATGTATTTCTAGCATAACAGTTAAAGACAAGAAAGGTAAGTACAGAATATGTTTACAAAATGGCAAAAGGGTTATGAAAGTCATACTGAGAAAACATATGCCCAAGTGAGACGGCTCTACTTAAGAGAGTTTATACTATTCACTTCTGATATTTTCCTTTTAATTTGCTCATAATAATTAATACTGTGCTGTATGGAAAGTAGGTACTAAATAAATATTTATGTTAAAAGAAACATGTGAGGGAGTGAGGGAATGAATGAATGAATGAATGAATGAATAATGAAAGCGGTTGCCAGCACGTTTTGAAGAGCTGCTAACAGTGGTGTCTCAATCTATGTGGTAACATACTCTGGGGTATCTTAAATCAGGAGTTCTAGCTACAGAAAGAGAGAGATGCAAGGAGAAATTACAAATGAAATAGGGATAGTTTAAGTCAGAACCTTAAGACATCACAACAAGAGAATTAACCAAGAGCAAAATGGCGCCTCCCTTTCCCTTGCCTTCTGAAGCAGTGACTCTGCCTCTCATCAAACATGGAAATGACTGCCCACTAGAGCCATCAACATCAAACATGACCCTGTTCTTGAATTTTTTCAACAACCATCATTTCAGACTCATGAATTTCAACATACATCAGGCATAGATCTAGGTACCACTGCATATACTTGTAAATGGGGCGAGCCTTGATTCTACCTCCAGGAAGTTTACAAAAAAGGAGATTTTAAATGCTGTGCAATGCAGACTAGAGTTTGCCTTGATTCTGAGATTGAGGGTTTCATTCTTCATTATTTTCAAGGGTTCTACTAACTAACCTTGGTTTTTAGAACCTTAACCTATATCTTTCTCCTCACTGACAAGCTATAAAGCGTATTTATCAAATAGAAAATAATTTGAATCCTAAGTGTGGGTTATACATGTAATTTTAATCATCTGATAGTCACATTTTCTAAACAAATTTTTTTTTTTACTTTTAAAGCTCATGGGTACACGTGCAGCTTTGTTACATAGGTAAACTTGTACCATGGGGGTCTGTTGTACAGATTATTTCATCATCCAAGTATTAAGCTAGTAATCATCAATTATTTTTCCTGATCCTCTCCCTTCTCCCACCCTCCACCTTCTGAAAGGCCCCAGTGTGTGTTGCTCCCATCTCTATGTCCATGTGTTGGCATCATTTAGCTTTCACATATAAGTGAGAACATGTGGTAATTGGTTTTCTGTTCCTTGTTGGTATACTAAGGATAATGGCCTCCAGCTCTGACCATCATTTCAGACTCATGAATTTCATCCTCTGTAAAGGAGATGATCTCATTCTTTTTTATAGCTGCATAGTATTCCATAGTGTATATGTACCACCTTTTCTTCATCCATTTTATCATCGATGGCATTTAGGTTGATTACATGTCTTTGCTATTATGAATAGTGCTGTGATTAACACAGGCATACATGTGTCTTTATGATAGAATGATTTCTATTCCTTTGGGTATATGCCTAGCAATGAGATTGATGGGTTGAATGGCACTTCTCTTGGTGGGAGTGTAAATTGGTTCAGCCATTGGGGAAGACACTGCAGTGATTCCTCAAAGACCTAATTATGACAGTCACATTTTAAAAAGTAAAGTGAAACAGTCCCAATTAATTTAAATAATATATTTAGCCCAGTATATCCAAAACATGATCATTTCCACATGTAATCAATATAACAATGATTGCAATATCTTATAGTTAGCCTTTGAAATCCAAGGTATTTTACATTTAATGCTCATCTCAATTCTCACTGGCCACACTTCAATACTCAGCAGCCACATGTGGCTATAGTATGGAGTCTATCCTGTTTCATGAGTAGGAATGTATGCCTTGTGACAGAGTGCGTACTACAGGAAAAAACTTTGAAAAAAGCAGAAATAAAAGTAGAAAACAAGCCCTAAAAATAAGAAAAACAATGATGGACGAAGAATTGAATCTATCCAATATCTGTAGGAAAGAAGACACCTGGAGATTTGAAACTCCAGCCGGTGAACACGGCTCAGGAACAAATATTGCCTACCACAGAATTTGGTGTTGGAGATTCTGAGTCGTGGTCCTGTTTTACCACCTTCCCATGACTGGCCCTCAAAAAAGTAATTTGCCCTGATTGTGCCTCAACTTTTTTACTTTAAAATGAGTTCACACAGGTGTCTTAACAGATGAATAAATACTGAAAAAAGAATCACATGCATAGGAACAATGCAAACCGTTCTGATTCTGAACTCCTCCTCAAATGCAAGACCTGCAGCCTTTCTATGCTGGTGTATTCCATCCCCCACAAAATATTTTTACGAGTCTCCAAGAGACACCTTTAAATGTACTTGGAAAGAAGTCCAAATTGCCGTGTGCTGGGACTTGTCTGCCAGGCAACTGCTACCTCCTGCAGGATGCTACTGCACTCAGACTGAATTTCATGGATTATTTAAAAAGGTGCACTTCTCCTTGCTGGAAAATAGAACTCAGTCAGATAAAAGGTAGTAAATTCGCTCTCAAAGCAGTAAGAAACAAATTAATGGAGTGTTTTAAGTTCTGTATAAAATAAACATATGACTAGTGATACAGCTGTGGTCACCCCAGGAACGAGTTTGCTCTTTTCCATGAAGGCCTAATATAACTGAAAATGGGTGAAACCCTGTTGGGATGAAGTCAGAGGTCAGATAGCTAAATATAAGCACATTTTTCTAAAACCTACTGTGAAAGGCAGTAGAGCAGTCTAACATGAATATGTTTTTGGCATTTTTATTTCAAGCTGTGATCTCTTCAAAAAAATGTTACTGGGATTTATTATTATTTAGATGATAAAAGCTGGTCAAGAACCCAGAATGAAGACTAAATAAGTTAGTTCAAGGTCCTGCCTTGGTTAAAAAAAATGTAACAAAATTATTCAATGCAAAAGTACCTTATCAGGGGTCACTAATGTCTAAAAATGTATATGAAAAGTCAATCCTTTGAATATAGAATTTTTTCCACCATTAAACTGCAAGTATTCTGAGCAATGTAACATCAAAACACTGTGAGATATTTATGCCTCAGGCAGAATAAATATTAAATCTTTTTTAACTTAGCATGTGTTTCCCCAAATACCAAGGCTGAGAAAAAGGCTGACACGCAGGTAATTTATTTGGGAAGTGATGCCCTGGAGAGAAAATAAGTTACAGAGGGAGAGAGAGAGTGTGAGTGAGTGAGTGAGTGAGTGAGTGTGAGAGAGAGAGAGAGAGAGAGAGAGAGAGAGAGAGAGAGAGGGAGGGAGGGAGGGAGGGAGGGGGAGGGAGGGGGAGGAAAAGCCAATACAGCAAATTAATTTGGCCATAGGTATGGGCACCTGGGATTCAATCTCATGGAACTTTCTGAAGGGTTTTATGAAGCGAGTCACAAAGCTGTACACTTTGGGTATGGTTGGGAGACAAATTCACCCATTGTCTCTTGTCCCTTTGCCAAGACTGGCCTCAGGGACAAAAATGTCAAGTCAACTTCAGCAAGTGTCCTGGGCTGTAGCATCAGCAAAACCTTAAGAAAGGAAGCAAGAGGTATTCAGTGTAGTCCCAACTGGAAGGGTTATCAGGCTTCTCCAGCGTAAAGCTAGTCAAACATTATATGGAACATGCCACTGCAGCGAAGTTTAGAATTACAGATAGAACTAAGTGGGTTTGAATGGCATGCAAAAGGTGTCTAACACAGTCCACCCCTTTTTTTGCTTTTATCTTTATTAAGTCCAAACTTTTAGTCCTATTTAGGGTTGTGAATGGCCGCAATCTCTGCATGTAATAAACGCAAGAGAATTAGTGGAACAAACAGGTCTTGAAGTAAAAATTGATGTTTATCATCTCCCACCAGCATGATCAATCCTGTATTTTCCTCACTATCAGACGGCACTTGAGGTGTTCTAGGTTGCTTTCCTAAGAGGGTAAACCAGGCTTTCCCTAATAGCATAAACAAGGATATGCATTCCTAATTGCCTTGCCCTTGTTAGGCTTTGCTTGTAACAGTTACTTGTTCAGCATTATCAGTGGATGGAGAAAAACCAATTAATGCCATAGTGACTCCTTACATTCCAGGTATGCTTCTTTCTGATCTGTTTCATCAGTTGTAACTCCTCCTGATAATCAAGATCAATTATCCCACCAATATCATGCATCTTTTCTTTGCCTATTGGTACTCTGGCATGAAGCATCTGAAAAGAACAAGTTGTAAACTGTAGCTTTAAGTTTAAAATTGTAGCTTTAAAGCGGAACTAGTATGTCCCCTGATGGGACGTGCACCCCACTACATCCTCCTCACCCCAGAAACCAAGATCTCTAATGTGGTACAACCTTAAGCTGTTGGGACAGGAGATGTAAATTCCACAAGTGAATTAGTGGAGGATGATAGGTCCTACTTTCATCTTTTGGTTCAGAGATTCATGCATTGCATCTATTGGGGGAATATATTAGTTCCCTAGAAATGGCATAACAAATCACCACAAACTGGGTGACTTAAGATAACAGGGATCTTGTTTTACAGTTCTAGTGGCTAGAAGTTTAAAATCTCAAAAGACTCCAGTGATGAACCATTCCTTGCCGCTTCCTAGCTTCTGGTGGTTGCCGTCAATCTTCGATGGTCCTTGGCTTACAGTTTCATCACTCTAATCTCTGCTTTCTTCATCACATGGCTTTCTTCCCTATGTCTCTCTGAAAGCCAGTGTTCAAATTTTCCTCTTCTTATAGGGCGGCCAAGTCATTGGATTTAAGTCCTACCCTAATCTAACATGACCTCATCTTAAGTTGATTACATCTGCAAAGACCCTATCTTCAAATAAGGTCACATTTACAGGTTCCAGGTGGACAGGAATGAGTGAGGGGGAGGGAAGCATTTCAATACAGTATAGGGACATACAATGTGTATCAGCACAGATATGGCACCCCAGAGGACAGTACTGCCATCCCTCAGGATTGTTCACAAGCTAGTGCTTTATCTGAGCCTATCGCAGGCCTTTCCAACAGTCCATTATCTATTCTGTGCATAGATAAGAAATATGACCCAAAGATATTAAAGTCTTACTCTAGTTCACACAGCTAGAGTGGATCACAGAGTTTGGAGTCATGCCCCAGTCTTCCATCTCTAAGTTAAATACAGTCTTTTTTACAGACTATTTTCTCTAATTATTGCTTTCCCAAATGTTTTGTCAACTCAGAAGATTGTGTGCTATTATTTCTAGATTTCTGGCCTATCTGAAAAAGCTACTGGGTGTTCTGTCTCACCATCTTTAGAGTTAGGGAAAACTGGTTTTGAGTCC